>NW_027466073.1:2195000-2330000 GCF_046127955.1 Nelusetta ayraudi
CTTTTACAGTTTTAAGTCTATTTAAACTTTAAAATAATTTGAGCTATAATTATACTTATATATAAAAGATGTACATATATGTACTAATTATTATTATGCTATATATATTATTATTTTTTTCCATTCCTGGTGACTGTCGTCCTAACCCTAACCCATGCAAATCAACGTTGATCGAGTTGAGTTGACGTCGCTCATCTTCATGGAGGAGGACCACACGCTGCCATGAAACCCAACAACAACTGGGTCTGGTGCAACTAGTGCTACACTCACTCACTCACTCACTCACTCACTCACTCACCCAGCAGGGCCATGAAGCAGATACAGATGGCAAACAGGGAGCTGAAGCTGAGGCCCACATCCTCCCTGTAGATGGCCAGCGTCATCTCACAGTAGCGCCCCCTGTAGCCCTCGGGGCAGTGGCAGGTGAACTTGGAGGGTGAGTGAGCAACGCAGGTCCCGCGGTGGCACGGCCGTGTGGCACACAGCGTATACACACAGGACTTCCTGCTGCCGTTCACCTGGACCATGTGACCCCGCGGACACCTGCAGATGAAATGCAGAGGGGGGGGGGGGGGGGGGGGGTCAACATTGGATGTAGGCAAACATTGTTTAGATGTGCACAATTCTAGGAGCATTGGTGGAATTATTCTCTACAAGAAGGAGAGGCAGTACGTGAAGCAATTGCTAGTACATATAAATGAATGAATGAATGAATGAAGGCTTTCTTTCAAATCTGTGACTAAAAAACAAACAAACAAATACAAATAAGTAACAAAAACAAGAAACCAAATTAAAACACTTAAATCAAGTCAAGAAAAAAATGGAAATATTATTAATATAACACGTTTGAAAAGGAGCAAGAATAATTAATTTGTCCACTTGTGGATCATCGTTTATTTCAGGTGTGAGCAAACTCCAAATCCAGCCCGCCGAACTAAATACCACTGAATACCATGGGGTTTCAAAGTCACATGTTTTGCTGTAACTTTGCTTGGTTCAGTTTAAACAGACATTAAAGCACATTTTCTAGTTGTGTGTGTGTGTGTGTGTGTGTGTGTGTGCGCGCGTATGTGCGGTCCCAACAGAGATGGAACAACTGATGAAAACGCTGAGTGTGATGCTGGAAACAACCTGAATGGTTTCTTGCAGACAGAGACCACATTTCCTGCTTGGCTATGGAGAGGCACGGCTGTAATTAAAAGCTCGTTTGGGTGCAACAGCAAACAAAGACTTTATGAGGCCATTAATTGGGCCTCCTGTTCAACGTCTGCACAGAGACACGGGCTGTGCAGTCTGGCCTCGCCTTTCTTTCTTTTTTTCTTTCTTTTCTATTTGGTAATTTATTCACATTTGGGAATTTCCCATTTCCTTCCCATGAAACTGCAACGATGAATTCCAAAATGCTGCTGTGAATTATCTAACAAATCAGAGTCTTCCACCAAACAACCAGCAGGGGCACTGATGATTGACTAAACAGTTTGCATGCAGGAAAGCCAAGACGTTTATATATGTATAAAGCACCCTATAACGCTTTTGGCTTATTAATTAATTAATAAGTGGATAAGTTGCATTTCTGACAGGATGCACAAAAATTACTGTGCGGAGAGGAAATAAATGATTCAGCGGGCGCATAGCTGAAACTGACTAACGGTGGTTTTTATTTAGCACCTTTGAAAGGAGGGCACAGCACACGGGACGACCGACACAAACGACACAAACAATCTGATTCAAGGCAACTTGTCATGAGCCCTTTGATAGTTGAATAGCAGAAGCATTTCTTGTGTTTTCTGTTATTGAATACTTTATTAAATCAAAACCACCTTTTGAAATAAACAGCAGTTTGTCAAATGATACACACACACACACACACACACACACACACACACACATATATATGTATAGATAGATCGATAGATAGATCGATAGATAGATAGATAGAGCCCCTTATTTTGTATCTTAGTAAATCAACCCCAAAGACAGCAGACTGTGTGATTGGTTGCGATGTGTCCATTCCAACACACACACGCACGCACGCACGCACGCACACACACACACACAGATGCATGGCAGCACTGAGCCAGTGAATGGATCTTTCGACACCCTTTAATCAGGGGGGGACAACTAGGGAATTTGCCACTGCCACTGGGGCCAGCGGCTTTCGAAGATCGCTGGCTCCACTACTGTAACCACTGGCCCAGGTCAACATCAGGTGTCGATCCCCATAATAGCGAAAAAGAACTATTTGATCTAATAACATTTTTTTTTTTTTGAGGTAGGTTTACAAAAGTTATGTTGTCGACCGGAGCGTTAATCAATCGGATGAATGGTCGTAGGAAGACAACGTCAATTAAAGGGTCTATCACGTTGCAAGACGGAGGGGCTGTGTTTAGGACTGAGTGAAGGCACTGCAGCCAGGCCTGTTTGTGCTTCTTCTTCTTCTTGGTTGTCATTGTAACGTCATCACACCAAGTGAAGAGCGATGCTGGAGCAGATAAGTGCAGACAGCTGGTGAAACATTAAGGCCATTGCAGAGTGGCACCGTGCGAAGAGGTGAAAGTCATTTTCAACTTTTTCACATCCACTGCACACATGACTTGAAATTGTTAAAACTTGCAGGAAAAACGGAGTCGGAAATGAAGTGTGAGATTTGCTCCCAGATGTGGAGAGCAGACAGATTAGATGGCGGGATTTAAATAATCCATGAATTAAACATCCCTCCCTCGCATTCAAACCCGCTCTTGGTTAGAAACAGAAGCGGCCCTCTGGCGGACTGATACAGGTAAAGTAATTACTCAGCACTCATAAATGATGTATGACTTCACCCATCTGCGTTCCATTAGCTGTTAATCAGAACGATAGTTTTTATGACCCCATCAGCAGAGCGCAATCTGCTGCATGACATCACACACGCTGCTGCTGCACCTCCACCCTCCGCCACGAAGGAAGATTGATGCATTAGGTCGTACACAGTCCGGAGGTCTGATCTGATGAAACAGATGTGTGTGTGTGTGTGTGTGTGTGTCACGTGTGGCGACCTCGTCAATGGCAGCAGGTAAAATCTATCTATCCATCTAGTCTCAGATGTATCAGCAGGTAAAATCGTTCAGAAAGTCAATCATTGGAAAACACAGTGGATCCAGTTGATTTTCATCATAATTTACAATGTGGCTGTATTTAGTTTTTATATGTGCTGCTGTATTTTACTGTGTAACGCCAACGGGACGAATCTGCTTCAACACGGTTCAGTTTTGACTGAACCGTGAATGAACAAAATGCAGGTATACTTTAAATACCTGCATTTTGTATGATACCAGCAGTTTGCTTAATTATTATCATTTTTCTTTACTTTTTACACACAGCGATACTTGAGACACACCGCAGATGCTTTCAGTGTGAAGCCGAGGTCAAGTGCTTTGCGTAATAAAGTGGGCTTCCGTTGAGAAGCATCACAGCGGTTTTTACCGCATATTTAGAAATCGGCTACCAGACTGAAGAGGACTTGCATTTCCAACCATTTCCACCACTGAAGGTTGAAGGTGAAGGTTCACCTCAATCAGCAGTAGGTGACAGACATTTTCCAGTCAGGCGTCATTTATCATAGCAGAGTAACGTCATGCCGTAATTATAATGTGAGAAGGTATTTACAGATAGAAAGCAGAGAGAAAGACGTGGGAATTACATATATAAAAAATTGCAGAGAACACAATGGACATGGGCAATATATGCAAAAATGAAGTAGTCCATCGTGAGCCTCATTTATTCAACAATTGTTTACATTGGACTTTTCTTTTCTTTTTATTGATTTTCCAGATTTCCCATTTTTTTTTAGAACCACTGTTCTGTTTAGTACTCTAGGTCTCTTGTTTTGCCATATGTATGCAGAGATAGTTACATCTAATGAAACAAAAATGATTTCGGGACAAAAACAGGCTAACACTGAAATAAATATGTAAACTTTGGTAATATGTTCATTTTTGTGGCGCTGTGCGCTGCTCCATGATTTCAGGGCAGTAGTCCAAAGATTGCCACTGGGTTTCCCTGATAGAACAGTTCTCTACTTTTGCGAGCTGCTTGGATGATTTTTTTCCTTAACGTTGTAGTTATGAACCCGTGTGTTCACCAGCCTTGGTTTACCTACGGGCAGCTTAGCAGTTAGGGCTCTGTGGGCTCGCTCCAGCTCTGGGGGCGAATCCAGAACCCCGTCACCGAAGATTTCGAGCAGGCGCTTTGAAAAGACTGTGGTGGGTTGTGTGCCTTGAACAGACTCAGGCACTCCCCCTATTCGTATGTTATTGCGTCGGCTGCAGGGTTTCGAGATCGAACGTCTTAGCTCTAGTTTGGTGATCTTCCAGAGCAGTGTATTTAGCTTCCAGTTGCTGCACACGGTCACTGACTTGGTGGTTTGCGTCGTCTTCCAGGGAAGTCAATCTTTGTCCATGGTCAGAAATGGTTGTTTGGACGTTGTCTAGCTTAGTTTCTAGGGAAGTTAAGGCCAATTTAGACTCCGTGGAGAGGGCGACTCTATGCTCTTCTAGTAGCTTGGTCAGGGCGGCCATGTTAGCAGTCGCTAATTCGTCGTCCTTCCCCCCCCCCCCCCCGTCTTTTCTGGCCGACTTCGACGCCATTTGGTCTCCGGGTGGTAGTAGAAGTGACTTCGGCAAATAGCCTGCGAAAGATGCCGTGACACAAGTGAAAAGGTTACATTGAAATGTTGCGGGAGCTTCGGCGCTACGCGTCTACTCCATTCGTGACCTGGAAGTCCCTTCCCCAACCTCCACATCTTCACATCTGGGCCATACAATACAGAATACAACCACTGTAAACTCATGTACACCTATATTATAATAAAAACAAATAAATAAATAAGATAAATCAATAAAGGGAACAAAAACTGAGCATAAAACAGAAAAGGCCAAGGGCCAGATCCACACAGAATGGAGTGCAAGCGGCAAATTGCGGCGCTTATTGCGGCGACTTTATGGCCGCAATGTTCTCGCAATCTTTGCGTCGTATCCACAAAGGTTTTTGCGCTAATGGCATGCAGGCGCAAAAACACACAGAAATGCGGCACCTGAGGAGTAATGTGCACACGTCAATCACGGAAGTTGAATTTCTGATGGAATACTTTTATTTTTGTTGTTGTCAAATGACACGCACCTTGGCTTTCTGCCAAACTCACGTCAAGATAGAGACACCGGGAAACATCCTCGCAGCCCCGCGCACAGTACACACACACCTTTCCGGGATGTCTGTCATCCTCTTAAAGAGGAAGTATAATATGTTCGCCCCATACTAACAGCAACATTAATAAACAGTGGAACACATACAAAACTGAACACATGTCAGGAATGCTCCAATATGAATATGAGTGCTGTTGATTTATGGCATGAACAAACCTGAACCTGCGTGTAATTCTAAGTAGTCTGATTTCAAAAAGAGAAACTCTGGCGCTCCTGAGTGTTTGTGTGTGTGTGTGTGTGTGTGTGTGTGTGTGTGTGTGTGTGCATGATACAGAGGAGCGAGTCGCTCTGACGCCAGAAACACTTGACAGACAAAACTGCGCCTGGTTATAGCCGGCGTTGTTTACGTCTGTCAAATTATGTGCGGACGTGAGCGCAAACTCTTTGTGGATCCGACACGGTTTCGAAAGAGGCCTATTTGTATGGAAGAGGGTGTCGTTTTTACGCAAAAACGACTCATTTAAATGTAGCCCTTTGCGTGGATCTTCCGGCATAAAAGCCGTGCAATCGCTTTGTAGATCTGGCCGAAGTTTTTATAAACTTAATGCTTGTATTATTTTTTTCCCACATATAGTTTTAAATTGAGATAATTTACTGTTTCCCGTGGCTATTGACCTTTCCACATTCAAAGAATAACCCATCTCTTTTTGCCACTGTGATAACATAAGAGGGTATGTCGATTTCCAGCGTCTAAGTATATGTTTTTCTCAACGCTACAGACGAGAAAAAAGAATAATCAATTTCTAACCTCACTGTATATTGTGACATGCTTTGAAATATGCAAATTGATGGATTAAAATTAAATGTGATCTTTTTGTTCAAAGACATAGATGCCAGGAACATGGAAGTAGCAGCGTGACATTCGTTCCAAAAGCTGTGGGTGGAATTATTATTACGCCGTCACCAGAGCTGCCATGTGTGAGCTGTTCAGCTCTGAACGCAGGACACCTGTCAGTCAGCACGACAACAGGGTCTTTCTTCCCTCACAATTATTAATGGCTGCCATTAGCAAAATAGCTTAAAATAAATGCTGTGACAATAAACCCAGAGTGCTCATCCTACTTGGTGCTGACAGGCAAAAAATGATGGATTTCGCGAGGCTGCCTGCTTCTGTCGTGTTGAAAGGCCCTGCAAATGTATTTCGTAATTCTCTATAGACACACATTTGCAACCGCACATGCTTATGATGTGATATTTTATAGCGTGGTGTGTTCCACCACAAAACAGGTATAATATTTTACTATGCCAGTGCTCCTGGTCCATTTACAGACGTGGACAAAACTGTTAGTACCCTGACCGTTTTCAGCAACCCACGATGGTCGCTAAAGTAACTTGAAACTGACAAAAAAGTAATAAATAAAGATTTACTGCTTGTATTTAATCTCATTGTGTTCATCGCAGTGAGAGCTCAGTTGAGCTGGTGAACTGGGAGCCCCAGGTTACATCACTGCGCAGTAAAATCCACCAGCCCGGGAACTCTAGAGCACACAATGAAGTTACAGAGGTCCTGGAGAAGACAGAGCAGGATGCTCTGATCAACACGGCTGCCAAGAGTCAGTCAGGCTACGTTTGAGTACACTGCCAAGATATTCAGAACAGCAGATTATGTGGCTAAGAACGACAAGATGTTCACTGATTTTGAGAAGTTGGTTGGCCTGAAGAAAGCCAATTCTGTCAACTTGGGCAAATGTCATTCCAGATGAAATGGGAACTTTTCAAGAAGATGATAGAGAACAAGAGGAAGATCACAGTCTTGGCTGATGAGTCAACCACTGTTGAGCCAATGTTGATGGGAAGATGGAGCCCATTGCCTTTCCATTGTATCTGGTGGAGCTAGGTAGTCTCTTTGCAGCTCACATCAAGGCTAATACACCATTCATTCATGTATTATTTTTTTCATGCAGGTGTCTGAAGTGGCTCCAGGATGACTTCCCTGGGATAGTGCTACGTCACTACCTTGACCACAGGCAGGAGGTTACTGTGGACCAGGGACTGGATGATGTTACAGCAGGAACAAAAGACTTCTAGGCCTCAACCGTCTCTAGTCTTTATACAGCCAGTCAACAAATAATGTCAGGGAGCTGAGTGATTGTGCTCTCCACCTCCACATCACCCACAAGGGGATCGGTAAAGTCTTCACAGTCCGCTGGACAGGGTTATCATTGTCTAATCTTTGCAACAAAAGAAAGATAATGTGCTAAGTATGACAAAGCTGCTCTCACCTTCTTTATTTGACATCACCATTTCAGTGGAACAGTTTCGGCATGGCTCACCTGTCCAAAGACACTGAATGGTCCTAAAGCACACCATTTCACCCCAATGCTTAACCAATCAAAAGCAAATTTGCCTGTGAAAGTTCTCAGTCATCCAGGTTGCAAGAACAAGTCCAGTTGCCCTCACTTAACCCTTCTACTTTAAATGCCAGTATATGAACACAATTGCCTGTGACCAATAACGAGTCAGTGAAATAGCTTCATACATTACAATCACTAGCGTCAGTCTGTGCAGTCTGTCAGTCCTTTCCAGCCCTGGCCCAACATTTTCGTGAGACATCAGAAGATGAGGCCAAGGATGGCGAGGAGGGGGCAAGAATCAGAGGTCTACACTCCAAATTGACTTCCATCAACTTCCTGCAGAACCTGGCTGTAATGGCAGACATTCTCAATGACCTCAAAGACTGGTCTGAAATGCTCCTGAACAGGAGGATCACACTCCCAAAGGCAGGCAACACCATGGCAACATATGTCAACCGCATGGAAAGCCTCAGAAGCTACCCTGGAAAACACACAGTCACCACTGACCAAGCAGAAGAAGCGATGGCGGTCAAGGGAGGGCAGCTAAGTGCGGGCTAGTCTCCTATAATGACCTCTAGCACAGTTCAACCAAGCCATGTCTGACAACATGAAAGAAAGGCTTTTCACAACCTCAGCAGACAGAGCACAGGACACTGTCACAGCCAGCAAAAGAGACCTACACACACTCATCAGTGAAATTGCAAAGTCTTCGACACTGGAAACTGGGATCACGACCAGCCTCACTTTAGAAAAGAGAAGGTGAAAGCTTTGAGTCAAGTCTTACCTTGAAAAAAATGAAAATGAAATGAAAAAGAGGCCCACCTCCATCACCAAAGACGCAAGTGGAGGAGCAGATCGTGAGAGAGGGTATAGCTAAGGCATGGACAAACTACGGCACGGGGGCAATTTGCGGACCATTGAAGCTTTTCAACCTGGCCCGCCAACCTTGACGAAAATGATAATAGTCAGTAAGTCATAAAATAGCTGTATTTCATCATTTGTTTCAGTGTTTTAAGAGTCATTGGGCTTCAAAGACACAAATTTTGTTGTAACTTTTTTGTTCATTTTCAATTGACATTAAAGCATGTTTTTTTTTTTTTTTTTTTTACATATCGCATGCTGTTCATCTCCTATGAGGTGAGTCACCAAAACACTCCATCCATCTGCTCTTGCTCCGGCCCCACCTCTGTCAAATTTTAGAACCTTTGTGGCCTACCTGCCAAAAAGCTGACCCACACCTGGTCTAACATCACTGGATTTAAGAAGTTGAAGTCATAAAAGAACAATCTGTAGTATCGTGCGAGTCTGCAAGTTATTTTATTTTTTTAATAAGCACTATACCTGCAAGAGTCTATGTTGATTTCACCCCTGTTTTTATACCTTTGTTAATAATGTTGTTATGCAGTTATACTGTAAACATTATTGCACTACAACACACACTCCTGCCTGTATTTTTCAGAATATCTATTTTTATACTTTGTAAATGATGTTGTTATATTGTTAATTTGATGTGTTCTTCTGTGTTCTTTTCCCCCCACGTCAGTTTACAGACGCTCCGCTAAATTTCTCTAATTCTGATTACACATTTGAGGACACGTGATGTTAATTACAGGACCCATCTTAGTTCAACATGTCCCAACATATGATTGAATTATTTTCAGTCTTTTCTAGGGGTACCAACATTTTTGTCCAGACCAGTTTATTATTATTATTCTTATTATTATTCTTATTATTATTCTTATTATTATTATTGTTGTTATGTTCAATTACAATGTAAAAGCAATGTCTGATTTTCATAAGATCATTTTCAGTATATTTGTTTTTATTTCTTACTTCTTTTGTCAGTTTCAAGTTATTTCAGAGACCATTTGAGTTTTTCTTTCTTTAATAGAAGGGTGCAATTTTGTCCACGTCTGTATTTTTCTTTTGTGCAGGTACAGCTGTAAAGATTTAATGTATATGTCAAGTGCACACTTTAATAGAAGAAGAAGAAGAAGAAGAAGAAGAAGAAGAAGTCTCACAAAAGGATCAAGGGATCAGTGGGGACAACAGTGAGTACATGCATAGTCCAAAAAATGAATGAAAAAATAGAATCATATACAGAGCCATACGCCAAGCCATTGGAAGAAGGTAATGGAGTGGCAGAGGGCAAAAATGAGAGAAAAATAGCATGTTGGATGGATAATGATGGTGAGTGGGATGAGAGTAGGAGAGAAGCAAATGCAAAATTAAAAGCAGGGACGCTGCATGGACTGAACGGAGGCAAATGTTTCCAACGGCATCAATATTTGCTGATTGCTGATTTTTTTGGACCCCCGTGAAAATGAGATAGCACATCTCAAGGGGCTATCCCATAATAAATTCAAATTCAAACATTAGCCAAGAAGGGCTCCAGGCTTGAGCCAGTCCGCCACAGGAGAGAGCTGCTAGTGCTTCCAGTGCTGCTCATAGCACAGCGCTTGCCTCTGACACACATTCACACAGAAGGTCATGAAATGTTGTGAAACGGAAATAAAGTTTGCTAATTTTTTAATTTCAAGTAAAAACGCAAAACGAAAATGATTCAAGTTCGACTTTTTGAATTTGCTTGAAAGATAAATTTATTTTTGTTCCCACTTAAATACATGGCAATGTTTTGCTTTTGTGATTAACACCTTACTTTGTTAGAATATTGTTGTTGTTTTTTTTTTCCAGATTTATTTTGCAAGGTCAAAGATTTTTTTTTTTTTTTTTTGATGGGGGGGGGGGATTATAGTTTTCTGTTGTGAGTGCCAACTTTAAAAAAAAAAAAAAAAAGCTTGAGGCCCTACTCCAGTAATGACACACACACACGCACGCACACACACACACACACACACTCAACCTTGGTGAACCAGTGTTGCATACTTATACCCCAATCAAACTATTACCAAACAGAGCCGACAAAAATAAATAATAACAAAGAAATGCATCAATGAAAAAAATGTAGAGTCAGACAAATGTGTTTTCTCAAAATGTGGAAGTGAATGATTGTGTGATATCAGAAAAATTGCATCAACAAGTCCAAGGGCCAGAGCCACAAAGTCATTGCCCGGCTTTTACGCCAGAAAATCAGTGCAAATAGCACCAAAAAGCGGCAGGGCTGTGCACACTCATTTGAATATATATAAATGAGTCATTTTGCGTCAACTGACTGCCCCTTCTATGCAAATATGCCTCACTCAAATCAGGGCCAGATCCACAAAGAGTTAGCACTCGCATCCAAACATACTTTGACAGACGTAAACAGCGCCAGCAGAAATCAGGTGCAGTTTCATGCGTTTGGTATATGGTCATTGTGTTTGGTCCTATTTGCCTGTCAGTAAGCCTATGAAATATTTTTGGGATGGACAAACTTGAGCGTTGCAGGCTGTTTTCTTCTCTCTTCTTTTGGATGGAATTTCCCGACTTTACACATCTTTAACGTTACAATTTTTATTGAAGACTGTGTGTTTCTATCTATTCTCTTATTTTCTTGTCACATTTCTTATCGTAGTGATTGCTGTCCTTTGTTTCAAGCTAGCTCAATATTATTAATTCATTGAAGACGACGTGGTCTGATGCTACGCTTTTAACAATCTCTCTTTCTTTCTTTTGGACACATGATCTTGGGTGTGTGAAGTGAACGGCTTGTGCCGTGTGTCGTCTTGCTTTGTCGTCACCACAAGAAAAAAATCTGCTAAGAACCAGGATGTGTCACTGTGGCTCTGATATACGGTGGCCATCAGCAGTCACTGGATGACAGTTCCTTTGACCGGCTTGCTTTTCATTTCGTTTGGCTATCATCTGCAATCACCTCGAGCTGTCCCATCAGGTTTGCCAGCACAGATATTATGACAGGGAGGTATTCTTCATCTCTGCAGCTGCAGCTCAGTCTGATTTATCACCACTTTCCCGCATTTTCGATTTCTGCTGCTGCATTTCACTGCACTGCTTAGACTCCACTCGCTTGAGTGGATGCTACAGCCTTTCCTTTGTCATGGGAAATACATGTAAATTCAAGGGATATCTTGTTGCTCTTACTTCTGTTTTAGGTTTTAGTTCTGTGTCTTTAGGAAATGTCAAGTCATTTGGAAACATTAAGATGATACCAAGATGTCGTGGTTCAAGTCCCTGTTGAGCACAGCCTTCATGCCAAAGTGCAATATCTGGCAACTGATCCAGCTGTACTGCATCGCCGCTTCCAACAGAAGCTTTCCCCCCCCTCTTGAATAGTCAAAGGTGAAAACTGGTGTTTTGGCTTGGCCCCAACACTGTTACTGCTTACTTAAAATATGAATCAGTCTCCTCAAACCCTTCACAAGGACAATAGGCCTCATATTCTTAGCAAGACAGTTGACTATCCACTGCATGGTCTTAGTGCTCCATGTCCAGGAAAGTGGAGGCTTCAGATCTTGCTTGGCTCTTGTTGAACTGCTGCTCGTTGAGGCAGGATGTGCGTGAATTCATGTGATGGGTGATGGTTGTTAGATCACATGTGTGTGTGTGTGTGTGTGTGTGTGTGTGTGTGTGTGTGTGTGTGTGTGTGTGTGTAAGATTCTTAAAGGAACCTGTGTAAGCACATCATTTCTTTTGCCAAAGTTAACTACCGGTAACTTCCTAAAGGACCTATTTACTTCTAATATCCCAACATCCCCCCCAACTGAAATCAAAAGCTAAAGCTTAAATATGACTACTACTTAAATATAACATATTGGCTCAATCCTGAGTCAGAACATTTACATGCAGAACTTTACCGGTCTAATCGAACTTCTCGCCTTGTCCCAGTTTACATGCGGCTGAGAAAATCGAATTATTGACGGGAACGTGTCCTCCCCCACACTAGGGGGCGATTTGAGTCTTTTCAGCGTGTTAACTTCTGCTTAACCTCTATCGTCGCAGAATAACAAAACAACTGGAGTGCAATACAACACCGGTGTGATGTCCGTACTGGCCTTCAATTTAACGAGTTTCCTCACATACACATCATACACAACATTTTGATTTGGGCTGCCTGAGACAACTGGTTTCCCTCGGCCATCATGTTTTCTTTACTTTCATTAAAATTGCTAGTGACACGTTGTGTGTGTGTTTGTGATTTTTTTTTTTGACGATTGCTGACTGCGATGCAGCAGCTGTTTGTTTGGTAAGGAAACCCGATGGTGATTTGGGGAGGCAGACAACAACGCTGTGTGCTTTTGGAAGTCTACAACAAAACCAGTGCTGTGTCTCAATCCAGGGTCTGCATCCTTGAAGTATGCATTTTGAAAGGAAGTTGCGTCATAGCACTGCGCGAAGGCTCGTCCCAATTCCCGAGGGTGCTTAGGACGCTCAAAATGCATACTCGGAATGCGCCCTCGTTTTAGCTGATCCCCCCCCCCCACCGCACTGTAGCCTTTTTCTTTTCTCCCCATCCAACAAGCCTGTTTTTGTTTGAGGACAATTACTGGCAATTCCATTTTCACGCTGGCGGCCTCACCTACCTGTCAACCAACACGATGTACAAAAAGGTTGCCATTGTGTTTGGAATGGAAAAGGCGCACATGTAGCCAAACATTTTCTACTTTTGCGGCGAGGAACATTTCCACTACTTGAGTTTTTGTACCTGCACTCGTGCACCCTCCACAGGTCAACGCAGGTGAAGGGGGGGCTGCATTGGTTCCTCTTGCAGGAGTCTGACGAGCACCCGGGGGAGAGGCCCTGCACGTTGACCTGGGAAACCCCGTCACGCGGCTGACTGTCCAGTGGCAAGTAGCGTCCGTTGAGCCGGCCATCCCTCATGCAGCCTGCACACAGGGTGAAAAGCAAATCAGTTGGAAATAACTTCCTGCGAGACATGTTGAGAAACTTAGTGCACACCAAGGCACTCATTTTTGCAAAAAGGTGTCATGCCTTTATTTTATTTCAACACTGTGGGAGGGTCAACAATGGGGATGCGACAGTACAGTTTTCCCACAGTTCAGTATGCATCATGGTTTTTGGGCCACGGTAGCAGTGTGGTTTCAATATCCTTATATAAAACTACTCTGGCAAGCAAAGGCAATATTGTATTGTAAACTAATTGTAAGCACAGATACAATCAAACCAAAACCTTTATTTGAAAAACAACAACAGTGCCGTATCAGATCAAATTAAACAAACATAAAATTACACAAATTCAATATGAATATAAAGTTTAAGACTATCCAATAAAAAGAAACTAAATTTTATTCCACTCACAGCCAAGTCGAGACATTTTCACTTTATTGGGCTGTAGCGGGTCAGATAATGTAAATGGATTTTATTTATTCTTTCTTTTTTTTTTTTTTTTTAACAAATGGTGAAATATTTATTTTTAACAGGCAGGAAAAAAAATCTGTTTATATGGTTATACTAATACAATTATTAATATTAAAAAAATGGGCTCAGCGATCTAATGTTGATATGTTAGCTAAATGCATACGTTACGTAACCTGAATATACCCTGATGCAGACACACACAGTCACCACCAGGGTGGCGCCACAACTACAACAGACACAGAGGAGAAAGATGAGCAAGTAGGACTATAGTTGGACTATAGTTATTATCTCAAGCTGCAAGCTCCGAAGAGACGCTAGCGTTGACGTAGTAAATGCGTTATGATAATATATTCTGTCGGTTGTTGTTTCCTGCACTTGGTACTTGGAAGTGATCTTACATGATAATTGATACCGTTGTTTGCTGTTGGGTATTGAACCAAACAGGGCGTACAGAACAATTTGGTAAAATCCCAAAATTGTTGCATCCCTGGCCAACAGGTGAGCACATTGGATGGCCAATTAGCTAATGGCTGCCACAGTCAAATAAGCAATGGTTGGCCAACAGGGGGCCTCTTATCCAAACGTTCTTCAGATAGAGACTAAGATACACAGCATGCATCGCCCACAAATAACACTGAATGCAAGAAAGAGCAGAAGTCTGTCTACATTTTTCTGAATTCCTCATAAAGACCTCGTTGCCTTTCAGTTGAAACCCCCCCCCCCCCCCCCCCCCCACACACACACACTCTATCATTGATTTCGTTGTCGTCCCTGCCTTTCCTTTGAAATCTGATTTTAGAATAAAAATTTAATTTGAAAGGAAATGTTAAACACGTGTACGCGAGTGCAAAAAATACCAACTTCCCAGTCTGCTGGCGATTGCGTCATTTAAAGGTCCCTTCTCTGTTGCACTTGGTCAACACTTGAATGTCAACATTGCAAATACCTTGTCTACTGACAAGCCATTGCTTTTACAAATTTTGTATTTACAAATTTGAATCTTAATCAGCCTATCAGTTGGCCCTGACATTTCTGGAACAATTGAAATGCCAAACAGTTTGATCATCTAAAACAGCGACAGGGATAAGCAGCTCAATTCTATTTTGTTCATGCTGAGAAGATAAATTCAGCAGTTTCAGGAAGCACTACTGGACTGCTATTTTTGGAGAGATCTGACTTTATTGATTTGCACAAACATTGTCAGACTCATTTGTGTACCAGCCTCTTGAACATGATCAAAGGTAATAAGACTATTTCCTATGGAGGCAGCAGCGATGCCCCAAAATAGCCGTAGCCCCGCACCCCGGTGCAGTGTATCGCTCAAAATGGAGATTTTTCTGTCGTCGCCAGATTAGCCAACTAGCTAGGGTAGCTAGGCTAGACGCCCGACACCAGACTCTCAAACAGCTTCATCCATCAAGCTGTCAGGAAGCTGAACTCTCTCCCCTTTTTAGTATGTTTTTATTATGTTTCTCTCTCTTTTTAACTTTTTAACGTATGTTTATATTTCTGCACTGTGGGCACGAGAGAAACGCCTTTTCAATTAATCTGTATGTCTTGTACATACAGCTGAAATTGAAAAATAAATTGACTTGACTTGACATGGAGGTGAGCCAAGAGCGAATACTCTATCACCTGAAGGCCCTCTCATTGACACGCTTATGAATTCACAATTTCATTACTTGCTTGGCCATTGCATTGAGACTGTTTAAAGCTAATACTTTGCAATGAAATAAAAAAAAGTAAATAAAAAAGAAACAAAAAAACTAACAACCCAAACCTAAATGGGTTAATTTGTTAATTAACACTGAATTCACCCCGACTTTCAGCTATTCGGATGTTTTGAAGCTATTTAGACAAAAAAGGAAAAGACACAGTGCAAGTATAAATAAGCAGCTTATTTAATGTTTGCAAATTGCAAATAGTGCAATGTGTGGTTTTCTGAATTTTCTAAAGTCTAATACCTGGTTGTGTAACATATACATTTTGCAGATGACTTAAGAAAGAAATGCAGCTCTGCTCATTGTCATACGGCTCAATTTATCATCTTTCTTCATATATTATACTCTATATATATTCATCAACTTCTCAAACCTTATGAAGAGGAGCATGTGACTTGAACATTACTGGGGTAACGGTGGCGCATATAGATTTCAACATATAATAATAAATACTTGCCTCACAAATTTCCTACTGACTGATGGAGGATACTTTTTAAGCAGAAGTGGATCCCATTTAAACGTCAAGAGTTTGTGTGTGTGAGTCAAGTGCACCAAAAGTCTCCTTTATCTCCTGTTCCCAAATTTATTAAGGCGACGTCACATTTCTAAGCCACCTGCTGGAGACATGATGAAGTGAGCATGCACACTGACATGCACATGTGCAGGCTCAAAAGCTACATTGCAACTGTATATGCCTTTTGAAAGAGTCTTTAATAAATTCATGCAATCATCTCCAAGTGCTGAAGACACTTGACTTTTTTTTTTTTTTTTCCTGCTCTCTCCACCAAACTTCTCTGCCAAACAAAGCTCTTGATTGATTTGTGTACGTAAGATCCGAGATCTACGTCTACTTTTACTTTCTTCTTCACGCACAGACACACTTCACCAAGCCAGTCCTCCAGTCACAAAAAGTGGAGATTTTGCTTTTATTGATGCTTTTTCTACATCATTTCTGAGAGTTGACCTTTAACAGTGTCCTTCCTCATTTCACTCTGCGACTTGTAGATTCACAGTAGATTGTAGATTGAAGCTGTCAGTCACAACCTCTGTTTGTGGAGCACTTCGAACAATATTTTTGAAGTTGCTGTATATTTCGCTGCTTTCTCATTTCTCCAAAAAAAAAAAAAAATACAAAAAATACAAAAACTCTTTAACTATAGATTAGATACTTTCATAGAAAAACCCCATTTACTCAGCAATAGTCAGTACGGATTTAGATCAGACCACTCAACTGCACTTGCTTATACAGACCTCATGGAAACTATACCAGATTCCATAGACAAGAAACAATATGCAGCAGGAGTATTGATTGAGTCTGACATACTATTTTGTAAATTAGAGCAGTATGGGATCAGCTGGGTTGCTTTGAAATGGGTGAAAAGTTATTTAAAAAAAACAGACAGCAATATGTAAAGATGGGAGAATGTTTGTCAGGGATGTGTTTGGATATTGAGTGTGGTGTCCCCCAGGGCTCAGTGTTGGGACCAAAACTATTTATCCTGGATACTAATGATATTTGCAAAGTGTCTAGATTAGTGACATGCATTTTACTGGCTGATGATACTATTTTTTGTTCTAGTGAGAATTTGCAGTGACTTCTGGTTACTATCAGTTCAGAATGAGGTAAAACGAAAATATGGTTTGATAAAAGTAGACTATCACTGAATCTAAATAAAACTAAAATCATGTTTCTATAATAAACAGTCAAGGACACATGCAGTTGTGTGGTGTTGACATTGAAATAGTTCATGAAAATCAATTCCTGGGCGTGATTATAGATGATAAAAGTTGTTGTAAACCCCATATTAACCATGTTAAATCTAAACGGTCTGGCAGTATTTCAGTCCTGGTCAAAGCCAAATATGTTCTCGATCAAAAATTTCTTCACATTCTATATAATTCACTGTTTCTTCCCTATCTAGAATATGGTATAGAGGTATGGGGGAACACTTACAAAACCACACTTCAGTCACTTTTCATATTGCAGAAAAGAGCAATGAGAATCGTTTACAATGTTCATTTTAGGGTGCATACCACTGATTTATCTTTCAAATCGAAAAATGTTAAAAAATTTTTTTTAACCTGGTGGAGTATAAAACAGCTCAAATAGTATGTAAAACAAGGAATTATCTTTTACCAAAAAATGTTCAGGAAATGTTTCATGGTAGAGAGGGTGGTTATAATTTAAGAGAGCCATTGAATTTAAACTCCATTGGCTTCCTGTTGCCCACCGTATTCAATTCAAGATCCTCCTCCTCACCTTCAAGTCACTCCACAACCGTCCCCTCCCATCAGCTGACGCAAACCTCCTCTCACCCCTTGCCATAACCAAGCACCGAACCCTGGGGGACCGGGCCTTCAGTGTCTCCGCCCCCACCCTCTGGAACTCCCTCCCCAAACACATCCGCAACTGCACGGAGCTCAATACCTTCAAGTCTGCCCTCAAAACCCACCTCTTCAGACTTGCCTACCCTACCTGAAGCCTCCAACCCACCACACCTCCCAGCCCATATTTGCCCTCTCAACCCTGTCTGTTTTTAACTGATTTTATTGATTTTTCTCTCTTGTGTTACATCTATTTTAATAGTTTATTTTTTTATCGTAATCTCTCGAGTTGTTTTATATTGTTATTTTTTATCTGTAAAGTGACTTTGAGCACCTGTAAAAGTGCTTTATAAATAAAAAGCATTATTATTATATAAAGAAGTGATTCTCCATAGGTACACTGGTAAATGTGCTTTGCTATATAGATTAAAATGTTGTAGGGCATGGCATACATATTGAGAGTAGGTATTTTGAATGAAAATAATAATAACAAAATATGATGGTGTATGCATATGAGGATATGTGTATGTATCTGTATATGTGTGGATATATACATATATATATATGTTTACTGTAAGTGTGTATATGGATATATATGTAAGATAATGGTATGATAAAAGTCGGCTTCTATTTTGTTTGTTTTCTATTTTCTTTTTCTTTTTTGTTCACTGTTATGTTGTTATTTTAAGCTGTTTTTTAAGTTATCGTTACATGATCAAAATAAAGAATTCATTCATTCATAGCTTAACATATTCAGAAAAGGTTGGTATATGTAGATAATATAATATATTTCCATATAATATAATATAATATAATATAATACCTAATATACTACAGATTTGTCAGAATTGGGTCCCTGAGAGTAAGGATTGGCAAGATGTGCTTGGCTGGTGGCTGGCTGGAAAACTTCAGAAGGTTGTTGTCCACCTCTTTCAACATACCAAAAAAAAAAAAATGAAAAAACAAAACAAACCATTTATCAGGTTGTCCTTCTGCTACAGTTGTCCCAGCTGCTCCCAAAAGTAGATGTTTTTGATGTGAACCGGCTGTGAATGGATTCTTAACAGAACGACACTGACAGAAGATGGTGCTGGAAACCATCGGTCCTGTTCATATCCTGTGTCTGCAAGGTCTCAAGGAAGGTCTTCTTAAATGCTGCCCTTGAGAGTCGGAATCCACCAGTCCTACCCTCCTCCCACATTTTCATCAAAAACCTCCCTATATTACCAGTTTACATGCTTTTTTTTGTTTTTGTTTGCGTCATACCTTGGAAACTCTTGTTTACTCCGGAGGGGAAGGTGTTTCCCAGCATCACCACGGTGGGGTCGATGATGATTTCTCGACTCCGACCCTGGGACCCCATCACTTCCCGCTGGCCTCCACCGCCGTCCAGTTTCAGCACCATTTCATTGTCATGCCGATCAAGGAAGACCTCGTGCCATTCGCCGTTGTCCAGGCGGTAGGTGGGCAGCGTGAGGTTGTAGTCCCCATCGCCCAGGTTGTAGGAGACACAGAGGAGGCCTTGGAGGATCTTGGATTGGAAAAGACATGGACATCTTACTTTGACTTGATGATGAAAATCTATCTCAACCTGTCCGTAAATATCAATCATTAAAAAAAAACAAAAAACACCAATAGATAAAGAAATCACTTTAGCAAACACTTCACGCCACTTAATTCAGTAAAAACACCCATTGTGGTTATAAAAACAATCCTTGGAAGAAACACTGAGCCACAGAAAAGGTTAAATCCCTGATGTGGATTCAAAGGAAAATGCAGGGAGTCTCTTCAGTCAGGTTCTTTGTCTAAAAACAAGATGTAAGATACAGACTTATTTTGAATTTAAACCTAAAATGTACACTTTCCAGCCCTTTCCAGATGTTCTTCTTTGTTAATACCATTTGTACAACACAACCTTTGTTACTTTGTTACAGGGAATAGTTTAGTTTAGTTTGCATCTTGGTTTTAAGTGCAATTACAATTACATTACATAATTCACCTTTTAAATGCCACTTCTCCTTGGTGCCATAAAACATTTATTGTTGACTTTTTAATTTTACATTTTTTTAATTTTAGTTTTAATTTTGCATTTTCCTTTCCAAGGTCCAATTTCTAACTCAGAATGACAGACTTGATGGAAAGTCTTTGGTAGGTCCAAAATGTCACAACTCAAATATACCATATACAGTGGTAATGGTAACTGGTAGATGGATTTGTGGACCTGTGCAATGTAGTATTAATATTGTCAGACATAGACATATGAAGAGCAGTGGGAACGTGATATATGCAAGACCCCAAAGCTTAGAAATGATGTTCAGTTTAAGAATGATTATGTTACAGAACCTTAGATTTTCTTTCATTTAAAGTAAAGGCAGAGGTCACTCTTGTGCTCTGTGAAGAACTGGTACATTTGACCTCTGACAGTAGAAGTGGGTCAATTTTAAGGTTACACCTGAACGTTTATGTCTGTGTGAATGTTGTGATCTCTAGGTGGTAGAGGATGGATTTCGTTTATTTTTTTTTATTTTATTTTTTTTACTGTAATATGAAGGGGGAGATTCTGTACCGTTTGGAAATTAGGTTTTTCCAAAATTTATGGAGAAAGCCTGGTGGGATTTTGTATCACATTTGACAAATTCATTTATTTGTATCCCTATTTTTAGGGATATAGGTTGTGTTATGTTTTGCTTTGTTTTTTGTTTTTTTCTGTTGTCACGTGGCTATCGTGAATGGAATTGTGGGAATATTATAGACAAATGCATTGATCAATGTCTAATAAGCCCCAGGAGGGCTGGACACCAATCAGGTTGTTTGACACTTAAATAAACAGGTCACTCAATCAATCAATACATCAATCAATCAGTGTGCTTTTTCTTGCACCTTAGCGGTGGCTGGAGTACTTTGCAACAACCCCTTATTCACCCGTGTGCATTCACCCACCAGCAAATACCTGCTGTGCTGCCAGGCCCACTTGGGGCAATATGGGGCCCGGTGTCTTACCCAGGGACACTCCGACAGTCGAAGCCAGGGTTTTGAACCACCGACCCTTCGGTCATTGGTCGGCTGGCTCTACCAACTTGTATTTTGTATGAATACGTTTTTTTTAAACAAGCTTTTCAGGCAATTGAAAAAATGCTTGAAAATGAAAAAAAAAAGAAAAGCTAATGTTAGTACCGTGTTTCTATTATTCTATAAATGAGGCTAGTTTATAAACGTCTACAGTAAGGGACACAGGTAGATAACACCAGCAGAACAACTGGGAAAGGAGTTCAGGGAAAAAAAAAAAGTTTTTAGTAATTTTTTTTATGAATGACAACATTTCTCCCATTGGATGCACAAACATTGGGGAAAACTGCTGAGTGCTCAGCTTTTCTACGAAAAAAATAAATAATCATAAAACATTTTGCAGCATTAGCTCTGATTAAAGAAGACTAAAACCAGCTCAGGCGAGCAGGAAAAACTTTATTGCGAATTAGAGGAAGCCATTTCCAATGATGTTACTTCCGTAAAATTCCTTATGAGATATTCTTCTTAATGAGCATTAAAAGGCTTCATGGCAAGATACCATTAGATCTATCTGACTGAGGATGGAAAGGACATAAAAATTCTCAGGCTTTTAAAGTTCACTGGGATGAGGAGGACAGAGAACAAACAGAGTTTAACATGGGTTAGTATGACAGACTGACTCAAAAGACTGAATTTGGCCAGCTGGTCAACAAGACACATCAATCTGCGGGGTTCTGCGCATGCGAAACACACAGTTTTAAATAGTTAAATAGCATTGCTCTGTGTCACGCACGCACACGCACACGCACGCACGCACACACACGCACACGCACACACACACACACACTATCAATGAGTCATGCTCATTTCAATTTCAAACTGTTTCCACTAAGCGTCCCACTGAGCATCATTTTCTCGCCTCCATCCTCCTCCTTTCCTGCTGCTGCCTCAGAAACAGAGAAGCGACTGGATGAGTCAGACGCAGAGATGTGAGGAGAAGGACAACAAAAGCTCAGATCCACAAAGAATGGAGCGCAGCGGTAAATTGCGGCACATTTTGCAGCAACTTTTAAAGGTTTTTGCGCTAATGATGCGCAGGCGCAAAGACACCTAGAAATGTGGCACACCGAGGAGTCCGAAGTGCAAATTGCAATTCAGATATCATAACGTTGGCGCGCACCTCAATCACACCTCAACAGAAGTTGAATTTCTGACGGAACACAGACGGTACTTTATTTCTGTTGTTGTCATAGAACATGCATATTGGCTTTCTCCAGAACCCACGGCAAGAAAGAGACAGTCGCGCAAGGACTCTCCAAACATCCCCACAGCCCTGCGCACAGCACACGCACCTGTCCGGGGTCTCTGTTGTCCTGCTAAAGGGGAAGTATTACATGTTTGCCCCATACTAACAGCAACACGAACAATAACAAACAGTGGAACACATAGAAAACTGAACACGGACAGGAATGTTACAATATGAATATGAGTGTGGTTGATTGTACGGCAAGAACGAACCTGAACCTTCAAATAATTCTAATCAGTCTGATTTCACAAAGAGAAACTCTTGGCGCTCCTGTGAGTTCCTGGTCGCTCCGAGAATTACGGCCGCGGTCATGATCGGAAGGCCGTCAAGGCGCGACAGATTTCTACATACTTCATGGTCTTATATACTTTACAGCAACCGCCACACGAGTGCGATTTGTAGCTGTTTAGTGGCTGATCTGATTGAGTAAGTGCAGGTTTCAAGTAGAAGTGAACCCGTAACTTATCAATGTTTCGTGTTCTTAATAAATTAATCAATACAAAATATTGATTTTACATTTGATAAGATGTGCGGATGACATTTTTTAAATACACAGTCGCTCTGACGCCAGGAACACTTTGACGGACGAAACTGTGCCTGGTTTTGGCTGGCGGTGTTTACATCTGCCAAAGTACTTTTGGACGTGAGCGCAAACTCCTTGTAGAGCCGGCGCTGTTTTTTTAGAATCAGGCATATTTGCATAGAAGGTCATTTTGTGCGTAATGACTAATTTAAATACATTCAAATGAGTCTGGCGCAGCTTCTCACAAATACGTCCGCTCTGGCTCTAGGACGCACTGTTTTTGGTGCCATTTACACAGACTTTCTGCCGCAAAAGCTGGGCAATTGCTTTGTGAATGTGGCCCAAAGTGGCTCCCATAACGATTCACCATTTTAAATCCAAACCAAGTTTGAAAAGAAAAAACAAAACAAAACAAAAAACAGTTTTCTCATAAATATCAACTCCTTCTGCTGTTCTATTTTTTTTTTCTCTCTCTCGACAGACTCTGTTCTGTGAACCACCAAATGTAGCCTCTCTGAAGCAGCCAGAAAGTGTTGAACAGTTCCAAGGTCTAGTTGAGGAACCTGGGGTTCATTTCAAGGTTTTCCTGATGAAGTATTAATTACATTTGTAATCCACAGAGACTGGGCCTTTTAAGCACACACACTCACAGCCACATGATTTTACCCCCAATTAAAGATGAACAGAGCCGAGCAATCTGGCACCCCGTTTTACGAGCGCGCGCGCGTGTGTGCGTGTGTGTGTGTGTGTACCTTGGCAGAAGTTGCAGTGAAGGTGTGCGACTCCATAAACAGTCCCACTGCAGGGACAGTTTCATCCCCCAGATGCTTCCTGCCAGTCTGCTCTCGGAGCTGCAGCCCCTTAAAAAGCACCAAGGTGCCCATAACCTACTCATTGAAACCCTTCTTATGATTAAATTACAACCCGCTCCCATGACAATATGTAAAAGTGTGAGTGGTTAATGTAGTTTTGATTGACCTAAAATAAGTATTTTTAGTACTTGGAAATGTATTAATATTCAAACTCCATTCAAAGAAACCCTGTTTTTTTCTTTTGGTAAGGTTGGATCACACAGATTCGCTTTTTTTAAATTTATTTTTTAAGAATTTGTTGAATCCATGACAAAAACAATATATTCAGCTTCAACATACAATTTAAAACTGTGAAATATGAAACCTTTTCCGCCTTCTTCCTATTTGAGAATCTTTCAAGCCTTTTTCAACTGAGGCCACCCTTCAAGCCCAGCGGAATAGAAATGCATTGACAATAATTAACAACATTTGAATGAAGTTCCACGAAACATCTCAGTGTGTGCACTGTACAGCCAGAGGAGCCATTAGCAGCTGTGGTCGAAGGAAGAGGAGTGATTTTTGGCACAGCAGTGCAGGGGCAGCAACGATTGACTGTCCGGGGGGGAAAAAACTATAAAGTCATAAAAGGAGAACTTTAAAATTGCAAAATAACAGCAGAGGAATGGAATGAGAAACATATGTCATCTTTTGGCTACAGCTTTCTCATGATATTTATTATTAATGAGGTGAATTAGGAATGCATGTGCATGTGGTTTCGTTTTTAATTGTACCTTCGGACTTATAGAATAGAATAGAATAGTACTGCACCCATTTCTAACTGTTATCTTTGCAGCAATGAAAGACACTGTCGTTGACGGAAATCAAGTCTTTGCCAGTCCTCTTAGTTGACTTATTGCCACAGAATTTAACAATGCAACTATTGAATAATAGAGACTAATAATAATAATAGTCTCTGCCAAGCATAGAAGAGCATTCAGTCACATTTTGATGCCAGTTTATCTACAAATGCTCTGTGACTGACAGGTACAATATGACAAATCTAAATGATGACACAAGTGCAGTGGGTCTGGATGAAACCAAACAGCTCTGGTCTTCTGGTTGAACCCTTCACTTCACCTAATCTGAAATTATGACAATTCTTTAGTTTTGACGTACTTTTGTGCCACGTTTGTAGTTAAACCTTGACGCAGAACTGCTAAACCGTGCAACTGCTGAGGACTGACCCTGGAAATACACTGGACACAGGGGCGACGCAAAACGAAAGCGGGGTGGAGCGTTTTAGCTGCTCCACCAGGCCCGGACGCAACACAGTGTTGTTGTGGCTCCACCGACAGTCTTTTCAGAGAAGATTTCAAGACATTTATTTCGTGAAAATGGGTCATTTTCTTTATTTTCTATTTAAATATTTAAAAAAATAGACATGTCCACACCTGTACTGTGTGTGGCTGAATGTATAATGCACTTCTATTCTATTTCTATTCTATAAGTTTTACCGTGGGTGTGAATGATACAGCATGTTGCATGTATGTACTGTATGGACAACCTTATTTATTTTCACCACTATTATATGTTCTCAATTGTTCTTATATCTATGTTTTACATGGTTTATGTGTCAAGAAACAAGTTGAGAAAGTTGCCTCTGGCACATGAGACATTCAATCCCTTTTAAACGTTATTCATTTCATACACGGTTTTCTGGGATTTTCTTACCTGTTGTAAATCCGTGACATCAGCGGCACGCGGCGAAATAGAATACAGACAGCACGACAACCAAAGTAGGAGTCGCGCGTATCTCGCGCGATCACGTGCCCCGGTGGCGTAGCCTCAACCGACTACAATGGGTTCGAGCTGCTGCGGGTGTCGCGCCACTCTCGTTCCGCGCTGCGCCCATGTCCAGCATATTTCCCCCGTCAGGAGATGACAATGAAATCTTGACCTTTATTTTTCCTGATAATCCTTTTCTCACCACCATGTCGGTGAAGAGACCAGCTTGAAAAAGTGAGCAGAAAATTATTTTTTCTTTACAATATTCACCTAGGTTTTGGTTGGTCCACCATCATTCGATATTTGTTTTAACTTAAAGTCTATCGCTGTTTCTTTCTGAAAGGCTGATTTTGTTGTCAGGTAGCTGGAGTTGTCCCGAGAGAAAAGCCTGCAGTTATTCATTATTTAAATTCACAGGCTGGGTTTGACCAAAAACAAAAACAAAACAAAAGACAAAAGACAAAAAAAAGAATCCATTTCATAGAGATACTCCTTCAGGGCTTACAAGTTGAACCTAGATAATTTGAATGCTGGGTTCACAGTTTTAATTGATTCACATCGCAATAGCAATGTAAAATTCCTAGACCTAAAGTTCCTAGTGTGTGTCTTTTATGGAGTACTTAGTGTAACTTGTCTTTTTTTTTTTGGTGTGTTTATTATTCTTCCATAATTCTTTTCCTTGATTGGCTTTTTTTGGGGCGACACGGTGGCTCAGTGGTTCGCGCTGCCGCCTCACAGCAAGAAGGTCGTGGATTTGTTCGATTCTGGGCCAGGGAGCGTTCTGTGTGGAGTTTGCATGTTCTCCCCGTGTCTGCGTGGGTTCTCTCCGGGTTCTCCGGCTTCCTCCCACACTCCAAAACCATGCATGTGAGGTCAATTGAACATTCTGAATTGTCCGTAGGTGTGCATGTGAGTGTGAATGGTTGTTTGTCTCTATGTGGCCCTGCGATAACTGGCCACTCGTCCAGGGTGTCACCCTGCCTTCGCCCTAAGACAGCTGGGAGAGGCTCCAGCAGACCCCCATGAAGAAGTGGGAATGGAAAATGGACGGATGGGTGGCTTTTTATGCAATTTTCCTTCATTCAGTATGTGTTCTGCAAGATCAGAAGATGCAACATGACCATGAGCAAAGTGGCTATTGATTTGGCAGAATAACTTTTTCCAATGAAGAAGTCCATAAGGAAGGATTAGTAAAGGCTTCATTTTACTTTGCTTTTGAATTCTTTTTGATATTGTTCTTGTTTATTATGGAAGCAGATAGTTACCATAATCCAAATTAAAATGCAATAGCAGAAATGCCTTTTCATGTTAAGAACGAAGCGGCATTATTTGACTCATAATTAAAATGGTTAATGAGTCATTCAATCTGCATTTTCATTTTCTTATTCAAGACTGCTCATTCTTGTACTTAATTCAAATGAAAAAGGAAAACACATTTGAGATTTAATTTTCAAAACATGCACCAGCAAAGAGTTACCAAGATTCAATATGAAATGTAAAATTCGAAAATGAAAAAGCAATAGCAGAAATGCTTTTTCATTTTAAGAACGACGCTGCATTATTTGACTCATAATTAAAATCATTAATAAATATTGCTATATGCATTTTCTTTTTCTTATTCGTGTCGCACCTTTTATGACACAATCAAAAAGAAAACTGAGGGCATTGCTTTTTAATTTTCGTGGTCCTGCCCTGCACAAGAGTTACCACAACTCGAAAACGAAATCGCAATTGCAAAGTGACGTCAGCAGCTCTCCACCTCCGCTGTGGGTATGGCGGTATGACGCCAAGTGTCATTTGTCTCCTGTTATGTGTAAATTGTAATGGTGGTGAATTTAATATATATATATATATATATATATATATATATATATATATATATATATATATATATATACATATATACATATATATACACATATATATACACATATATATATATATATATATATATATATATATATGTATATATATGTATATATATACATATATATATGTGTATATATATATATATATATAGATATAGATTATTTTTTTTTTAAAGAAAAGAAAAGAAAAAAAAGGTATGACACCACTTCGCCATCGTTACTCATTGAAGTTGCCGGTAATCGTGATTTAAATCTCGTGGACCACTGACGGATCTCGCACCAGCATCTGCCACCAGTCGACGGATTGATCGGTTGCTTCGCATCCTGCGACGGATGGACTGGTGGCCGACGGCGAACAGCTGTTACTCCACCCATGTAACAAATAGCTTTAGCTTTGATGTTGTGCTGGTGCATCAAGGTGTTCCATAACTGACAACAGGTTGGCTAAGGCATCCTTGTTTGCGTCCGTATCTGGGACGGCAGAATACCTGCTCAACTCGGTCCCGAGCATCAGATTCAGATACACTATTCAACTCCACCTGGGAAGCTAAATCCAGCAGGGTTTGAACAATTGTGTCAATGTGCGCCATGCTCAAATCTGTCCGACCAACGAGATCCGTCAGTGGTCCACGTTTTTCGGCGATTTAAATCTCGTTTACCGGCAACTTCAATGACGTGAAAAGTAACGATGGCGAAGTGGTGTCATACCGCTATCCTTTTTTTTGTTTTGTTTTTTAAAAATATACAGTATATATATATATATATATACATTTATTAAATTGACAAACATTAGAATTTACCGCCATACCCACAGCGGAGGTGGAGTAACTCTTGTGCAGGGCAGGACCACGAAAATGAAAAAGCAATGCCCTCAGTTTTCTTTTTGATTGTGTCATAAAAGGTGCGACACGAATAAGAAAAAGAAAATGCATATAGCAATATTTATTAATGATTTTAATTATGAGTCAGATAATGCAGCGTCGTTCTTAAAATGAATAAGCATTCTGCTATTGCTTTTTCATTTTCGAATTTTACATTTCATATTGAATCTTGGTAACTCTTTGCTGGTGCATGTTTTGAAAATTAAATCTCAAATGTGTTTTCCTTTTTCATTTGAATTAAGTAGAAGAATGGGCAGTCTTGAATAAGAAAATGAAAATGCAGATTGAATGACTTATTAACCATTTTAATTATGAGTCAAATAATGCCGCTTCGTTCTTAACATGAAAAAGCATTTCTGCTATTGCATTTTAATTTGGATTGTGTTAACTATCTGCTTCCATAGTTTTACTCACAGTTTGTGGCAATAAACCAGCAGAGCACCGGTGATTGGACATATGGACGATAACATTAGTACAAGGCCATTGGTTTAATTACCTT
The DNA here is from genome assembly GCF_046127955.1 of Nelusetta ayraudi. NCBI lineage: Eukaryota > Metazoa > Chordata > Actinopteri > Tetraodontiformes > Monacanthidae > Nelusetta > Nelusetta ayraudi. The sequence goes on from NW_027466073.1 coordinate 2,223,516, forward strand.
TTTTTTAATTTAATTTAAAGGGTTAGTTTGTTTGTGCTGCTTTACAATCCAGCACAAACGAACGAGACCATTTTGAGCTCATTTGGACGATATGGGGGAGCTGTGTGACGTCACAGGACACATTAATATCTGAGAAAGTGAAGCAGCACAAATGAAGCACAAACGAAGGAGACCATTTTGAGCCCATTTGGACGATTTGGGGGGGCTGGTTGACTGCAAGTTGACCTTTGCAATAATGTTTAATATCTCAAAAACGAAAGCAGCATAAACTAAAATTTTTGCAGCACAAACAATTAAAAGGTATTTTGAAAAGGTTTTTATTGAGGGTGGGGGGCCAACTTCACGCAGGTCGAAATGATCGCTGCACGGCGCGAGCCGGCCGCGGAGGTGCGCGCAGCTTCGAGTCTGGCGCGAACGACAACCATTGGTTAGCATGGGCATCGAAAGGAGGCGGTCTCCGTTCCGCGGCTATTCGCGGTGCTTCCGCGGCCGGTGTGTCTCACGCACGCACGACACGGAGAAGTAGAGGCAGTTGTCCTCTGCAAAGGAGGGCTGCAGCTCGTGCGCGTCTTCGTAGGCGCGGCGCTAGCGGCGCTTCCGCCTCTGGTGTGAACCAAGTTAACGCTTTATTAGCGTGTTAACTTTGACAGCCCTAATATATATGTAAAAAAAAAAAAAAAAAAATTAGTCATTGAAGTCCATGCTCCATCTCATTGCATGGGACATAAGAGTGGTATCTGAAAAACTGTGAGATATATAAGATGGGCTGCAGCTCATGTTGCCATAATGCTGCAGCCCAGTTGGAAGAGCTCCGTTCCTGCACAAACACGCCTGGTTTAAACATGCACTTCATGGGGACACAACTGTCAAGTAGTGTTGCCAACTTTCATTCAGAAAAATAAAAAGACGCCTCCTGCGGTGCTCGGGGCCATGACCTTCGCAGGTCAGTGGCTTGCCAGTACTGGTAGATCATTAAAATGGGGTTTCAAAAAGTATATGGTTCACATAGTTTGAACTGCTTTGTGAACAATAGACATTAAAAATAAGCTGAATGTTTAAGGTGTGTTGAAATATTTTAATTGACCATATTTTTACCAGGGCTGCAACAATTCCTCGAGTAATTTGAGTAACTCGACTGCAAAAAGTAATGGAGGAATTGCATCTGCCTCGAGGCAACGTTTGATTAACTTTAAGGCCCACGTTTCGCAATGACTTTTTTCAGTGTGACACGAGCTGCGGCAACATGTGAAATTGTTTAATCTTTTAGAAATTCAATAGTTTGTTTTGTCATTGTGTTGTTGGTCTCACATACAAATCGGCGACAACGCACAGTATATTGAACAAATTTGGTAAAGAGTTGAAGCTTACAGAGTGCAGTTGGTGGACTTGATAAAACTTTGTTGAGGAATCTCTTGAAATCACCTTTTATTTCTACGTTTTGACAGACTTAGTCCTAATTATGATTTAAAAGCTGCGAAAACTTTTCGTTTTGCTTGACTAGGTCACCTATATGAAGGTGATGTAATGTGTAAGAGTGATTCTGTATGGATTGTCTAGCCGTAGTGTCATATTGAGGGAAATATGAGGCGTATTAATTTAGGATGGACAACATGTGAGGTCACTGATGACCTCGGCGTAAAATGCACGGCCCGCCACTGCTTGGGTGTAATGCACCAATCAAAAACAAATGCACCAAGGGTGAGACGAGAAGTGACTTTCAAAGGTTTTCTTTTTTATCGTCGTTTGATCTTCCCATCAAATATTTCATTTTAAAGTCATGTGTGAAGGAGAAGCTGCTGCTGGTGGTGGTGGTGGCGGTGTGTGTGTGTGTGTGGGGGGGTGGTGGTGGTGGTTGTGGTGTTGTTGCTGCTGCTGGGAGTGGGGTTGGTGCTGAAGGTGGTGTGGTGGGGTGCTGGTGAGGGTGGTGTACACAGGTAGGAGGGACTTATCCAACCTCACAGCTTGTTGAACAGCTTATGCGCAGGAGCTCCTTCATATTTCTAAATTTATTTAGGGTTGGTGTTGGTAGACGGATGAACTGGAATCAATTGAAATGATATCATTACAAAGGTTTTTAAATGGGAACAGGATTCAGAGATTTTTCAGAGTTTTGTACAGCGAAGTGGGGGTAGGCGTTGGAGGGGGGGGGGGGGGCCATATCAACAGTGCTGAAAATGGAGCAGTGTGCGTGCACACACACACACACACACACACACACACACACACACACACACACACACACACACACAAGCAAGTCTTACCTCTAGTCGTATGTATTCATTCTGCTCCTTGGAGATCAAATTAAGGATAGTGCTGCTGTGTTTACGGGTTCGGATCAGGACTTGAAACCAGGTTCTCCTCGCTGGCAGCGGGGACATGAGCTGGTAATGGACGTGACTGTAGCCATCAAAGGAGTACTCTGGGACCTCTGGTTGCAAAACACAAGCACACACACACACACAATCAGCCCCGCAGGGTACAGATAAAGAGTAAACACAATTAACTTTTAACTCAAACACCTCCTGCTTTTTTTTCTAGTCCAAAGGCACTTCGAGGTGGAATGAGGAGCTCCGTCCCTGCTCTCTAAAATCTGACCTGCGTGTACACGGCCCATGGCAGGACAGGATATCAGTACACACAAAGGGGGAACAACACGCAAGCTTTGGTTCATCTTGGCTCATCCTTGGTTCGTTTTTCTTTCCCCCGCGTTCATAGAAACGGGCATTGTGCATGGCAGACACTCAGGACCAGGAACACCTGCAACCATCAGAGAGCCATTCTTCCACCTGTCAGCGGCACTGGAACTGCAAGTGAAATTTCCTTTTACCGTCTGAAACTTCTATTCCTCTCACTGTTGCTCTGCCTTCCCATCACCTTTTGATGACGATGTCTGCTTCATAAAATAGTGCTGGAAGGCAAAGCCACTTTGTGCGCTACATTCTCTTCTTCTTTTTCTTGGACAGACATTCCATATTCAAGTGATCATCTGCGTCACCTCTTCAGGGTCGCTGAGCAGCTGAGTGGGAGTTACTTAGTTATTTATTGGTGAACAGGTTGGATGGGTTTGTTGGAGTGTGTGTGTGCGCGTGTGTGTGTGTGTGTAGTGGCTTGAACATAACTGCGCTAATACTGCTCAGTGTGCTTGAGGGAACTATACTTTTTTTTTTGTTTTGCTAAAAAACTAAAACCTAAAAGTCATAATGAACCATTGGAATATGTTTGTGTAGGTTCATGTTTGTATGTATTTATGTATGTGGATATATATATATATATATATACATATATAGTGTGTGTTTTCTGCGGTGAGGATCATTAACGGCTCTGTCTGTCTGTGTAGCAGCATTCAGAAGCATCCATTCAGTCACCCAGCCATCCAACCAGCAGCCAGACACTGCTCTCTTCAACATATCTCCTCAACATGAAGAACAGCACCAGGACGAGCATGGTCCGTACGCCAAGAACCACACATGAGCAATCTCTCTGGGGGAAACCGTCTGACCTACATTCTCTGATGCGTGTTTACAAATTGAGTAAAAATCCTACCGCAACCAGGACGTTGTGAAGCAGGTGGCACTGTTTGCCATTAATGACGGGAAGTCACGGGGAAAGAAGAGGCGGGGGGGGGGAGAAAATAACGGTAGCCAAACAGAAGCAACGCTTTCTTTTGCAAAAGAGAAAAAAGGAAAAAAGAAAACTCGGTGAGAGCGAGACTCTACTCTGTTGCGAGGTGTTTTTACGTGCTCAGCAACAAGAATGCACCTCTGTGTTGCTGCCTACTACCACTTATTTCCCCCCCATTTAGGCCCTGTTTTCACTGGTTCACTTGGTGTCGGCTCGGTTAGTACGCTTCCGCTTTGCTTCTCGCTCTTTTCCCTGTAAGGTTAATTGAGTGTGTGTGTGCGTCTGTGTGTGTGTGTGTTTGTGCACGCTGCTGTTGTCCACATAACCATGTGCTTTCAAAACTCAGCAAGTATTATTTAAAAAAGAAACAGGCAAAACACAAACGTGAGAAATAACCACTCGTGTCCAGTGGGCTGGAGTCAGCCAGCAGGGGGCGCGGTACACGGTACATTTGCAACCCCCTCTTTGTTTTTTGTTCTTTTATTTTGAAAGGTTGCAGCCACACATGGACAGTAACCGCCGAGTCAGCAGGGGGCGAACTCAAACCATGACAGCATCAGCTGACACCACAGTCTTTTCAACCTGCTGTCTCTCCAACAGAAACTAGTTTAAGTTGTTATGGGAGGTTATGAATGATTCACATGCATGTGAAGCGATAATGAGCCTCTAAATATTGCACTCTCACACATGATGGCTAATGTACCAGTTGCAGCCCAGCCTTTTGTTTGCGTGAGACACAATTTGCATGGAAAGCCAGGCTTTGCAGAGGCCAGCCGGCCAATTTCCCTTTTTCCTATCAGGGAAATGAAAAAGTCCACACCTCCACACTGATGAGTTACTGCGCAAGTCAACGCAAACGCAGCAGTTCATCACTGTGAAAATCCAGTCAATGAAAAAGAAACAGTCACATAAGAAACAATGTTAGCTTGTAAACATGCTCCTAAATTTTGCAATCACACTTAACATTAGCTTTTGAAGACTGTTCAAACTACTAAAAAAGGAGAGTGACTGAAGAAGACTATAAACCGATTAAAAGGTCCAGTGTGTAAGGTCCCGGTCTGGGTGCACAGGGCCGCCATAGTTCACTGGCAAGCTCAGGAGGTGTGAGGAAGGGAGAGCGAAAGAGCACTGCAACCTGAACATGTGACCACTTGATGTTGTTGTTTCTTCTTCAAAATCTCCAAACATTACACCCTGGACCTTCAAGTGGTGACATGATTAACTGATGACTAGAAGTCTATAAATTAAGGCCGCACGATAAATATCGGGCCAATAACTATCGGGCCGATATTAGGAATTATGACGTCATACCGATAAATCCACCCTTATTAAAAAATAGCTCCGATATTCCGACATAAAAGCTCTGGTCAAGATTGCGTACATTGCCAGTGCTGTGCTGTAGTTATGTTAGGGTGAGCAAATGAAGCGCTCCCTTTCACCATGGACGTCCCACCTGTGCCGTAATCGGGGCGTGGTTTTCCCAGAAACCTTCTCGGAAAAAAAAACCTTGCGTGCCGCAAGCCTGACATGAACTTCCCCTGCGTGTGTGACAACGTGGCGTCGATTGCGTTGGACTAATTTGCTGTGTCTGAAGAAGACATTTTGCCTGCTATTTGCAACAAATGTGAAGCAAACATTTCACGAGTGGGTTTCGCCACAAACCTTATTAGCCGCCTCGAAAAACCAGCATCGCCACGGCGGTGTTCTAAAAGCCTACGAAGACGCTTGCACCGCTAAAGAAGCTGCCGCGGCGTTTGATGAATGCAAGAAGTTGGCCAGATGGACAATGGACAGCAGCTGCACCACCCCACTACTTAACATTAAAGCCTATCTAAATGTTATAATTTGATGTATACTACACAACATCTATTTGTATACATCTACATGTTTATATTGATATAGATGTAGGTATATGTAGAATTTTTTTTCATATTTCTACATCTATATTGTGAGAGCTTTGTTGTTCACCCTGCAACTCACTCTGGCCTGTTTACCACTATGGCTACTTCTCTCTCTATTCTCTCTATTCTCTCTATCTCGCTTTTTCTCGACATTTTTTGTATTTCCTTTTCACCTCAACCGGTCAAAGCAGATGACCTCTGACCCTCTGGAGTCTGGATCTGCTCAATGTTTTCCTGCCCACTGTCGCACCTTGCTTAAAAACAAGAAGAAGAAGAAAAAAAAAAAAAAAAAAAGCTGGCCAGAGACGACCCGAGGGCTTAAGGTGGACGAGCAGCCCTTTACCATCGTTGAAGATGAGGGCTTTTGTCAGCTAGTAATCCACTTCGAGCCGCTATTTTCTCATGCGTTTGCCAGCAAAATAGGACGCAATGGCCACACTCCTGCATAACACTGATCGATGAAAGTAAGGACATGAGCTTCAACACTGATTTGTGGACATGTGATGTTAGCCCTGTAAGTCTGACAGTGCAGTGGCTGGATAAGGACTTCAAAACTGCACCTATCAATTTGTGCTTAGCTAGACATGTCTGAAGTGATTCAAGTGTCAGTTGCGCATTCATACTGGATTTTGTATTGATTAAGAAAACAATGAACCATTTCAGTTTGCAGTACTTGTTGGTGCATTTTTTGAATCTTTATCCAGCAGAGTTTGTGGACTCCTAGAGGCCTCTGTTTTTTTAATTTGATATCAGCCATTTGCATCCACTGCTCATTCTTAGACACACACCATTTCTTTGTTTGAAAAAAATAAATAAATATGTGCATTTCTAGAAACAGAACTGTTCTTGGTTCTTGTTTTGTTAACAGTAGTGATCTCTTGACATTTGGTTAGGAACAAATGTACAGTTAAAAATCGTTAAATCCAGTTTTTCTTACTTCCAGGGGTGCACAAATTACAGGTAAATCTAAAATTTAAAAATTAATAAACATAAATATGTTATCGGTATCTGCATCGGTCTTGAAAAGCAGGAACTTATCGGTATCGGCTTGAAAAAAACACATATCGTCGTCTCTACTACAAAGGTGAGAGATGACGGACCTGCTCTGCCACAGCTGCAGAGGGCAGTGAGGACACGTTCACCTGCTGGAACACCTCGTGCATTTGTGAAATAAAAGGCTCTCAAAAAAATTTTGTGTGGGTTTTTTTTTTATAAATACGTCAAAAAAGTTTTTTTTTTACTGACTCAGGGTTAAATCTGTCCCTGTTCGATTGAACACGAAGCTGATATTCACACACAAAGATCTTCAACTGCTTTGAGTCTCTCTTTTTTTTCAACCTTATCTTCTTGAGCTGAAATAGCTCTGCTCCCTCCGTTTAGTCTGGAGATGCCGTTTAAGTGTGCTTGGAACCTTGGCACTAGCGGACAGCTTTTCCCCGTACATCAGGCATAACGGAATGGGCTCAGATGGTTCCCAAGTAAAAGTGAATCCAAACCCAATATAACTTTCATTGTATTGTCTTGAGCTCACTTATTTATTTTTATTATTTTTTTTTAACTTTCTTCTGACCACTATTCATACTTGGCCCTTTATCTGGGTCAGAATGTTCTTCAGAACCAGTGGGTCCTGATTGAGTACTTTTTCTTTTTTAAATATGGTGGTGGGGGGTAACTTTGTTGCTGAGTTACGTTTCATGTTGATGTTTAGTGCGACTGTGTGAGTGTCTTAGTGCGTCGTTAGAGTTCCTTTTGCCTTATATGTCATGTTTTGTTCACTGCTGTTAGACCCATGAGTCAGTGTTGACTCTGTTGAGTTAGCCCCCTGCTAGCGCCACGTCGGGACATGTTATTGTTCTACCTTCTTAATGAATGGTGAGATCGATGTGACGCACCAAAGACGAGATCCGCGCTGCAAGTGATTCCTTTGCGAGTTGGCCACATCATTTATCCATCGCGTATCGCTGCCGCTGTCTCACTCAAAGCATCACTTACTCTGTTTGAGCCCCAGCAGGTGGATACACAGGTTAATTCACTACCTGTTGCCATCTAGTGGAAGAGCATTTAATTCATCTGCCTGTCACTGCATGCTGCCCACATGGACAGATGTACCAAGACAACTGATTTGCTTTGACTGTATAATACTTATGACCAATGACCAATCGGGTGAAATTGGGCATTTTTCCAAGGCACACCCGACGATCTCTCACGGCACCCTAATGTGCCACGGCACAAGTGTTTGGGAAACACTGAGCTCAATAATCAAACTGTTCAACATCATCCAACATCTCATTAATTTCCCCATTTCAATAAATATTTTTATTTTATTTTAATTGACAGAATTTTTTTTCCTTTCCGTTTGCCCCACTTTTTGTTGCTGTAATCAAGCCAATGTCCCCAAAGTGGGTTTAATAAAGGCGTTCTATTCTATTCTCTTCTATTTAGTATGACATCAGAGGAAGATGAGGAAGAGGAGCAGACCCACTCACCCTCGTCACACTGGTGGCCAGAGTGTCCCGGCTCACACTGGCAGCTGAAGGAGCCCCAGTCTCCGTGGCAGCGGCCGTGGCGGCCGCAGGACGGGACGCCCATGTTGACACAGCTGCTGTCGGTGGTGCTGCAGCCCGGAGAGCTGGACTGAGAGTCAGCTGGAGAGCCCAGATCATACAGCTGAGGGAGGAGATAGAGCAGAGAGGGACAGTCAAAGACAGGCCAGCAGACTAGCGATGGAAGGCAAAGCTGCTGTTTTACTGTATTGTACAAGTTGTTGTTGTTGTTGTTCATATCATTGTCAGATACTAAATGACACAGTGTCATATTTTTGCATTCCAATGTTTGCAAATAATTATATTATATTATATTGTATTGCATTTCATATATATATATATATATATATATATATATATATATATATATATGTATATATATACATATATATATACATATATACATATATATACATATGTATATATATATATATACATATATACATATATACATATATATATATACATATATATATACATATATACATATATACATATATACATATATATATATACATATATATATACATATATACATATATATATATATACATATATATATATGTATACATATACATATATATATATATACATATATATATATATACGTATACATATACATATATATATATATATATATATTTACATATATATACAAATATATATAACAACAAACAACAAACTCCCTTATCTGTCCTTGCCACTTTTTAAAATCTTTTTAACTTGTATTTTTGTTAAACATATTTAACTGGGGGCGACACGGTGGCGCAGTGGTGGTCTGTGTGGAGTTTGCATGTTCTCCCTGTGTCTGCGTGGGTTCTCTCCCGGTTCTCCAGCTTCCTCCCACACTCCAAAAACATGCATGTGAGGTCAATTGAACATTCTAAATTGTCCGTAGGTGTGCATGTGAGTGTGAATGGTTGTTTGTCTCTACGTGGCCCTGCGATGAACTGGCGACTTGTCCAGGGTGTCACCCTGCCTTCGCCCTAAGACAGCTGGGAGAGGCTCCAGCAGACCCCCGTGACCCTGAGCTCGGGACTAAGCGGGTATGGAAAATGAATGAATGATATTTAACTGGCAACTTTTTAAACTTTCTTTTTTTTTTTTACACTTTCTTTATCCCTTTTAATGCACATCACATCACGTCAGGTTCTGCCACACGAAAATTTCCCTGCCATGTAACGTGATGTGTGACCAATAAAAACAGTTGAATCTTTAAAAAAAAAAAAAAATAGGCACAATTGGTGGTAAAAGGAAAGCAGGGGTGGGGATTGTCCTGATACCAGCCTAAATTTCCTGAACATACAATAGACAATATTTCAATATGTGGATGAGACTTTGTAGCTAATTGGCATCAGAGTTACTAACATCAGCTTCGATTCAGTCTTCTGCCAGGTGTAAACCTGATGGTCCCTTTTTCCTTTGGTGAAAACCATTTGAAAAAAAAAAAAAAAAGACAGGGTGATCTTGAAGACATTTTAGAGACCATTAGTGACAATGATAATGATGACAATGCATTTCAGCTTTTGAAAAATATGAGACCCCCTTAAGATTTTGCTGTGATGTTTTCAGATGGTCTCGTGGGTTAATCGGGGGAGGACCCCCCTGTATTTCACACACTGCCGCTACAGTTTACTACTGTCAAGTGAGCTGGAGAAATGTTGATGAAAGCAATGTTGAGATCAGTAATGAAAAAGAGGGTGACTGGAGGAGACTGTATAACCATCAGAGTTCAGTTTTTTCAAACATCATGTAAAAGTGTTTGACTATATTCACAATAATGATTTTAAGCAACACAATGCATGCTGAATATACAGTTCCGAATGATATATTATCAAGTAATGGGATATGGGAATTTAAGCGGAAAACCAAGGCGCGCGACAAAGTGATGGTTAAAATGTTGAGGTGGAATCTAAGGTGAAAACAAAGGTGTAATCAGCGATAGCCTTGCATCTGCCCATTCCCAGCTATCTCGCTCTGGATGAATGCGGCAACCTCTTCCAAGCTTGTCTGGTTTTTCCGTCTGAACAGACGCAAATGCCATCAACTGATTTATAATTAATCTCGACATTTCTACTTTATTCACGAAATTTTGTCTTTTTTAACATCGACTTTATTCACGAAATTTTGACTTTATTCATGAAATTTCGTCTTTTTTTACGTCAACTTTATTCACAAAATTTCGACTTTATTCACAAAATTTCGTCTTTTTTCTCAATTTTCGAGAATAAAGTCGAAATGAAAACTTAAATAAAAATCTCCTTCCTGTAATATTTTTTTCTGTTCTTGTGGCCCTAATCCTCTTTCGTAGTTGTCAGTAGTCCTGCCTCATTACAAAGTAAAATAAAATAAAATAAATCATTCACATAGTCTTCGTCTTCCTGGTGGTCGCTACAAATTCTTGTAGAACTGTTGACTGATGAAATCTTGCTCTTTATTGCAGCTCGCCAATGTCAGAGAACAGGTGGTCTTGTCATGGGCAAATAATGGAAGTTACCAGGTGACGTCATGTCATTTACGTTATAAAATGAGTTTGACCATACCTCTATTTTTCATTTTTGTCTTAGCTCCTACTTCCTGCCATGTTCAATCAATCTTAAGTTATTTCCAGTTAAGATCACTGGGTTGACAAGCTCAGCCACGAATGCTGTGACGTCAGGTCCGCCCACACGACTGCAACGCTGTCGCCCATTGGTTTAACAGACAAACTTATACAGCCGTATTTTAAAATACCTTTTGCCATCAGTGTTAAAACTTGTAATCGTTTTAGGGTGGGAGATCTCTTTAAAATTATGATAACTATGTTTTGTGTTTATGTCCACCTTAAAGACCCCTAGGCCTGGGGGATCCAACCCAACTTTCTCGCTGTGAGGCCACAGTGCTAACAACGCCCCCCTTCCTCCACCCCACACGTGTGGTGCCTCCTCCTTCCAAAAAAGAGCACTCATTTGTATCCTCAGTTGACCTGCTGAGTTGAGCCAAACGCTGTGATTTCATCCCCCGCAGGATGTTTGACTGCAGGCGGCGTTAACAGAAGATGGTGTTGTCAGTGATTCATGTTGCTCAGGAGGAGCAGATTGGTTTTGACCTACACCAAAGAGTGGCCTTCTACTGCTAGCTGACCTTTAAAGGCGCCGTAGTTTGCTGTCTGCAATTGATCTGAGAGTGTCCATGTGCCACAGCAGTGTGTGTCTTTGTGTGAGATATGAATGTATGCTGGGGAAACCAAAAAACAAGTTTGGTCGGTCAAAAATGCTGTAAATATTGATTGGATGAGCACCAGTTTGGAAACTATTGGACCCTCACACTGAGACACTGCTCTGTTTGCCTGGTTTAACTTTAGGTGTTATACAGTATCTATCCATCTATCTATCTATCCATCCATCCATCCATCTATCTATCTATCTTGGTGGCGTACGTGTCTCTACAGCTTACAGTTAGAATCAACTCACTGTCAGTTAAGCTGCTCTAGGCCTAGACTGCTGAGGGGGATCTTTCTCTCACGTTAAAGGGATTGTGACTCTGTGCAGGATTTTCTACCTTTCAGTTGTTGTGTTGAAAGTAATTAAAATAAATATTATTTAATCAATCAAACCCCATTCATTTTACTTCCACAATAAAATCATCCCTTGACATTACGCTTTCTTTGTATTTTTGTTTGCATTTTACTCAGGTTTGAAAACGTAGTCATAAACGGAAGGATGCAAAGTTTCCAATCATTCCGAAACCTTTGATGTCTTCCAACATCCACAAATCTTGTTAATGTGCATTAACAAAAAAGTTATTACTTAGACTGTAATTATGGAAACAACACAATCCAAAGTACTTTTCTAGAATTTACAATAAATCCAACTTGATTGGCGAGTGTCCTGAGTGCAGTTGTCTTTTCTTTTGAAAGCTACTAATCCTATTGTTGGATTGTGTGATCTTGAATGGAAGATTGTCCCTCAACGACCACTTGATCATCTGTGACTGAACTGAGCGTGATCGAACATCTATCGTGTTTCTTTTTCACCAAACTTCAGGCTGCCTATCAATATGAGGAAGTGGCTATGTGCACTGCTACTGCTAACCTGGTTTACTGTGGGACCCCTGTTCGCATTTGTGTTTACATCAACCAGGCATGGAGTAAATGGTAAATGGACTGCACTTACGTAGCACTTTTCCAGCACCTTCACGGTACCCCAAAGCGCTTTACAAAGGCCTCTCATTCACCCATTCACACACACATTCACACACCAATGGGTGGCTGCTGCCATGCAAGGCGCTGCCTAGCCCCATTGGGAGCAATTTAGGGTTAAGTGTCTTGCCCAAGGACACAACGAGGGACTAGGATGGAGCGGGATTTGAACCGCCAACCTTTCGGTCATTGGGCAAACCGCTCTACCTCCTGAGCGGAGTAGTACGGGTCCTGTCACTGACTCCAGTTGTGCTGCTGATGTGGAACGGCTCACACTAACTTTCAGACCACAATACATCCCTCGCGAGTTCGGTCTGCTCACCCTAGTGCTATTTTACATCCCTCCCTCCGGTAACATGATGCGTGTGTCAGAGACTGTTGCGTCTTGCGTCCACAGGCTCAAGATCGCCTCTCCTGACTCGCCCAGGTTTGTCCTCGGGGCCTTAAATGGGTGGAGGCTGAATAAGACTCTTCCCACCAACCATCAATACCTGTGCTGTGCCAGCGGGGGGTGATAAAAATCATTCAGACGCAAATGCGTGGAAAGCCCGAGGCGGGAAGGGCAGCTAAAAGAGGTTCAGTTGAGTTTCAATACGCAGTACCGTTGGCTCATTAATTAGTGGAAAGGTCTGGCTTGTCGGAGCCTCTCAACTGCTTTTATGAGTGTCGTAGCATATCTTTAGCATTTAGTTTTAACCACCTTATTTAAGAGGATTGTTGTTGGACTATAAATTCTTGGAATTAAGAGTGAGTAAGTGACTGAGGGTGTCTGAGTCAAATGCAGTGATTTATTTTAGTGTGAAAATTAGGGCTGCACGATATTAGGAAAACATGTGATATGTGATATACTGTAGCTGTTGTGTGTTGCAATAACGATATGACTTGCAATAAACAAACAAATACTTCAGTATACAGTGTTCATGCCTTTCGGCTTTGGATTTGCTGTTTCATTTCCAACAAGATGTTTTTGTTGAAAGTATTGCACCTGGCAGCAGCTGCTATATTGACACTGTACCAACTCAGGTGCACAGCAACACAATTTCTCAATCACTTAAATAGAGTATTTCAAAATAAAACATTTATGCTACTCAAAAACATGGACAGCAGAAACATCCCCCACTATCTGTACTGTTGAAAAAAAAATAAGTAACTCAAATAATTTAAGTAACTTAAATCTTAAGTAAAGGTGAACAGAGGAATATAAATCCACCTGCAGTGTCTCACATTGCAAATATTTCACATTTTCTATGCCAACAAGCCGTTGGGGTGGAGGGGGGGCAGCGTTTTGAGTAATCGGTTTCCTTCCCGAACAGCCGCTGTGCCGCCGTCACACACATACACAACATGTTAGTGGCAATGTTAATGAAAGTAAAGAAAATATTATAACTGAGATAAAGCAGTTTTCTCAGGCAGCCCAAATCAAAATGTGACCTTGATGCTGACTTTATTTACTAACACTCGAAGAAAGCCTTGCTAGCTGTGAGTGTCGTTAGCTGACAGAGGTAGACAGCTGAATTTTACTGAGTTTTTTATTCGGGTGAAATAAAATCTCCCGGAAAAATGTTTCATTTACTTCTCCCAGAAGACTCTGAGATCTGTCTGACACCAAACTGAGACTCAGGTTTATTTCTCCAGAGCAATAAGATGCACTAAATCTCAATGTAGTCTCCTTTTAAGTTTCAAAAGCTCTAATATAATTCTCAGTTTCTCTACTTTTGTGTCTCTTTGTGATCTCAGGCAGATAAATCAGAGAGCTCTCTGTCTATGAACTTAATCTATTCTCATCCCAGTTTCAGTTCATGCATCTCAGACTCAGACAGAACAAATGAAAAGCTCTCCACAAGCACTCAATGAATTCTCAGACTTAGATCAATGTTTTCATTGTTTTTGTATTACTGTATGCAGAATAGATTGAATGAAAACTTATGATTGTAGTTTGCAAAGATCGTCTGCTTTTATATTAAATGCATTTAATATGACTCATTTTAAGTAATTCACTGCATGTAATTATTCTTTTTTCATGAACCACATAAAACACATTGTACAATAAAAACAACAGCAATTTATTGGTAACTTGAGAGCAATAAAGTCACTATTTAAACTAAGTGCAATATCAGAATAAAGTCTTGTTTCTTCCAATAGCGAATGCATTTGTGAATATAGTTTGGAAAATAACTATCAAAACAATAAACAGAATACAAAACTTTTGACATTTGCATTGTGGGAATTTCATTTTACAAAATGCCAACAAAAACCATTCTAACAATGTGTTTCAATGGACATCTCAAAATCAATAATCTAACACCGTTAACCCATGTAAATGGTACATTGCAGTGACAACAGTCTTTCAAGTTTATAAAACTATATTAGCATACAACAATGTAGCCTTTATGACCAAGATTCCTCAACAAAGTTTTAATAAGTCCACCAACACTCAGTGAGCCTTGTCCAAAGTTGTCCAGTAAACTGCCGATTCGTATGAGAGATGAGAGATGATAACGAAACAAATTATTGAACTATTAAATTATTAAACAATTGAACATGCTGCACGACCAGTTTGACAAATTACGTTTGACAAATTACTTTGTCAAACGTAATTTGTTAAGAACTTTGATAGAACTTTGAACTCTGATACTTTTTTGAAGAAAATGGTCGGCCTACGTGGCAAATAGGGAAGCTAGCTAGTGATGCTATAAGACCGCCACTTCTGGCAAAGAACCTGTTCAGGTTAGCTAACGCTAACTGGCAACTTCCATCAGTAATATCTTTGTGTAAATAATATGCACTCTGGTCTCCTGACTGCAGCAGACTGCGACTTCCGCGCAACACGGTTTGACTCTCGAGGCTATGACCGCCAGTGACTACTTTGGGGCGGGGCAGGGGCTCGTGGCAGCACCCGCTGCTCGCTGACAAAATGAACATCTGAGGAACGATACATGCTTTCATGTCGGTCTCCAAAATACCAGAAAAGTCTCCAATAACACCAGGAAAAGTTGCTAGATTTGTCGCTAGCAGCTTTTGACAAAAACAGTCGCCAAGCGGAGTTGGAAAGTCACCAGATTTAGCAAGAAAGTTACCAAGTTGGGAACACTGCTCCCCACCTCCATCCGCCTGCTGAATAGCACTTGTTTTTATCTTTTGTTCTGACTAATTTTTTTAAGCCTATTTATTGAAGACAACTTTGTGGGATGAAACAAAACCATTTTGGCTCATATTAGTGTTAGCAGATAGTATATTCACAGCTAAACTGCAGCATCTCCTTTAAATAGGAGAAAATACATACTTGTGCATGAAAGTAAAATAGTCTTTATACATGCAGGGATGGATGATCCCCTTTAGATGCTGTGTGACCTGGGGCCCACTGCATGAAAGTCATCCACGATCAGTGACTAAGCCGCGCGGGTTCAGCCAATCCACAACATGTGTGTCGAGGCTTAATCTGTCGCACAAACACTCATTCAGGATGAGCGGATTCATCAAGCCAGGTGAAACCTATCCTGGATAAGCGCACGCACGCAGCTTCCTTAAACAGACCCCGTCATCGAGCTCAGATTTTAAGACATGACATGACCATGACAATGAGAGCGCCGTACTTTTCCCCGGCCGAAGCGGAAATCCTCAACGAGGCTTATGAGGAGGTAAAAGAATGAATAAAGAAGAAAGGCCACACCACGGCAGTTATAAAAAAAAAAGAGTGAAAAAGTGTGGCAAGGTATCGCAGACCGTCTGAATGCATAAGTAGTGCCAAAATACGAACCCGCTGCTCCGCTGAAACAATCACAATTACGATCATAATAGTTAATAATAATCATCATCACCTGATAATGAAGTCTGTTCCGGCCATATAGGTGCTTTTGTTTGTTTTGCTCTTTCCGTTTCTGCTCCTAGAGACCTATCTGTAGATACCTGGCCGTGGAGGCGCTGCTTCGCCTCTCCTCTCCTCCGATTGGTGCAGCGCTGAGGAGGATCGACTCTCCAATCAGGAAACCCCTTCCCAGCACCTAACTCCTCATTGGTGCGGCACCTGCTCCACTCGGCCTCCGCTTGTCCGAGACTACAAGAAGCCAAGCCGCTTCTTCTGCCGGTGGCTGCCGGCTGAGGAGGAACGCTCGACCTGAGTTGTTGCATTTGATAGAAGCCCTTGCAGAACTCCGTGCCTTCTGTCGCACTGTGGTACCTGGCCTTTAGTTTTGTTTCGATTCGAACCGTGGGGTGTGGCCAGGGATTTAAGTTTTAAAATACAGATCTGTTTGTTTTGTACACCGTAGCCTAAGTTTGTGTATAGCAACACTAGGTGCAGGGGTGCTGGTTGCTGTAGTTTGGTTTTGCTAGACCACGGTAACCGAAGAGCCTTTTGCTTTCTCCTTCTGTTTCGTAACCTTCTTGTTTTTAGAACAGAACTTATAGCTCACAGAGTCCTCTTTATGTTATATTCAGCTTTTGATTTAACCAGCACCCACTGGCCCTCTCCCTCAGTTCAGTTTTGTTTGGTGTTCGTTGCCCCTTTATTTTTCCGAACCAGGGCACAATAAATCTATTTTATCTTAACACCTTGGGTTTTGTGTTACTTCCCTTTTCCCCTGCGAGCCGGGGACCTAACAAAGTCGTACTCTGATTATGAACCAGTTGAAATTGTAGGTGGAACTGATGTGAGTGAAATTGTGCAAATGTAACTCCAACAATCCCTAACAATTTTGATAAATGGAGTTTTCTGACTTCACATAATTTCTATTTGAACTTAAAAAAAAGTTCCTCTTATCAGGTGTGCGTGCGGCATGTGTGTACAAAATGCAAACAATGAGTCTACTGTAATTTGTGATTAAAAACTAACAAACAAACAAACAAACAAACAAACAAAAGACGTGGTTTTGTTCCTCACAGTGGGTGGTTTCGGTGACGTGCAATCAAACTCCATTCAGACGGAGAGATTGTTGAGTTGGTGGCCGAGGGCTTTTCAGTAATTATGTGCAACCAGAAAAGGAAGTGAGAGGCAGCGAGCTCCAATCAACAGTCTGCACAATAGAGAGACTTCAAGCCTGATTTCGCCCTCACATGCCAACAAGATTATTACTATTATTATTATTATTATTATTATTATTATTATTGTGATTGTTATTGTTAGTATTATTATCGTTCTCATAGGAACTCCTGTGACTTTGAAAGTTTCTTGAACTTATACCCGGCTGATTGCAGACCTGTCAGGCTGTGTGTAGCAGCAGCGTAGTGAGATATTTCTTTTCCAGCTAAAAGAAAGCCACAATGTGAGACAAACATAATAAGGTTCATAATGTGTCTGAAAAGCAATATGTCTGCAGCTGCTGATACCTACACTCAAAGTGATTATATTTATTGTCATATGGCTAAATAAAGTTACGTTGCCTCTGTCTGGTATCAAAAAAACCCAAAACATATTGAGAAACCTTTGGCACGTTCATCAACCAAACGGAAGACATCTCACGCCTCAGTCTGACTTTGTCCTCCGACCTTTTATTTTATTTGTTTTTAACTTATTTCCGATCCACTGAGTTGGAAAGGATCGGCTTTGTCCTCGTCACCAGGAGACAACACTCACACTGTGGAGGTGAGAAATCTGAAGACTACACACACATACACATTGTATGTATATATATACATGTATATCTATCTATATATATATATATATATATATATATATAGATATACAGGTATACACATGTACACAGCTGTGTGCTGCTGTAAGTGTGTGTGTGTGTGTGTGCGCGTTACCTTGCTGTCCACCATGAGGTTGCGGATGCAGCCGGTGAAGTGTTTGTGCTGGAGCTGTGGGTAGATGTATGGAATGTCCTCGTTCACGCCCCCTAGCTGGAGGATGTGGCTCCTGTTCAGGTATCTGCAATACATCAAAAAGAAGCGTTATTGTTCTTCTGTCATATCACAGAGAGTGCCTGAATGCACACGTCCACACTTGTGACGGCTGTGAATCAGACGGGAACGGTTTAAGGATTTAATTTCCCGATTTGAAGATGACGTTTTATATACATGAAAATATATACATTTCTTTTCAGCAGACGCCTCTGACACTGGTCTTTCCCAAGAAGACAGTTGAGAAAGATGAATTCTTAAAAATAATAGGTAATAATAAGGTTCCTCTAATGCATAGGTGTCAAACTCTAATATTGGTACTACAAAGCCCAGAATGCTCTGCGCGTATTTTGGCGCATCGATGAGAACAGGACGTTCACTAAAGGATATTATCGTTATGACTTCATAGGTTTATTATTGTTATTTTAATTTTAAATGTACTATCCGCCAGTGGATAAAGGTTATTGTTGAAATTTAAATCAGAAGGCTGCAAATAAAAATAATAGCCATACAAATTTTATTTGCATTTTATTTTATGATGATTTTTTTTTTTTAATTAAATTTTTTTAATTTTGTGTGCAAAATGAAGTTATTTGTTGTATAGTATTAAGCTTTGCTTGTTCCATATTCAGGTTGAAGCAAACGTTGTTTGAGTCACTGTTATATCTACAGGAAGATTTTTCTCAATAAATATCAATGTTGGACCGAGACTTTGTCTTAAGTTTTAAATTTTGGCCCCACTGTGTATTTGAGATTGACACCCCTGAACTAATGTTTCTGCTTTATTCATGGCAAGTTGAGGGCAAATAGCTTTTATACAGTTTCTGTCTGTCTGTCTGTCTGTCCATTGTTATATGTGTCCATACAAAAGAAAGGCTAATTGGAGCGAATGTGGTATTATTCTACTGCTACTCAAACAAATGCAATGCCTGGCAATCTGAAATGTAAAAGTGAAATGGCAAAATGACACCACAAATTACAGCAAGAGTTAGTCGGGAGGTTTGTGTTGCGACTGGCCACTGGACTGACACGGGAGCTCTTCTTCTTCTTCTTCTTCTTCTTCTTCTTCTACTCAGTCAGCATTTACGGCAGAATATGGATATAGTGACAAAAAAAGCAGCAAAAGCTATTTCATTCTATTACTTTGAGTATCTCAGTCATAAGCCAGGCCACTAAATGTCTTAATTATCACCCCGAGAGTGTTATTATCGTTGTTGTTTCCGGGGAACACGGAAACACAATTACTTAATTTGATGAAAGTGTGAGAAAACACAAACAAGTTTTTTTTATTTATTTATTTATTTTTTATGAGCAGCAGAGAGGAGTTGGGTTTCAATTGGCACACTTCTGCACAACCCCAACTTACTTAGTAAATCCATCAGTGATGCAAACTGGTTGATTTATTTGTGGCATTTCAAATATTCAACAAGAATTCACGACAGTGTTGGAAATTTAAACGACCTAACACAAGTCTTCTTCTTTTTTTTTTTTTTTTTAATATATATTAGCAGTTCTAAACAGGCCTAGTTCCCTGTGTATTTGAAGTGTACATGAGCAGTGTTATCCACAACCATTTGATCACCAGTCATTTCTTTTATACCACAGAGTTGTACTGTACTGTAATACCTCAGTATGCACCAGAGAATTAAACCACTTCAGGGGTCTTTGTTCATTTCCTTCTCCCACAGGAGGCACCGGAACTTGCAAAGTGACGTGAACAGCTTGCAGTTCAGACAGAACAATCCAATTAACCCATAGTACAGTATAATCACACTGCAGGCCAAATTTGGCCTGCAGTGTGATTATACTGTATTTGGCTCATGAGGTAATACAAAATCACTACTGGAGCTACCCCTCTTTATTATACAGCACTTATCAGGACATGACATACATTGAAGGATGTTATTATGACTTAATTGGTTTATTTTTGTTAGTTTATTTTTAAATGGATAATTAACCTGTGGAAAAAGGTTATTGAATCAGAAAGCTGCAAATATATATATTTTTTAATTTTGGTGTGTTTTTTTATTTTGAAATTGGATTTTGTATGTGTGCAATATTACGTTTGCTTGTTCCATATTTTGTGTTGAACCAAAACTTGTTGGGTCCATATAAAAAGATTCCGATTCGAGAAGGTTTTTTCTCAATAAATATCAATGTTGGACCGAGACTTTGTCCAAGTTCTACATTTTGGCACCACTGTGTATTTCAGCTTGAGACCCCTGGTTTAACCTGGGGTTAAATGTGAGGCTAATTTACTCAAAACACCACTGGGACGGAAGAAGGTGAAGAGAAAAACTGAGGTTCTGCTGTGTGTTGTGGGTTATACTGTACATCAACAACATTTAAATCCATATATATATTTGTATATGTATATATAGATAGATCGATATGTATATCTCTGCTGTTGGTCCATACCTGTCAGTGTTGGGTGTGACACCGGTCACCTCACAGGCTGAGTGGTCCTCAGTGGTCAACCAGCTGCCCAACCCCTCCATCTCCATCACTGCTGCCCCGGAGCAGCGATCCAGGGTGAACCGCACCTCCTGCAAAGTCCACAAGCAAAGTCACCTGGTTTCCATGTTCTACATAGATAGATGGATGGATAGATAGATCGATCGATCAACGGACAGACGGGCGGACGGACGGACGGAGATAGCAGATAGGTAGTAGATAGATAAATAAAATAAAATAAGGTAAAATAGATAAAACATAGAAAGAGAAGATGCTACGGTGCAATGACAGATTCACAGTACCAAAAGTGCAAATGTAACAAGAACAGTGCAAATGACAATAACAAACAGTGCAGCAGGTCATTGCAATTGCCCTTACTTACGGTTAATGTCCTTATTGGAATGAATGAGTGTGTGACCATGAATAAAAGGTACATGTGAATGTTCCAGTTCAGTTTCATCAATGAATCTATATGGTGCTTTGGTGTCTGTGTGTGACAGAGCATGTCTATTTGCATGGAGGGATGGGGGTTTGGGGGTTGGAGGGTGGCTCCTAAATTACATCAAACCATCAAATCAGCTTGACGTCCATCACCAACCCTTCAAGGACTTTGTTTTATAAGTCAGAGGACCATAAACAAGAAGGTTTTTGACTTGATAATTAATTTGGTGATGCTATTAAGTTACATCAGAACTTAAAATAGTTGGGATAAAAATGGTAGGAAAGAAATACATTAACTTGCCAATTATAATGCGGCAGGCTAATAGTGTTGTTGACGCAATCCTGCGAAACTAAAATCCATAGTGTGTAGCAGCATAGTCATTAATTGGCACGTTGTCACTGGAAAAGATTAAACTGGCGGAAACCTGTGATTTTCATGCAGAAAAAAAAAGTGGTGATGATGTGAAAGAGCCACTCACACGACCAAATGATTGTAGGCTGCAGCTCAGAAGTGATCATTATGTTGCACTTTTATGCATATATATGCTTCGGAAATATTGACATTTGGATGGCTGCAACTATACACACACACACACACACACACATATATATATTTGTAACTGATGTCCATTTTCCAGATCATGATAGTGTCCCCTCCACTGTGCGGTGTAGAAGAACATCTCAGGTGGCATCTCCTTGTCATGCCAATAATGTTGGAAGCCATCAGGACCATCAAGGTAAATTTTTTTTCTCATCACAAAATAAAACTTTCTTCCACCTTTGAATGTCCCATGTTCGGTCCTCCCTTGCAAAACCCAAACAGGCAGTTTTGTGGCGTTGAAGGAGACGAGGCCTTTAAAGACGTTTTCTTTGTTTTTGAGGCCCTACCTTCGAAGACGCTGGCTGATTATTGGGTGGCAGTCACTACCAGTAATGACTTTAATTTGGGTCACGGATCGTCCCGTGTCTTGACGGACAGCCATTCGGATCCTCCAGCTCGGCGCCGGTAACATTTTTTTGGGTTCTACGACTTGACTTTTTTGTTCTATAACCCCCAAGACATTTTTAAAAAAATTCAAAATGACTGTCTGACTGCGTCCAGCCTCAAGCACTTTGTGAGAGGCCTTGCTGATGCAGCTCAACAATCCTACCGTGTTCAAAGAAAGTGAACTTCTTTTTTGCCTTTGCCATCAGTTGATCTTGACAGAGTTATTTGATAGAAAATTGTATGGAAGCCAAGTGTTTGCACAGCTTTTGGCTTTTGAAGGCTGTGGGCTTTTGATCAGCTGATGAACAGCCTATTTCAGTTAAATTGTTGTTTTCAACAAAATTCTTGCTCATTTCCACCCCACTTGCTCCCATTTCTTCTTTTTGCATTTTGAAGCTCTACTTCGAGCCTTCTTTAGAAGCAGCAGTCCAAAATGCAAATTCTTGCAATTTCCTTACTGGTCTTCAGATTTTGATCGGGAGAGTGTTTGCTTTTTGAAAAAACATGAGACCCCCCTCAACATTTTGCTTTGAGGCGTTCAGGGGGTCTCATGGGATAATCAGGGGCATCCAACCCCCCCCCCCCGGACCACCCTATGTTTGGCCCACTGGTGAGAATCTTGCATTGCCAAACTCCTCATCATTCGGCAGCTTGCAGAGTTGTTTCAAATTTAAAAAGAAGCAACCAAAAAACTGTGGGGTAGATCCTCAAAGAAGGGCGCGCAGAGCTAAAATGCGGCGCATTTTGCGGCGGGATTGCAGCCGCAATTTGCGTCACAGGTGCGGGGATCCACAAAGGTTTTTGCGCTAATGACATGCAGGCGCAAACACGCCCACGAATGCGCCACCTGAAACAGGTGCGAATGTTGCGGTCTGGCAACCTGAGAGCAGTTTGCGCCAGAGGTTGTTCGTGAGTGCGTGTGTTTGACAGTGGAACTCTGCTAGGATAAAGGCGCTCCTGTGCGCGCCTGGCATTACGATGCCTCCTCCGTCTACCAAGACTGCTGCCATAATGAAAGAAAGTCAAGACGCGTTAGTCACCAACACCTGAGTACCATTTGTATTTTTCATAGCCTATCTAAAATATTGGCATATGTACTGTAGTCTATGCCTATCTATATATAAGATTTGGGGAGCCATATACATATTTCAGGCTTTTCAGAGAGGAAAGTTTCACTCAGAAGCCGGAAACACTTTGACAGACAGAAGCTGCGCCTGGTTTTGGCTGGCGGTGTTTCCGTCTGTCAAACTGCGCGCGGACACGAGCGCAAACTCTTTCTGGATCTGCCGCTGTTTGAATGAGGCATATTTGCATGGAAGGGGGGGTGTCATTTTGCGCGTAATGACTCATTTAAATACATTCAAATGAGTCTGGCGCAGCCCTGCCGCTACCTGCGCCTCGGCGCATTGCGCGCCGATTTTCACATTTGCGTCCCCTCCGTGTGTGTACACGGATTTTCTGGCGCAAAAGCCGCGCAATCGCTTTGTGGATCTACCCCTGAGTGTCATTTTCCAATCTTTTCACCCAGGAGTCTGACGAAGGAGGTGAGAAAGGTGACAACATTGAAAGAAAGACATGGCCATGATCTTTATCGGACGCAGAACTCCGTAACGCACACGTTTGGACGCCCTGCTAGAGGAACGGAGAGAGAGAAAGACAGTTGAGGAAGACGAGGCGTCCCCACCTTGCTGTCACTGCGGACGTCGAGCCGATGCCACCGTCGGTCCGCCACGTCAATGTTGCCTGGCAACTGCAGAACCACAGTGCCAGAGCCATGATTTATTTTCAAGGTGGGGGTCCCATCTATTAGCTCTAGATGGGGGAAAGAGAGAGAGAGAGAGGGAGAGAGAGGAGTCAGTGAGGATTGGTGAGGGGTGAAATTATTAGGTTTGGAGAACGACTCGGCCTTTCGAGCCGTGATCGATATCAGCAGGAGCTTGTTGACGACCGACATGGACAAGTTTCTGATTTCCGAGGCTCTGGAAACGAAGGAGTTGTGATCACGGTAAGATGTGTCATAACGAAAGAAATACTTGAAATAAAACAAAACAAAACAAAGCAAAACAGTTTTAACAGTTCAATAATGCATTAATAACACTTGGCAAACTGCATTTATTGTGCCACTGTGTTGGTTTTAAAGACAAGAGGATTACTTTGGTTTGTGACAGGTTCCTCCACACATCTCAAGCCAGTGAACAAACTTTAGGAGGGGAAAAAAAAAAACACTAATACGTTTTCTGACTCACTCAAATGGGAAATTAAAAGTTAATGAAGTGACTAAGACTGTCTCAATGCTCTGCACTGTATGGGAGGGTGGGGGCGGGGGGGATTATGGAGCATGTGTCCCCTGCAGAAAAACTATGGACGCTGCCGTTTGCCAGTCACTGCCATTAGCTTCAATACATGGTGTATATTGACGCTAATAGCTGCAAAGCCTGCTTATCACAGAAGAGATTGAAAAGATATGACAGCGGATCCATGAAAGCGCATTAGAGCTTGTGTGTTAGAATATAGAATAGAATATAATAGAATAATTCCACCAGAAATATTCAAACAATCCAGTTCATCTTTATGGACAACTGACAGAATGTATTCCTGGCACATCGGTTTCACTCCTACCTTTCACCTTTTGGTAACATTTCCGTGGTCATATGAGCACAGCCCCTCCCCCTTCCCCTCCTCCCCAAAACTTTGGAATCTCTCTGATTCTCCTCCCTCATTTAACTCCCAAGCTGAGCCCTGAAAATCTTTTGTCTTGGGGGACAAGACACGTCGGAGCTCCAGCTAAACGGCCAAAAGACACAACAAACGCACAAAAGGAACGACTAATGAAGTGTGTGCTGCAACTGGCACACTGCACAAACACGTAGCCCCAGTTGAAAGGAAGGAAGGAAGGAAGGAAGGCCGGCCAACTGATCCATATGGCAGAGCAAAGGGGCCGTCTTGTCAAGATTGACGTGACATTTTCTCCAGAGATGAAGGCAGCCTGTACATCTCCCAGAGGAGCCGGAGGAGGCTGAGGGGAAGGACAAGACAGAGGGAATAAGGGGAAATAAAAGGGAAAGCTTTGGGAGTAGATAAAGTTCTATGAAAAAATAAAGTCAAACAAAGAAAACAGAAAAGAAAAGAAAGAAATTCTGAAATCTGACTGAGCAGGACAATTGGGGAAAAAAGGACAAGTTGCTGGATGACACATTACGTTAAGTATGATGGTTGGTTAAGAAGCAAATTAATCCATGACAAATGAAACAATAAACAAGTAAGTAATAAATTATAATGGTCAAAAAGAAGTGAACAGAGAAATTGAGGACGAAAACATGAAGATGATTTCAGTTTTCTATCACTTTTCTTGTGCTTACAGATTGTCGTCATCCATAAAACTGAACAGCCTTGACTGTCATTGTGTTACTACTGTTACGGTGCCATTAAAAGAAGAAAAAAGTAGTTGTCTATCACTAGAGAGAAAGTAAAGTTTAACAGAACCGAAAGTTGGAATGCCACAGAGTCAGATAAACACAAATAAGATTCTATAAAAGGTTGATTGGAAAGCCAAGTAGCTGCTGTCTATGTCTGACCAACATGCAGGATGTAACTATGAGCGGCCAGGAGAAGACTTTGCTCCAAAAAGGGGTCAACCACATAAGAAGATGCTGTCTTCCTATTCTGCCACTCAAACTGAATCCAACATCTCCAACTTTGAGGTAGATAAGAAGATAAGAAGGACCACCAGAGATTTTCTGACAGTGTGTACATATAAGTATTCATATATACACATATATATTTATATATATATATATATATATATATATATATATATATATATATATATAGTGCTTTGAACGGAAGGAGAGCTTGAGCTCCTGCAGAGTCGTGCACTCTTATGAAAAATGTCCTGCTTATTTTAATGGCCTGAGGATGAGCAGGAGTCAAACTGAGCACATATGGATGCCATAAACAGCGTTACAAATCATTCGGAAGCCGTGCGCGTGCCTACACCCACTCATCAACACAAACACACATACTGGCAATCCCATATACATTCATGCCCACATGAGTGAAGCTGTGTGCACACGGCAGCGGTGGGAATGCTGCGCAGATTCTTCCCCCGAAAACAATCTAACTTACTAACAGCAGCATGCCCTGCAGCAGGCACATTTTGGATCTGCACTAGCAACAGTGGTTTTCCATTTGAAATCTGCTGTAGTGATCCATTAAGTGGAGTGGAGCCAACGTGTGTGTGTGTGTGTGTGTGTGTGTGTGTGTGTGTGTGTGTGTGTGTGTGTGTGTGTGTGTGTGTGTGTGAGTGTGTGAGAGAGAGAGAGAGTGTGCCGCTGCTTGATATATATTATGTTTCTTTTAACTTTGATCTGGTTTACTCTTTTTTTGTCAGGGGCTTCATACACAACTAATCCAACTGTTTCTTTTTAAATCACCATACACACAAGTGACAAAGTGCTACATCCACAATCCCTGTGAGCTAGAAATGACTGCTTGTCACAGGTCTAAATGATACCCCAGGTAACAGGTAATTTAACAGTTGTTCTGAAAAAAAAGATGAAGAAGAAAAAATTTGAGAACCTGTCAATGTATTTTCTGTCTCCTGGCATTTTTTTTTGATAATGGTAAACTTGAGTCGAAAGAAGAAGCGTGTTCCTTTAAGGCAAAAATTCTGCTTTATCGGTATTGCAGGGATGCTAGTCCATTAAACTCAGAAGGGAGAATTTGAAACAGGGAATGAGATCACTTTTGTGTTAACAAAGCCCCAGAAGCCTAGAAGCCTTGTAAGCCTTGGTCTGTGCCGGTTACAAGGCTGCAGGAGGTGGAGTGCCTGTCAGGTGTCATGGATGCTCCCTCCCCTGACCCGCTTTCTCCAGGCCAGCCTGCACAAATGCACAACAGCGGAGGCCATGAATGCTCTGTGGAGGAGGAGGTCCATGAGAGGTGGTCTCACCGCTAGAGTGGACCTGTTGACGGCTAAGTTAGGGCAGCTGAAGATAGCTTCTTCTGTCCCTACAGCCCATGGACGAAGTGCCGATGCCTCCGTTGCCCATTCACGAGGCTGAAGAGGGCGCCCTCTCAATTGCGGCTTCTGCTACCTACTTTGGTGACTTTGGTGAGGAGTTGTCCTCGCGGGCCTCAGGCTCACCAACTGAATGGACTCAGAGATCTCTACTTGGGTCCGAGGATGCATCCATGGATAGTATCCTCTGCAGGGCTTGGGCTCACCTACAGATGGACTTTCCGCAAGCTAGTAACACATTGGTCAAGGCCTTTTTCAGGCGTCAGTCCCTGCCGATGAATTCCGCCATACCTCCTTCAGAGAATTATAAAGAAAAATAAGGGAGTTGCATGCCTGCTGGACCCAGTGCAGGGTCACAGACAACCTTTGAACTTGTGCATCTGGCCTTTCCAGGCCCCGGGCCGGTCTTAAATGAGTGCAGTGAACTGGTGAGGGGCACCATTTTGAACACTAGAGCGCCATCTACCCGGGCACAGTACGCCAATAGGTGGAAACTGTTCTCTGCGTGCTGTGCGGACAAGCACTTTGATCCAGTACTGCTGGATGATGGTCATTCTCATTCCACACTTAATGTGTGCGTTGCTGGGATTTCCAGTCACCATGTCCTGGCGGATAATGGCACGCTGGGGTCACATGGATCGGTTTCCCTCTTTCTTAGAGGGGCCCTAGGGTCGCACCCTCTGTGCCAGCTTCCTGTTGAGCCTCTTTTTCCAGCTTTGTTAATGGTTCAATGCCAAGCTGCATAAACCTCTCAGTGATTTGTGCAGCTATTGTATCCAGGACATGGTAGAACTCTGGTTTGTAAAGATGTGTATGCAGGAGACTGAGCGGAACATTTTATCAGGGGCCTCTGTGTGCGTGGTGGAACAATGAACTGAAGAGACAGATCACACTTGTCCTCTGCCTCCTGAAAGATAACCTCAAAGTGTTTGGTGTTTATTTTGGGATTCCAAACCGTCTTGGACAAGGGAGACTGCAGACATTGCCACCCTTCATTGTCTGAGTGTTTTTCTAGAGAGATGCATTCAGAACATCTAGTTCACTGATCACATCTAAAGCAAGCAGATGTGCCAGAGTAACAACACCCTGTTGCAGTCAGACATGTACATCCTCCACCCTGAGAATGACTTGCAACCATCTCATCTAGCGCATTTTGCACCATCACAAAGCAACGTATAGCAGGTGAGCGCACAGTCCACCTTGTGGGACATAAAGGCCTGATGGACACCGCTGGCCCTTTCCCTTTCAGCTGCAACAATGGCTTTAAACTTGTCTTTAAATAGGCCAGACTGCCCAAAAAATGTGCCAAGGTCCAGACTGCCCAAGGTCATGTATCCAGTAAAGTGCATTTTGTACACCACGGGAGGCAAGCTTGTGTGACCAAACTGACACAATGTGCTCGACAATGTACATATGGTGCTGGTGGCTGTGTTCGCTGTGCCCAAGTGCTTTCCAGCCACATTTGAAGCCCCATCATAGGTCTGACCTTTGAGGCCCCATATTGGTAAACTCAACCTTAACAGAACGTCCAATCAAAGCAACCGCGTAACGTAGGCACCGTGCCTCCAGCTCATCAGCAACAACATTTCTTGTTTCACCCCTAATAATAGAATATTGTAACACAGGTAAGGATCAGATAGGCGATTTACCTGATAATTGATGAACTCATTGAATGTATCTGCTTATTTTGACAGTCCCATGCCTCTGTTTCCAGATAACCACGTCGTAAAAACCTGATCTCCGTCAGCTTTGTGCTTTAAAAGCTGGTTAAGGTAGGCATGACCCCTAAAGGCCAAAACCTGTGTCATGGCAATTTCCAATTACTCTTTAAAACCTTCAGTTCAAACCAATTCCACTCTTGCCATTACTCCTTTCTTCAGACTGCGAGACAAAAGGTCCAGTCCGGTCTTGTTGGTTTACTTTTCTTTATTTAACAAAACTCAAACTCTTTGTCCAAACTCAAGCTTGCTGCCTCACACCTGGTGAAAACCTTTGTGCCCTCTCACTTCCTGTGCTCTACTCCTTCCACTCAACTATGCCCAACATAAGTATGTGCTTTGACACAACATATGTATGTGTCAAAAATAACAATGAACACCAAGTCTAAACAATAAAAAACAATAACATGCCAACACTAACTAAAACCACTCCAACACCCTGCCTCAATAGAAACATCTCAGCTCCTCTTATCTTTAACAGGCTAGCTCTGTTCTCTTCTCACTGTGTACTGCCTGCACTGCTTAGCTGTGTAGTAACAGGCCTGGTTTCATATGCAGCAGTTTGCACTAGCTGCTTTATGACCCTCAGATTGTTCATGCATGGAACAAAAAATGTCAAGTGCTTTTTTTTTTCCCAGTTTTGAAATACAGCACTGACAAAAGCAGGGTTGATACTCTTGGCTTGTGCTGGTTTCCCTGTCTTGAAGTCTTTTGAGAAGTGAAAACACAGAACACCCCCAGTGGCCAAAATAAAATGTGGCCAGGGATATTTATCATAACATGCAATGTCAATGTCCGCTCTTTGGAAGACTTGTTTTGGCAAAACTTTAGGGTTGGGTTGATTCGGCTTCGCATACTGCATTGCTCTTGTCCCTCCTCGTTCTTCCCCTGCTTCTTCCTCATGTATTTCCTTCTGTCTCGCCTTCCTCATTCATTTGCTTTCTTTTTATATTACAGCGGCAGATCCTCTTTGTTTGGCCTGACTAGACCCTGCCTCAATGTCACCACGATTTTGTCTGCAGGCCAGAAGGAAGAAGATCTCATCATTTTGGTTGAAGATTGTTTAACAGCATTAATACTGATATGAACACTTTGACCATCAGGTATTTTATGACATCAGGCTTATGCCTGCCCAACATTTTCCACCTTTTGAATGAATATTTGTAGACCTGCCATTCATTATGTACAATTAGTAAAACACACATGCAAACCAATAAATCGAGTCTCTCATTTGCAGCAAAACAACAAACAAAAAAATGATGTTTCTAACTTGTTCTAGTTTTGAGTAATTGGCTGTGTGTTGGCAGTCATTTGCAGGTGTGACAGTACAATTGCCTCCATTATATCATCATATTTTGCTTTAATGACACCTCAACATCAAAACAGATGTTATGTTGGAGACAAGAACAGAAACAACATAATGATGCAATTAAAAAACGTTTTTAACATATTTCCTGGGTGTCATTTTTGACTCCCTTGTTTTAGTCCTCATATTAAAACTGTAACAAAGGCAGGTTTTTATCATTTAGAGAACATGGCCACAGACTGCCTGTTTCTCTCTCAGGCTGACACAGAGGTTGAGGCTGATGCATGTTTTTTTTATCCTGTCGCTCACATTAGTGATGTCAAAATCCGTTCATTTAAAAGAAGAATCATTAGAATCAGTTCACTAAAATGATTTGTTCAAATGATTCATTCACCAAATCGTTGAGTGCTTGGCGGAAGCCCTGACTGCGTAGCGAATGTTCTCGGACTGATACGATACATCCCAACCCCCCGCTTAGTGTGGCGTGGAGTGCTGAAAAAGTGCCATTTAGCCTCAGAAGTGTAAACATTGTTTAAAAAACAACACTCAAGATACAGTTGTAAGATATACAATTACCGTATTTACAGAATTAAAGTCGCAATTTTTTCCATCGTTTGGCTGGTCACGCAACTTATACTAAGCTGCGACTTATATATTGAAATATATACGGTACTGGAACTGATGCTGAGTCTGACGACAGCCACGCAGAAGAGGAAGCGGCGCTCCGTCTTCCTCCAGAGTTGGTGGAGTTGTTCAGTGGCACCGAGGATGAAGAATCCATGAGATCAATGTTGCTGTTAAATGTGTGTGTGTGTGTGTGTGTGTATGTGTGTTAGCGCTTTAATAATATGTTCTGTTTACGTTACTCAGATCACAAATCCTTAAAACAATTTTGAGGTAAAACTTTAACCAATTTTATCTTTCACCAATGTCTTATGTGCAATAAGTAAATACAGTAAATGAATAAATGAATAAATGAATGATGCCTGTGACTCTGAGAGACTCTCCTGACGATGGATGGGTTGGGTCTCCATTAGAGATTTGTGCATAACGCAAAAACAGAACAAAAACACACAAAAATGATATTCTGTCAAAAGGAAGACGGCTATAAATGCTTAACATGTGAACATATTCATCCTCGTCCCTAATAACTGTTACTGTTGCAATAACTGTTACTGTTGCTAGAAAGGCATTGGCCTTCTACAAAGAAGAAGCAAGTGTGAAGGGAATTTCCAGTGAGATGAGCTCCCACGATTCCACACAACTGTGACTCCCAAACTTGAGACTTGCTCATATTTTGACGCTTTATGTTTTTCAATAGGGGGTCCCGTTGCCGCTGGCTGCATCGTTCTTTAATAAGCAAACACACCTCATGACCAACACGTCATGTGACCTGCACCTCATGTCTCACGTCATACTGGTTCTTTTTCCAAACGGGTGTGTCTGTGTGGTTAATTAGCACAATTTCTTCATGGATGTTAATCCTTGTTGTCTGATGTCCCATGCGGCAAGAAGGCCGACTCCAGAGAAGTGGATTAACTCTTTATCCAAAAATCACCTTCTTATTAATAGCAAATTAAACAATAATTTACATCCAGATCACTTACATTTCCCATTACATGTCAACAGATAACTCTACTGTCCTTTAATGACTCTCTCTCTCGCTTCGATTTTTATTGTCACTTCTGTTGTAGGAAAACAAACAAAAAAAAATATTTCCGAAAAAACCTTTCTGGAATCACTATTGTCTTTTGGTCTTTGTGCAGAAGCACCATCTTACTAACAACTAGACATTCAAACTTGATATTCAAAGACAGTAGCAGGGGCACGTCATTGCAGTAGCAGCAGTGGTAAAAAGAAAAAAGAAAAAGGTAAAGTAACAATTCTAAAGGTTTTTATTTTTCCCAAGACATACAGTATATGAGAAAGTTGTGCAAAAAAAACAAAAAACTAAGCTGGAGTGAAGAGATGTTTAAGTTGAAAGGTTCTACTTCATGACCAGAACATTTTTCAAGGTTTTTCTGAACTCATGAATAAAATATTTATACTGTGCATTTTTTTCCATAATGCTTTTTTTAACTCCTACTCTTTTGTGACAACGATTTGGATGAGTTCCATGCATGAAAATGTCTGCAACATAAAAAAGAAAAAAGAAAAAAAAGCGAGTTTGAACTGAGCTGAGCAGCATGGCAAGGCCATGCTTGAAATGCCTGACTGGAATCTCTAGGCCTTTACAGGTTACTGACTGATCACATGATGCTGAAGGTAAATTAAGTCAAAGAAACAACCAATAATTTGATCCTACTGTGAAATGCAGGAGGTGCAGCTTAACACGTGTTTGTGTGTGCGCCAGCTGCTGAGTATTAGAACCATGTAATATTTCCCAATCTCCCCCCAGTGCCTGGAGATTGGGTGACGTGGTAGTGTGTGTGTGTGTGTGTGTGTGAGAGAGAGAGCGAGAGAGAGAGAGAGAGAGAGGGAGAGGCAGTGAGAGAGAGAGAGAGAGACAGTGAGAGAGAGAGAGAGACAGTGAGAGAGAGAGGGAGAGGCAGTGAGAGAGAGAGAGAGAGAGAGAGGGAGGGAGAGGGGGAGAGAGAGAGAGAGAGAGAGAGAGAGAGAGAGTGTGCCTGACACCTTCTCAGGCCTACGCAGCGGCTGCGCGAGCTTGTTGTCGCTGCCCTCTGGCACCATTAGAGGCCGGATAAGTGGGAGGCTTTGGAAAAGCAAACCAGCATCTCACTAAGAAGCTGATGGTTGTGTGTATGTGGAGGTGCGTGTGTGTGTGTGTGTGTCTGTGTAGAAGGAGAGAGCAGTGGGGAATAAGAGCAGGCACTATGGGCAGAATCACTTAACAAGGCTTAACAACAACAACAACAACAACAATAAAAACTGTCTCCCATGAAAGACGGCGCAAAAAATTGAATTCAAATTTTGTGGTTCTGCACCAACCTGCCTCTCGGAGAAGAAGAGGATATCTTCTTCTCTTTGCAGATGCCCTTCAGTCACCTCTGTTCCATCAGATCCATATTGTGACTCTTAGATTTTCCCTCCCTGGTTCTCTGCCGCGCCCTGCTCTCATCACCCAAGACTCGATCTAGTACGTCAGTGTCAAATTCTGACCCGTAGGCCAAATTTGGCCCTGTAGCGTCACTGTATTTGGCCAGCGAGGCAATAAGTAATCAATCAGTCATTTTCCATACCCGCTGCTTCCCGAGCTCAGGGTCACGGGGGTCCGCTGGAACCTATCCCAGCTGTCTTAGGGCGAAGGCAGGGTGGCACCCTGGTTAAGTCGCCAGTTCAAGGTTGAAGGATATTATTCTTATCGAATTGTCAAATCATATTCTGCCTGTAATTGGCAGAATATGATTTTCTTTTTAGGGACATTTGTGTTCAGTCTGTCTCAGTTGTCTTTATGAGTTAATGTTTAAATTTTACATCTTCAGTGGTACAGGAGTAATAGTTGTAGCGGATACTGGCACACTAGAGCGCCCTCTCGCGGCTGTCAGTGTGAAAACAACGAGCGTGTGAAAAGTGTAAAAAATGTAATGTATAAGTAGCACCTGAGTATAAGTGGCATGACCAGCCAAACTAGGAAAAAGACGTGCGACTTGTAGTCCGGAAAATACGGTATTGATTGAATAGTATTAAGCTTTTCTTGAGCAATATTCAGGTTGTTTGGTTCCATATAAAATGGTTCACTGTTCTATCTATCTATCTGGAGGAAGATTTCTTTCAGTAAATATCAATGTTGGACTGAGACTTTGTCCAAGTTTCACATTTTTACCCCACTGTGTATTTCAGTTTGACACCGCAGATCTAGTAGCCTTTTCAAACTAGATACATTCAAGTCGTGCCACAGGAAGAGGAGTGCAGGCCCCGCTTCAAATTAACACTTGCAACCAAGCTTTTGCTTTTTGAAATAATGTCTCCTCCTGTGTCAGAAGCAGACGCTCAGTATTCAGTTCACGCCGCCATTTGATTTGATTTTTTTTATTTTTTTATTTTTTTTGAGTGAAGCGCCAGCGTTTTGTCTGTAGCTCCTTTAGTTTGCCGTCAATTCAACCTGGCTCTGTAAGCTTCAGTGGGAGTGGAAGGGCCTCGGAGTCGAGATTGTTCTCTCTTCCACCGCGCCCACACCTGCTTTCATCAAAAAGTTTATTTTTTTTGGGATATTCTCGTGACGACAGGTTCAAAATTAATAGCTTTAAAATAATCTATGCCCAGTCGTCGCATGCTATCCATTTTTGGGGAAAGAAAGAAACAAGATGTCTTTCTTTTTTTGGGGACTTTTGTTTTCTGCAACCCAGTTCTTTGAAGATTAAGGAGGAACACAAGATTTATTCATTATTTTTGTTTGTTTTTTCAGGTGGAACATTTGCCATGTGCACTCTTCTTAAAATGGCATACGTCGTATAAATAGCTAGAGTGGCAGGAAGTAAAATTGCGCACATTGAAACTCGATTCTTGATTCAAAATGGATTTTTTTTCTGATTCAAAACGATTCTCTATTCATTCAATACAGAGGATTTCAGCAGTATCTACCCCTGCCTAGTGACATGAAAGCAGAGTTGTCAATTTGGTAACACTTTGTGATAATGATGGTTTATAAGACATTTAAAAGCTATTAGTAGATATTAGTGGACGGTTACCTAATCATGAACAAATCGTTGATATACATATGTAAATGGTCATTAGATATTTTATAACTTAAGTTACAAGACATCTGTAAGCTATTGGTAGATATTGAACCAATCATGAACAAACCATTTACAAACATTTGTAAATGGTTATTTAACCATTTACAACAGAAGTTGTACAACATTTATACATAATTTATACACTATTAAAACACAGTTTCAACGTCATTTGAAAAATATGTATTCATCATCAACTTATCTTATTTAATGAGTAGGTAGGAAAACATTTTAGATGATTTTAGAATATTTTCTTTGATGAACTACACATATTAAGTTTTCCATGGCTAATGAATGATTTGTTATGAGACACTGATACCAAACAGTTTATTGTCAAACTGTTCCCTGAAAAAGTCCACAAATCTTTAGCAAACATTATTATTCATTTGTTAAAGATGAATAGGGTTCACTTTAGATTAGGGAAAAGAATAACGCCTTCAAAGGATTAATCGATTTTTATGAATTTCTAAGAAATCATTTGTTGAGCAGGAATTAAAAAATGCAATTAAAAAAAACACAACATAACTACACTAGTTAACTCACCATTCTCACAATTTGGATCTGTATCCATGAAAGCTAGATCGTTCATAATAGGTGAGTAAAAGGTCCACAACTCATGTCTAAACATTAACAGATATTTGTAAATAATGAATAGGGTTCACTTTAGTAGTACTGGTAGGCTTAGGCTAACTGCCGGTCTGTGCCAGAACTTGCCACTTCTCAAACATTACCATAAATTATAAGGGATGTCCGATGATCAGATCGGCATGCCAATTTAGTATATTTTATTAGATTGGTGATCCACCAATCGGTGTTCAGAATCCCCGATCCAATCTTACAATAATATACCAATAACATACATTTATAGTACGCAATGTATAAAAAAGGCGCATTTCTGCCCTCTACTAGTCATCACTGCCGTGCTCCCAACAGATGTGACTTATTGAAGTCAAAGGTTTCTACCCGGCCCACATCTCCACGTCTCGTTAGCTAGTATGCTCACTGTGTTCTTCAATTTATAAAATAAACAAAACGGTGAGGAAAAGCAAAGCATGGATTGATCATTGAGGCAAACAATCCAAATTATTTTGAAAGGCACCAAGAGAAAAGTCTCAATCCAATGGATTCGGTTCATTCAAGGTAAGAAAAAAGATGAATAAATCGGAATCGTCAATCGGTCGATCGGGACCAAAAAATGTGATCGGGACATCTCTATTAAAATTATACAAAAATACTGCATTGATCAGCTGCTGGTGTTGTTTGCTTTCAAAGTCCGCAGAGGGGATTGTAAATATCTTTAGGCTGCTGTTCTGTTGGCGACTCAGTTTATTTTTCTTCGCCATACATTTTAGCGGAAACCAGAAACACAACAACGCGCTGCTTATTGTGCAATTCCTACGGCAGTGTTACGCGAGGAACCGAGTTTCGATCGAGAAGTGGACCGAGTAGGCTCAAAACAGTCCTGGTAGAGTTTACTGAATAAAGTGGCAAAGCAACAACTACAGTAGTGACCAAAAGATACTGTAGTGACTAGTAGAACACCGGAATCAAGGAGTCAGAAGGAAGCAGGAAGTCCGCACATGGGGAGCGAAGATTCCTTAAGAAGCCTGAGGAAATTCCGCGAAAAAAGGTGGACAGCAGATAACAACCGAAGTAAAAGACTAAAGTGGACAACAGGAAACTTCCCAAATCAAAGACCAACCGAAAACCCTGATGCACATTGCCAGGAAGAAGAAAGGAAGAAAATCCTTTTTTTTTTCAAAATTAGAATCGATATATGTATATACAATTTATTTTAATTCACTCTTTGCACTGTATATGCTGCTTTCTCATTCTTGTTATTATATTATTTATATAAGAATAAGTACACACACACACACACACACACACACACACACAGATATATAGATAGATATTAGGGCTGTCAAACATTGTATGCGTCATTTTTAATCAAGATTAATCGATGACTGGAAGTTAACATTTTTCGCTCGCAGCAGCAGTGCACCAGACTGTCTAGTAGATATCTAGTGTATCGCGTCCCAGGGGCCTATTTTGTCTCAACAAACACTTGAACAACTGCACCTAATACAGTGGCTGGTGAATTTACGCTCTATTTTCAGGTTTCAAGCAGGTGGAGGACCTGCTGAAATATTTCTGTTGTCAGTTATGGCCAAGTATTTCAGATTAACCACATATTTTCTTTCTGCTACATTTTATGTAAAAAGCAGGCTTCACGTCGTTATTATACTCTTTTTTTTATTTATTTAATTTTTTTTTAAATTGAAAAGCAAAACAGATATTGGCCACCACTGTACTGTCCATTATCAACGACTCCACCCAGACTGTGGTGTGATGCAGAAAATATTAATATTATAATAATAATTTCCTCCTATCAGATGACTGTGTATATGAGCGTCCGAGCCAGAAGCTGTTTAAGACAACACTTGCCTGTCCTGAAAATCAAGGGAGAATGCTGCTTGGCCTTGCCTAAGGGAGGCTTTTCATGGAGGGAGAATCACCATTAGCTGTTCAGGACGAGGCTGTTGTTGTGGTGGAAAATTGTGTTTTTTTCTGGGATGGCCTTGAAGGATAATAATATTTGCTTGCTCGCCGTTCGGTATTTGAAGAGGGTTTAAAGCAAACTCTTGTGTTTTAAGAGGTAAGTGCTCTGAATATGATGAACACAACGGCATTGAACATCCATCAGTTCATTTTCTATCACCACTTAACCTGCTTTCATTCAGGGATGCTGGGGTCGCTCCGAGCAGCTTTATGATGAAGTCAGGGCATGGGCGCAGATGGCACTGGGGACAAGGGGGACATGTCCCCTCCAGATTTAGTATGACCCAATACCCTACTCACACCAATTAATCACAATACAAAACACAATTCCTGAATCAATTAATCAGTCAATCAAAACGTTATTATTTACATGTGCGTACAACTGTAGTGAAGGTGGAAGGCTAGAGTCTATAAAACAAGATGTTCTCCGTCTGATCCTCAGTTGCTCATGCTACGGCAATGAATCCATTAACATCCCGGTGATTGTGCGACCTAACCATGCTGACATGCCTACTACTAATGGTGTGTTCACTTCTACTTTTAAGTTGGAAAAACATTGAAATCTAGCATCTACAAACATGTACGTTGTTTTTTTTTTGTGCATTTCATTAATTGTAGAATTCTGAAATGGTCATTACCCAAAACTCATGACCATAGGTGAGGGTGCGAATGTAGATCGACCAGTAAATTGAGAGCTTCGCCTTTCGGCTTAGCGCTTTCTTTACCACGATAGATAGATACAGCGACCGCATCACTGCAGAGGCCACACCAATCCGCCTGTCAATCTCGCGCTCCATCTTTCCCTCACTTGTGAACAAAACCCCAAGACACTTGAACTCTTCCACCTGAGGCAGGGTATCTCCACCGACCCAGAGAGGGCAAGTCACCTTTTTCTGGCCGAGAAACATGGCCTCAGACTCGGAGGTGCTGATTCTTATCCCAGCTGCTTCACACTCGGCTGCAAACCGCCCCAGCGCACAATGGAGGTACTGGCTTGATGAGGCCAACATGACCACATCATCTGCCAAAAGCAGAGATACAATCATGTGGTTCCCAAACTGGACACCCTCTGGCCCCTGGCTGTGCCTAGAAATACTGTCCATGAAAATAATGAAGAGAACCGGTGCATTTTGTCTGGAGTCCAACATGCACTGGGAACAAGTGGTGGCACTTACTGGTGGCAATGCGAACCAGATTCCTACTCCGATCATACAGGGACTGAATGGCCCCTAACAGAGGGCCCCAGACCTCATACTCCTGGAGCACCCCCCACAAGATGCATCGAGGGACACGGTCGAACTCCTTCTCCAAATGCACAAAGCACATGTGGACTGGTTGGGCGAACTCCCATGAACCCTTGAGCAACCGACAGAGAGTATGGAGCTGGTCCAGTTCTCCTCTCCGGCACCCTGAAGTAGACTTTACCAGGTAGGCTATAATTAGAGAACACCCTCCGGTCCCCCTTTTTGAAAAGAGGAACCACCACCCCGGTCTGCAGTGTCACGACAGTCCCTGCAAATCCAGAGACTTGAGGTACTCAGGGCAGATCTCATCCACCCCCGGCGCTTACCACCGAGGAGCTTTCTGACCACCTCAGTGATTTCAGCTTGGATAAGGGACGAGTCCTCCTCTGAGTCCCCTGCCTCTGCTCCCTCAGCGGAAGACATGACTGCGGGATTAAGGAGATCCTTCCTCAAAGTATTCCTTCCACCGCCAAACAAAATCCCCAGTCGACGTCAACAGCTCCCCACCCACGCCATAAACAGTGTTGGCGGCAAACTGCTTCCCCCTCCTGAGGTGCCGGATGGTTTGCAAGAACTTTTTTTCGAGGCCAACGGATAGTCCTCCTCCATGGCCTCCCCGAACTCTTCCCAGGCCTGAGTTTTAGGCTCCACTACCCCCGAGATGCAGCACGCATGGCCTGCCGATGACATCAGCTGCTTCAGGGGTCCAATGAGCCAACATGGCTCGATAGAACTCCTTCTGCAGCTTGACTGCATCCCTTACTACTGGTGTCTACCACCAGCGTCAGGGGTGTCCGTTGGAGGCACCAGAGACCTTACGACCACAGCTACGAGCTGCGGCAATGACAATAGAGGTGGAGAACATGGTCACTACGGACTCAATGTCTCAAACCTCCCCCGAGATCTGGGAGAAGACCATACTGACAGAGGGCTCAACCAGATGTTCCCAACAGACCCTCACAATAAGTTTGGGCCTGCCAAATCCCTCCAGTCTCCTCCCCCACCAGCGGATCCAGCTCACCACCAGGTAGTGATCAGTTGACAGCTCAGCCCCTCTCTTCACCCGAGTTTCCAAGACAAAGGGACGGAGGTCGGATGACACAACAACAAAGTCGATCATCTATCTCCACCCCAGGGCATCCTGATGCAAAGTGCACCAGTGTGACTATTACAGAAGTGCAGCAACAGAACCCCGCTCGGGTTCAGATCAGGGAGGTTGTTCCTCCCAGTCACGCCTTTCCAGGTCTCACTGCCGTTGCCCACATGTGCGTTGAAGTCCCTCAGCAGGACAACAGAGTCCCCAGTCGTAGTCGGAGCACGATCCAGCACCCCTCCCAGGGACTCCAAGATGGAAGGGTACTCTGCACTGCTATTCGGGCCATAGGCCGAAATCACAGTAAGAGACCTGTCCCCCACCCGAAGGTGCAGGGACACGACCCTCTCGTTCACCGGGGTGAACTCATGGGGTGAGTCAGACAAAGAGAAACATACATCTGCACTCACAGTTATGCCTGCGGACACTGTGAAGCTGCAGTGAGCCAAACATGCAGGTCTTTTTGGAGGAACCCAAAGTACCAGCAGGGAACCACTCGTAGTTACAGCTAGAACATGCAATTCCCGCAGGAAGAACCCTTCTTGGATATGAACCTACGACCTGCTTTCAGTGAGGGGACACCGCCAGCCACTGCAGCACTTGAAACAGGTTCTCAATTAAACTAAAGATAAAAACATACTCAGACAGTCGGAAATTGGCACCAAGAGTTTCACTTTGTCATCACATCTAGCATTGTGTAATTCTGGATAATGTTACTGAAAGAAAAATAGGCTCCTCTTTAGATGTCTACACAAATTGGAACTAGGAAGTGATAAAGCACCTTTCAGGACCAGCACAATCAGATTGACAGTTCACTTGTGAGAAAAGAAGCAGGTTTATACAAGCTCATGAACAAGCATCATGAACAGTCTGACTTCGAATCAGTGTCACACTTAAACAAACGTGCCTGCTGCAGATTTGATCTCACTCAGTGGCACTCAGGTTTGATGCTGGGCAAAGCTAAATAGACGTGTGGAGGTCCACAGTGTTTCACTGTTTAAACCACAAGGTAAACACAAACATACAGGCACAAAACACCCGGCAGACCTCTGCTCCAACACATATTACTTTCTTTGCCAGTGATAAAACAACAATATCATCCCCTGGAGAGTGCGAGAGAGAGAGAGAGGACCAGTGCAAAGGAAGCAGCAGCAGTGGAGTCGAGGAGGTGTTAATCTCTAAGATTAAAGCACTAAATACACACAGATAGTAACAGACCCAGTAAAACACAGTGCGTTCTATTGTGTCCGCCAGCCATCCACACCTCAAGTTTTATTGTCTCCAAAGTTCTACAGTGTAGTGTATGGCAAGAAAAGGAGCTACATGTGTACATATATATACACACAAACACACACACATATCTACTATTAAATGTGTATGCTCACCTTTTACAGATTTTAGATTGTCTTGAATAATGTTGTGTCTCACGGTGAGTGTGACACACCATCATCACCACTAAACTTTTTCCCTAACTGGCTCATGTATATATACACACATATATATACACACACACATATATATATATATGTATATATACATACATATACATATATATATGTATATATACATAGACATACATATATATATAGACATAGACATACATATGTATATATATATATATATATATATATACATATGTATATACATATATATATATATATATATATATATATATATACACATATGTATATATATATATATATATATATATATATACACATATGTATATATATATATATATATATATATATATATATATATGTATATATATATATATATATATACATATATATATGTGTATATATATATATACATATATATATATATATATATATATATATATATATATATATATATATATATATACAAACATATATATATATATATGTATATAGGTAAAGTCAGGAAACCTGGAGCACATCCATGCAACATAGCTGCACTGCGAATGTCTGCTAAAGTTACTGAAAAACTAACTTTATTGAACTAGGAAAATGTATGTATGTGTACTTCCATGTTGTGCAATTATATCATTTAAAATGGGAATGTGTCGTGTTCGGTGTATTTTGGGCTTCAGTAGATCTTCCTGACCACTCAAAACCAACCAAGACGCAAAGTCTCTCAGCGGGCGCAAGCAAAATCTTAGCAAACCAGTCCCTCTGTGTTTTCATGTAGTTGTCCAGCATTTTGTTGCAGGTGTTTCCTACCTATGGCCATGAAGTCCTCGTGGTCCCAGGCCTGCAGCTGCGCCAGAGGGCCACTGTAGAGCAGCAGGCCGTCGGCCACGTCAGTGATGAACTCCAGGGACACGTGGCTCTCGAAGCAAGGCATCATAGGAGGAAACCAGGCATAGCCGTTGCCGTGGAAACTGTGCTTGTTCTGCTGGCACTCGGGGCCCTCAAACTGCGGTGGGCACTGGCATCTTTGGTGGGGGGGAGAAAAAGACAAAATTAAAAAAAAAAAAGAATTTATGATTGCAATGTTTTTTTTTTTTTGCTCTTCTTCTGTCTGTAAAAGTGAAAATCACCATTTTGATTTTGAAGCCTGCCCCCTCCACCCCCTCCCCACCACCACCCCCGCCCCGTTGCATTATTTTGCTCTTTCAACTATTTCTCTCTGCCATCCCCCCAACTCTGGCTGCTCCCCCTCCTCAGACAGCCGTGCCCTGTGGCTGTTTCCCTCCGTCTGTTTCACTCATGCAGATGTTCTCATTAGTGACAAAACCACGGGGAGAATTCGCCGCATGACTGGGAAGAAACTCCACTTGTGCGTGCGTGTGTATTGCCACACATCCAAGCGCTCATTTTGTGTTTTTATGCTTCCCGTCAAAATGCGACCTCTCACCCTCACTCCCCTCCCCCTCCAAGCTCTCTGAATACTGAATCATTTCCTCCATGGTTTTTTATTTTCTCCTCCTGCTCTTTTCTCGATGAGTCTGCCACGCTCCCTTCATCAAACATTGTGTGTGTTTTTCACTGATTTAACGCCGTGTTCCTCAGTCGCGAAGGAACGATAGCAGGCTCTCGCTCCATCAGCGAACACCGTTGGACACTGCAGCAGGTGGGTCTTTTTCCAGTGGAACAAGATGATGTTGCAGCTACACAGAAGACAATGGCAGTATTCCCTGCCCTTCTTTTACCAGCGACAGAATTATTAGTCTGTTGTGTTCTCTAATTTGACCATTGTCAACTTTTTCTTAACAATCGACACGTGGCGTTGGTTCCGTCTGCTGCCGTCGTCGTCACATTATTGCGTTTGTATAACTACACAATAACATCAGTGGCAGTGCATTTCATGCCCAGGCCATCGGTGAAGTCCGCCTTAAATTGGTACACATCATAATACCCTCAATGTGACACTACAGCTTGAGAATTCATACAGAATCAAACTTACACATTAAATTAGTCCCCCCAGGAATCCGCGATTCCGGAATTTACCGCTGATTTCAAAGCCCTCTGCGGAAATCAAAGCAGTCCGCGGAATATAGGGCGAGGTGCAGAATACAATATTTTACATGTAGTCTTTATCTCGGACGTTAGATGTTGCAGTCAGATAGACGGGATCTAAGACTTACAGCTGGTCCTGCCGGTTACGGAAATGGAAATGGCATTGTTTTGACCACAACACCGTCTTTTTGGATGCCTTAGATCAGTGGTCCCCAAACCCCGGCCCGCGGACCGGTGCTGGTCCGTGGGTCATTTGGTACCGGGCCAGACAGAAAGAA
Organism: Nelusetta ayraudi; assembly: GCF_046127955.1. Classification (NCBI taxonomy): domain Eukaryota; kingdom Metazoa; phylum Chordata; class Actinopteri; order Tetraodontiformes; family Monacanthidae; genus Nelusetta; species Nelusetta ayraudi. The sequence continues at coordinate 2,266,843 of NW_027466073.1, forward strand.
TAATTGACTTCTGTTAAATGAATCCCGTTTCGAGTCTGAACAATTTTATTTTGAAAAATTCACAAACGTGCACAATATATTACCAGCGATTTTAAAGTGGCAGCCCCCACCCTCTACCACAGCGAATATGCATGATACAAAAAAAAAAATAAAGAAAATATGAAGTAAACAATTTTTCCCTAAATACCGTAACGTATTTGTTAATGTTTCTTGTTCTTTTTCCTCGAGTCAACAAACATTTTCAATGCCACACAGAAAATGGCGGAGTCAGCGGAGCAGACGCTGGCACTGTTAGGAGCAAAGAGTGTGGTGCATGCGGGCGAGGGCACAGCCACACAGAGGACTGTCCAGCATGGACGACAATGCAATAAATGCAATAAATGTAACCATTTTGCAGGTGTCTGTAGGACAAACACACAGCAGAAACAGACAACGTTTAAGTCTAAGTTTGCAGATGTGTTCAAATGCATTGGGCTGTTTCCCGGTGAATGTGTCCTCCACCTCAAACCTTCAGCCACACCACTAGTGTGCCCACCTCGCCACATCCCATACGCTCTTTGTGGAAGGCCCAAAGATAAACTGGATGAAATGGAAAAATGGACATTATATGAAAGGTGACAGAACCAACTGAGTGGGTAAATGCGTTAGTGGCAGTAGAAAAGCCAAAAACTGGAAAACTCAGGGTGTGCCTCGATACTCGCCCCCTGAACAAAGCCATCCAGAGACCACACTACCCACTTCCCATTCTAGACGACATCACACCAAGACTCGCGCTTAAACAATATTTCAGTCTGTTGAACGCCAGATCCGGCTATTGGACAATTAAACTCAGCCATGAATCATCCATGCTCACTACCTTCATCACTGTCTTTGGCAGATGCAGGTTCAAACGACTTCCCTTCGGAATCATATCTGCACAGGACGGGGTTTCAAAGGAGGGTTGATGAAACATATGAGGGGCTCAAGGACGTCACAGCCATAATAGAAGACATGGTATATGGCCGCACCAAGGAGGAACATGGTACAAACTTGCACGCCATGTTGGAACGAGAGCAAGAGAGAGAGGAATAAAGCTGAATGAGGGCAAAAGGTGAGTGCCAGAGGTGAGCTTTTATGGCTACAGACTCACACGAGAAGGCATCCGGCCTGACCCCAGCAAGGTCAAGGCCAGAGATGGCTCTCCCACGCAACAAAGCTGAGTTGGAGACCATATAGGGCACGGTCACCTACCTCCCTAGGCAACAGCTCCCCTCAGACAGCTGTTAAAGGATAATAAAAAGACTCAAATCACAACACAGCTTTTCAACAGGTGAAACATCTTCTGACGCAGGAACCTGGCCCTGTACTCACATACTTCGACCACACCAAAGATGTAAAGCTGCAAAGTCGACACATCCAAATGCGGCTTAGGAGCCGTATTACTCCAAGAAGAAAAACCAGTCGCATCCGCATTCAAAGCACTGAATGAGACTGAGGAAAACTATGCTCAGAAAGAAAACGGATGCAAACGGTTTCACCAGTACCTGTATGGTTGTCAGGTGGTGGTGGAATCAGACCACAAACCGCTGAAGTCAATCATGCAGAAGAACACATGATACTGTAACTACAACAATACAACATCGTAATTACACACAAGCCTGGAAAACAGATACCAGTTGCAGTTGCTCACTGAGTGAAGGTATGGCATTACTAATACTGCGGTTAGTAATGCACCAGTAAGTGACAACAAAATGGCAGAGATCAGTGAATCATTGCAGCGTACCGGAACCACAGGGACGAGATATCAGAGGCAAATGATATCCTGCTGAAAGGAGAAAAAAATCATCATGCCTCACTCACTCAGAGCAGAAATGCTTTCATGCATTCACACGGGACACTTATTTTTGTGAGAATTGAAAAGTCTAAGTAGCAAGCGAGAGATGTACTGTTCTGGCCAGGGATGGGTAAAGAGTTAGAGGCGCTGATAGAAATGTGCAACATCTACCAGGAGCGATGCAACGCCGCCCAAAAGTAGCGTATTCCGGAGCCACCTTGGCAGGTGATAGCCACAGACTTGTTAAAATGGAACAACACTGACTACATTGTTGTCGATTACTACAGCAGATATTTTGAAGTGGAAAAAAATCACCAGCCTCACATCCAACACAGTCATCCAAAAACTCAAGGCTATGTTTGCTATGTTTGGTATACCACAGACACCGATCAGCAACAATGGACCTTGTTATAGCTCACGAGAGTTCAAAGACTTTGCTCGTGCATGGAACTTTGAGCACATCACAAGCAGCCCACTGTACCCACAGAGCAACGGGATGGCGGAAAGACTGTCCAGAGAGCCAAAGCCCTCATGGACAAAGCACATGCACAGCGGGCAGCCCCCTACCTGAGCATATTGGAGTATAGCTACACCCCGGTTGATGGACTCAAATCGCCAGCGCAGCTGTTGGTTGATGAGCAGGCGTTTGCGCTCAGTCCTTCCATCCACTGAGAAACAACTTCAAACTGAGCTTTTCTGCCGCAGCACAGTCCACAGTCGGAGAGAAGTTTGTCAGACAAGGCAAAAGCTTTATGATGACAAGACTGCAAAAGCATGACCTGCCCTGCCTGCAGGAGCCGCAGTCCGTTTCCAACTGCAAAATGGAAAATGGGAGCCCGCAACAGTTGTGGATTCCGCAGGCACCCAGAGATCAATACAACATCATGACAGAAGAAGGTCGGTGCTGAGACGCAACAGGCATCACCTCCTAAAGACTGAGAACAACACCGACAAAGAAACACAAGCTTGTGACTCAGATCATGAGAACACTGACTTCACAGCAAGACACGGAGGGTCAACCAGGCTCCAAAAAACCCATGCACTTCACCACCACTAGATCAGGTCGCACAGTGAGGCCAAGAGTCATAATAGACCTATGAAAAAATAAAGTAATAATAATAATAATAATAATAATAATAATAATAACAGTCCTGCGATGAACTGGCGACTTGTCCAGGGTGTCACCCTGCCTTCGCCCTAAGACAGCTGGGAGAGGCTCCAGCACACCCCCGAGAATTGGAATAAGCGGGTATAGAAGATGGATGGATGGATGGATAACAATAACGACGAAAAGAAATGTTGAAAGTGTTTGAGAATATGACTTGGTGAAATTGTTTGTTATGATGCTCCAATTAAGAAAATAGCAAAGTCAATCTTGCAAGTATTATATTCAGTTTTTTTTTAAAGTTCCCAGAAGTGTTTAAAATTGAATGTATTGTTGACATACAGTACTCCACTTTGGTGACAGTGATAGTCATGCTGCATGTGTTTACACTTAATAGGTATAACTTCCGTGAAGTAAATGAATCAGGTTTGTATGTTTTGAATTAATTTATTGCTGTGACATTGTTGGCAGCTGTGATTATTTGCAACAGTTTGTTCTTTAAAAGAAAGGAGATGTAGTAGTTTGGGCATAGTTACACGTGCACTAGTTGATGACGTGAGCAAGGTGCGCCAAAGCGCAATGCAGTTAGGTAAACAAAGTGGAGCACACACTCGCCGCAGTGAGACCGAAGTCTGTATTTTATTAGTGAATACTACACGTATCATTAGCAAAATAACCTTTGTGGATATGACGCAGAGGTGGCGGCGATTACGGCTGCTATGTCAACCATGAAAAAAGCTGCAATTTAGCGCTGTGCTCCATTCTTTGTGGATCTGGACCTAAGGAACGAAGGCCACTGATAATTTCAAAATTTACAAACGAAAGGTGATTTTAGGAGACTCCTTAACAAAGTTTTATTAAGTTCACCAAAAGTACAGTGACCTTAAAGTCTTGTCCAACCTGGTCCAAAAACTGCACGTTGTCACCAAGTCATATGAGACCAACGAGACGATAACAAAACAAATTATTGAAGCTGCTCGTTATTTACATTATAAATTGCAGATGATTGGGCAACTAAATCTCTATCTTCCTCCTTCAGACGTTGTTGGTTCGTCGTGGTGGGTCTCCGGGTTGAGTTCAGTATTAGGGGTCGAGTCAGTGAAGCTCAGTGTAAAGCCAGCTAGCTGGTCTCGGCAACGCGGACTCAAGATCTGATTGGCTGTCTCAACTGACGGTGGTGTGTTCACTGAGAGCGAACAGGAGCCTGCATGTTGATTCTCAAGGCCTGAGGCAGAATTCAGAGAACCTGACAACACAAGGGAGCTGAAATATGATTGGATAAGAACTCTAGCATAATATACAACAGTGTAAGCAGCGCAACCATGTGGATATTGTATGATGTGAAAAGAAAAGACTATGGAGAATAACGTTATCATATTTATGGGGAAATGTACTTTTCTAGGTATGCTTAGGCCAGCAGAGAAGATCTAGCTGGCTCTGACAGCCCCCCACATAACATTTATCCACATCTACATGTTTATATTTATATGCATCATACACTTATGCAAGGATGCGTACGCGACTAGTTTCTCTTCCTGGAGTAATACGGCTCCTAAGCCTAACGATTACCGGTGAAATGATAAACTGCGGTAAAAAGGAAAAAAAATTCTGACGGTTATTGATCATGTTTCAAATTTTAATTATCATTAAAATCGTGTTAGATTACCGCTGTTTGACTCATTGGAAAGAAAAGCCGCAGCGGTAGACACAGGCGCGCATGCACAGCTAATGCTGTGTTCACATTGAACGCGTTTTTGCCGCGCGGTATGACGCAGACGGGCACAGAGCGCTGTGACGACATCTTGGCGCATCCAATAGGAGAGCAGCTGGTTCTGGGGGGAAAAAAGTGCCCAGATGCAGAGCACGGCACCAGTGTTTTAAAATATGTGTAAAAACTTCTCTACATCGAACTGTGCCTGACAATATATGAACATAAAGTTGTTGGTGTTTTTTCATATGTATTAGGGTCGGGATTGTTACCGCATTGATGTGCATTTTATTTTATACTCTAGACAACACGGAACGTACTTTGCGTGAGTAGCAAGCGGGAGGATGTTGTGTGAAAACGGTGGCACAACGAGTTTTCGCTGGCTATTACAAGGACGCTGAGGATAAACTAGTCGTCAATAAAGTAAAGTTTTAAGTGTTACCCCACTCCTGTAAAATTACATCATATCATTGGTGCGATTGGCAAGTCGCGTCTGCAGGTATCTGCACACGGCACGTACAGCAGCAAAACAGGAACTTGTGTTTCGGTTCGGTCGCTGCTACGTATTGCCCGGCGCTGCTTCAGAATTGGGGCTGACGCACAATAATTATACTAGAGATGTATGTTCGGTCCGTTTCTGCTCCAGCACAATACTGGCTCCGCTGCTAAGTAGCAGCTCCAGTTGCCGATGTTATGTCGAAAACTGTTCACCCGTCGACATGTGTTCCCCTCACATTAACCTGCACCCAACCTTATCCCGAACCCCAACCTGTCGTTCTTAAAGTTGCTTTACCTGACTCCATGTTTACACGAACTCAAAACGGAAAACAGCGTTCCGTGTTTGAAAAAAAGAAATCCAAGAAGAATTGCTCGTTCTTTTATTTGTGTTTTCGAAATACATTTCGGTTAAATGATTTCAGTGTGTGCATAAGTCCTTTTTTTTTAAAAGCATTTTGAGCACATTTCAACAATACCGTGATAAAATTGATAATTGTGATAATTTTGGTCACAATAACTGCAGGGCCAGATTCCTGCGTCAGAAGATCTTTCACCTGTTGACAAACTGTGTCGTGATTTGAGTCCCATTCAAACTCGTTGTTCTCCTTAACAGCTGTCTGACGGGAGCTGTTGCTTCTGAAAGTCTGGGGGCGAACCTGAGGTAGGTGACCATGGTCCCCAGCTCAGCTTTGTTGCGTGGGGGAGCCATTTCTCTGATGGCCTCGATCAGCTCCAGGTTTCTTCCTACAGGGGAGTTTTTTTTCTGGGCACTGTCGCCACCTGCTGCTCTAGAGGATTCAGTTGGTTTTCCTCTGATAGTACAAAGAAACTTTGACACGCCTTTGGTTGTGATTTAATGCTGTACAAATAAAAGTTGATTGATTCATTGACTGATTAATCATTCTTCTCCAAGTGAGTAATGCTCAGCAGAAACTGCAGATTTATCCATGTTGCATGGCTTTAAAGGTCGGTACTTGCTCCTCCTGTCTGTGCTTTTGTGTCAGTCATGCAAAAAATATACAGTACTTGCCCTCCAGCTTCTGAGTTTAAAAATGTTTTGCCAATATTTAAGAAATATCCAGCCTCTGGCACTGCCTGATCTGATAATGTTAAATTTCCACCTTCAAACACTTTGCCTGATCTCCGTATTAGCTCCTGGTAAATCCTGATGTTCACAGTAGGGTTTGTCAGGTAGTGAAAAAAATCATGAATCTGTTCTTTAAAACTTTGAAAGGTGGTAGAAATGGAGGAAAAATGTAACAGTACAAGGATAGAAATAGGTGATTTAAAAAAATATAATGGGGATTAAAGATGACTTTATGAAACAAAGAGGAGAGGAAGAGAAGAGAAGGGAAGGGAAGAGAGCTTGTCACCCACGTGAAGGGAGGAGAAAATAAAGACAAAAAAGATGTGCAAAATAATTCACCATCACATGGCCGCGGGATGTTTTGTTTTTAGAGGCTTCCAGATATTATGCCGCACCAACACACACACACACACACACACACACACACACACACACACACACACACACACACACACACACACACACACAGAGAGAGAGAGAGAGGGAGAGAGAGTGTGTGTGAGACGAGACAGAGAGAGAAAGAGAGAGCAAGAGATGACGGCCAAGATTGAAGGGAGAACATGCAGATAATGGCAGTGCTGGGATTAATAAAGAGATTAGTGGAGCGGTGGGGTTGTGGTGCTTGGGGTGGGATTACAGCTGCCTGACGGACTCTAACAAAAACAATTCCCAACAGACAGTGAATGAGCAAAAACCCAAGCTGCCTTAAGAGGATTGGAGCGGCCGGCCACTGTGATAAACTGCGTCTCAGATTGTCTTGAGCTCCGAGAATTAGGATGACATTGGCAAAATGGTAATACAGGCATTGTTTTCTTCTGTCTTCTTTCTTTTTTTTTATATATATTTTTTTGTGCCTGAATTGGTGCCTAATTGGGGCTGAACCCGACAAACAACGGGGCTCAAAAGTGCTTCGAGGGACATCTTTCGCAAAGGCGAAAGACCCATTGTTTTTGCAATGTTTCTCTGTTACTGGGGCTGAGCCCAACGAACGACGGGGCTCTCTCGCCAACAGGAAACGCACAAATTGAGCTTGTTTGCAGGTATGTGCAAAAAAATCAACAACAAAAGTCTCTCCACTAAAACCACAATAGCGCCCTCTAGGAACATCACACAGTCATGACACAAGAACCAACATGTTCATGTCGTCCACCACTACATCTCAAATGCTTTTTTTTCTTTTTTTTTTTATTTCAACAAACAGGAAGTGAGCTATTTCCACTTTTTTTGAGCACTCAATGTCAGACAGAACAATGACAGAAGTGGGACTGCTCCGTCTTTCCTCGCAGCTTATGAAAACACCGTGGTTGTAACTGCTTAAAAAAATAATAATAATAAAAATAAAAATCAGCATCCCCAGAAACTCAGCACGCCAACTACACGCTAAATAAGATAGTAACATTGATTTGTAGTCTCATTTTCCGACTGTCTTTGACTGCTCTGCACTCTATCTCAGATGCAGCTCTGTGGGGGAAGGGTGAATTTGCGCCACCCACACACACATACATGGACACTTGACACCCCTGACCAGAGAAAGGGGGGTAGCTCTATCGTGGCCAAACCAATGGTGCCGCCTGTAGAGCCAAAAACAGCTTAAACGAATGATAAGAAAAAAAAAATTGAGAAAAGAGTTTATTTTTTTTATTTTTTTGCGGTTTGTTGGGGGAGGCGGTCGCGGGCTCAGCCCCATCAACGCTGCCTGCAGCTTTGATTCATAGTTGTTGTAAACATTCACGTTACGCAAGACACTCAAGTCTCTAAGGCCAGTGTTTGACGTTAAGTTTTGCATTTATATAAATAGACTTTTTCAAGGAAGAGTGGAAATAAAGCATTGGGTCTATGTGTCTGTCTGTCTGTCTGTCTGTCCATCTAACAGACAGTCTCTCCGGATGGGGTCAGTCTCTGAATGGGGTTAGTCAGTCGCTCTGGATGGGGTCAGTCACTCTGGATGGGGTCAGTCTCCCCTGGATGGGGTCAGTGGCTCTGGATGGGGTCAGTCACTCTGGATGGGGTCAGTCTCCCCTGGATGGGGTCAGTGGCTCTGGATAGGGTCAGTCACTCTGGATGGGGTCAGTCTCTCACTCACTCTGGATGGGGTCAGTCTCTCTGGATGGGGTCAGTCGGTCACTCACTCTGGACGGGGTCAGTGGCTCTGGACAGGGTCAGTCACTCTGGATGGGGTCACTCACTCACTCACTCACTCTGGACGGGGTCAGTGGTTCTAGAGAGGGTCAGTTGCTCTGGATGGGGTCAGTCACTCACTCACTCACTCTGGACGGGGTCAGTGGTTCTAGAGAGGGTCAGTTGCTCTGGATGGGGTCAGTCACTCAGTCACTCTGGGTGGGGTTAGTGGCTCTGGATAGGGTCAGTCACTCTGGATGGGGTCAGTCACTCACTCACTCTGGATGGGGTCAGTCGCTTTGTTCTGGTCCAGCTGTGAGCTCCACTGGCTCAAGCCAGCCAGAGTGAAATCCTGCCCTCTCCGCTAACAATTTCGAATTAAAAGAAGATGAAGGGTAAAAATAAGTCAGCCATAGCACAGGGAAGAAAGGCTCAGCCTGGTGTGACTGTTATGCTCATCTGCTATCGTATATTCAGAGGGAATTTGAATGTGTTTAAAAAAAAAATAACAGGCACGTCTCTGCTGGGGCTTCAAAATGAAAAAGAAGAAAAAAAAATGAAATGTGTTCCTTCCAAGTGCAAAACACCTGTGGCAGCAACAGCCATTTCCATGGCTCTCATGTCTCAATTTTTACCAATGACTGATTTTTCATGTGTGCTTCACTTGTTTCCTGTGCTGCAAAAACGTGGAGATGTTGCACTTCATATTAATATCCTTACAAAGCAAAAACCTGTCATTAATTCCTGCTAAAATGATGATCTTTCAGCATGCTGTCATGCTGCTCACTATAAAAAAGAACTGCGAAAAAATTTAAAATTGGTAGTTGTCAGCATCACCTGTTTCCACAGACGTGTTAACACGGACAGATGACAACACGGTTTTAATGTTAGTGGCAGTTACACCAGTGGTGCAGATAGGATTTTCGACCTGAGGGGGACCAAGCTACAAAGACAATGTGTGTGTGTGTGTGTGTGTGTGTCTATATATTGAATAATAAAGGCCCCACACTCGCCCACACTGATCAAACTGTTATTTGTTTCTTATGTCGATCACAGAACATGATGGGCCAGATCCACAAAGCGATTGCCCGGCTTTCACGCCACAAAATCCGTGCAAACAGCAACAAAAAACAGGGCGTCCTATCCTATGTCCTGTCCTGTCAGAGAGGACGTAAACATGAAAAGCAGAGTAAAATGTGCTGAGGCGCACGTAGCGGCAGGACTGCGCCAGAGTCTTTGGGATATATTTAAATTAGTCATTTTGAGCAAACTGACAACTCCTTCTATGCAAATATGCCTCATTCGAAACACTGACGGATCCACTAGAGTTTGCACTCACGTCCGCATGTACTTTGACAGATGTAAACACCGCCAGCCAAAACCAGGCGTAGTTTCATCTGTCAAAGTGTTTCTGGCGTCAGAGCGACTCATACATAAAATGTATTTATTCATTTATTTATTAAGAACTTGAAACATTGATAAGTTACAAGTTCACTTACATTTGAAACCTGCACCACTTACTCCATCAGATCAGCCACTAAGCAGCTACAAATTACACTCAGGTGGCGATTACTATAGAAATATAACACAATAAAAATATATAAATAAACTGACGCGCCTTGACTGCCTTCCGATCATGAATTCCCGCGGAGCGCACAAAAACTCAGAGTTTCGCCAGAGTTTCTCCTTGTAAAATCAGGTTTGCAGGGGGGTGCACTTTTTACATTAATAGTTAATTATACTATATGCAGTTAAACTGAAGAAGTTATTTGAAAGACATTACTATTGTTATTCTGAATACTTGAATGCATTTGTTGAAGATTTAAAGCTCTTTATTTGGTATAAAAAAGGAAAGACGTTTTTGCACTTTATTGTGAAGGCGTAAACAGGAAACAGAATTCATGAAACTAGTGTTGACATTATTCTTGATGCAAAGAGACCGACAGAATCCACGTTGTTTTTTTTTGTGCGATTTCTACCGCAAGAGAAGTCAGTAAACTTTGTTCTTCATACTTGGGTGGCACTTTTTTTCATACTTTTAAGAACTTTCACTACACCGACTCCTCAAGTGCCGCATTTCTGGGCGTTTTAGCACCTACATGTCATTAGCGAGAAACCGTTGTGGAAACAATGCGAAGATTAAGGCCACGCAATTTACTGCTGTGCTCCGTTCTTTGTGGATTTGGCCCAATGTCTTCTGCACGTTTTATTAAAACAAATGGTGATTTAAACAGGATGAAGAATCTTGGCAAAGAAAGTTGGATGGAATTCTAATTGAAAAAACAACAAAACAACGAACAAGAAAGTATGTGCAAAAATCAATAATAAAAAAAAAATCAAACTGAAGTGACTAAATGGTGCCTCGGGGGATCATTAAATGGCTACATTCATTCAGCGGTGGCGCGCCGCCACCCCGAAATCCCAGCCGCCGCTCTTTCAAATTTCTCTCTTTTCACATTTATTTTTTATCCTCGTAAATACACCACAGCCGCACGTCCCCACCTTCACAGCAGCGTCCCGCACTAATTCACACCAGCACCGAGCAGAGCGTCTCGCACAGCGGCTCCAGCGCTTCACACGAGGATTACAAGATCGCGCGACAACCCGGGCAGTTTCGCATGGTTTTAAAGAAAATAACAATGAAAAAAAAAAACTTTTGTGCGTCCCAACAGTGTCTCAGAGTATCGGTGTGTGTAAAAAAAGAAAAATAATAATAAACCGAACCGCTGGCATCATACAGAATGCAGGTATTATAAATGCATTTTGTTCATCATAGTGTCAGATTCAAAGTGAAATCGGTTTTATTGTTTGATGACCGAACTGCGTTTTACTGGGACGCTTCTGAAACGTGGTGTGAACCTGCTCATTGACTTTAATGGCCACGTTTTACTGCGTCAACGTAGACTGCTGAAGCTTCTGGAGGGAGTCGGGTGGGCTACATGTGAGAACTAAGGTAAACCACAGATAGGTATCTTGCTCATCTTGCTCAGTATCTACTCTTTGAGGGGAATAATTACTCTTGAGAGAGCGGCCTCGAAAGTGAAATCACATCAAGCGGTCAGAGCGGGCAGAGCGGGCAGAGTGGGCGTGCCATCATCTTGACAACTTGGGCAACATCTTAACGGAGAAAAGGGGGACTTATTACGCTAGCAAGATTACTACTGCTACTGCTACAGGCACAAACACGGGCAGCTACCAGCGCCCCCTAGGATCCTGGAGTTGGGATAGTGCATTGCAATTAGCTGATTGGGAAAACGGAATATGGTGCTCAGAAAACGTAACAGTGAAACTTTAGCCCTTCCCAGTCTTAAAAAACTGCGACATCAGGGAACATAGAACTTGAAATTAATTTTCAATTAATGAAACACACACTTTTCCGACTTCAATTTTCTTATTTACGAGTAAAACTGAACGCACCATTAGTTGTAGGCATGTATGAGGCAGTTAAGCAGCACAATCACTGGGATGTTAATGGATTAACTGCGCAGTGTGAGTAACCGAGGATGAAATTGGAGAATTGAACATTTTTATAGACTCCAGCCTTCAACCTTCATTACAGTTGTATGTACAGCTAAATGATAATAAAAAATTGATTGATTAATTGATTGATTGAGTGATTGATTAATTGATTGTTCAATGGGTGTTTTGTATTGTGATTAATTAGTGTGAGGAGGGGATAAGGTCACAATAAATCTGGAGGGGACACATCCCCCTTGTCCTCAGTGCCATCTGCACCCACGAGTCACACTCTACAACCACTAACTGCCCTTTCCTTCTTGTGTAGTGCAGTTGTGGCTATGTTATAGTAACCAGCATCACAGCTGTATATCTGGGCAGAGTGAATACCCATCCTGTGAGTTGATATCACTAGCTCTTTCAGACTGCTCCCCTGTTAAATAAATAAATAAATAAATAAAAAGACTTTGCTACAAGTTGGCAAATTCCAATTTTGTGACAGAATGAAGAAAAAAAAAATCTATTTGAGGTTACAACAGTCAGGTCTTTACTCGGATCTATTCAATATGAAGACATTTTTAAATCAAATTTGGAAGACCTCTTGAATGAATGAAAGTTTTTGGGGTTAGCAGAGGTTTGTGCAAAGCATGTGTGCGGAGAGTTCTTTGTGTTCACAAGACAATCAGAGATGAAAAGTGAGTGGGAAATTGGCTTCACGTCCTTAGCCAATGAGGGCTTCATTACTTGGATGAAATAAAGTTGTACTAGTGGCCAACTGTTGCTTTAGAAATCACATTTTAGCTTTCTGAATTGTGTCTTGCAGGGTGCCCGGCAGGGTAGACAAAAGAAACAGCAATGGATGCTGGGGTGTCAAGAATTTATACTATACAAACACGATAGTCATACTTTCAACATATTAAAAGAACCGGATTAAACTGGATTAAAGAACCAGCTCCCCGTGCCATCCCTTTGTTTTGCTGCACCCCGGAAAAAATATTTAAATGACAAATTTTGCACTTGATCATTTTTGCAGTATTGACCGGGCAGTCAACAACAGCAACAGGTTTTTAAGGTGGTAAAACATTGTGTGGTGGCTGTGATCCTGACAACTGCTTTTATTGGAACTGCTGCAAACTGCAAAACTGTAGCAGATCTCAACACAAGAAATGCTGCGTGAAATATCTGACAAGCTCCACTGCGGGCGAGAATTTTACAAAATCTTACATCCTTGAATTGGCAAATTGAGGAAGAAATGACTTGGGAAAACTGAAAACACCCAATATCCTCTGCACAACACACCAGGTGCAGCTCTGAAATTATTTCACTCCAGTCTGAATACATCCACTTTTCTTCCTTTTCTGTCACAGTTTTTCCTCTAACGTCGCAATGTGCACAGACTCAAACACACTAGATGTAAATCTTGTACACTGACGTTCACAGATGCCAAAAACGAGTTGTCTATGCTACAATAACACGCTGCTGGAGTCACCGTCACTAATACAGATGTGACACTACAGTGTCAAGCCTTCACTGCATACAAAGAGAGGAGGAAGACTGCTGAAATGATTCTCTGTTTAAGCACGGAAAACCCTCTGGCACACATATTTCTCCAGGGAGGCAACTTCAACAAATGTTACACCTCGGAAAATGAAAAATGCACCGCTGTTGCCCGAGAGGACACAGGAAGGACAGGAACTGCTTAAGTGAGGACATTTTCTAATTACCTCTACAAGGAAGTGAGCTAAGTACTTCAGATGAGGTGGGTCACTAAAACACTCCATCCACCTGCTCCTGTTCCTGTTCCGGCCATTCTGTCAAATCTTAGAACCCAATGTGGTCCACCAGTCAAAAAGTTTGCCCACCGCAGGCCTTGCTGCCAAGTTGTTTTTTCCGTCTGTGTGTGAGCATAGGCAGTTTGGAAACCAGCTGCTTACATCACGTCACCTGGACTGTGCGCGTCCTGTTCTCCTCAGACATTAAACATCACCATGCAAGCTGGGCAGCACCGGAGAGTTATTTTGCATGAGAAGATACAAGGTTTACGCTCTTTTCAGTGTCAGGTTGGGCTAAATGTCTAAGAGCTTTCTGGCAAGCTGTTTCTCAAATGCATCTTGTAAGGATGGCCTGAAAAAGGTGGATCATGACATTCGCCTAACAAGGACAAAGCAGAAATCATTCTTTCCTATGAAAATGAGGATTTTCAATTTCTATTAATGTCTCTGTCATGCGTCTTTCATGATTAAAACTTCCACAAAAGCAGTTTTTGATTGGACACAGTCTCGAGGCACCGCAGACGGCCGGTAGAAGGTTTAGTTGACAAGTTTTTGACGGACGGATACAAAAGTACTGCACCTACTCCTTCAGGTTCTAACAGTCTGGCCTGGAGGCTCTTCTGCAGATGAAAAAGAAAGATCTACACGTTGGCATTCTGGGTAGAGCCGAACCTTTAAATAAAGCCTCTGCTTGCTTCTGTATTACATTCTGTTATAAATAGAACAAAACCTCTCACAACCTCCTCTTCATGTTGTGCTCATTTGATGAGCGCTGTATGCGAGCTGTCACATGCAATCAGCGTTGGTTTGGAATTCCTGGCAAACAAACAAATAAAAACGAGGAGTGTGTGTCTTGGTTGGCATGAAGCAATCTGTAAACAGGGCCAAAACTACGAAAGTGAAAGTGTTTCAAATAATAATTTCAGCTACCGACATGATGATGAAACGAGCTATCAGCGTAGACAAGACACGACCCCCATTCAACCGTTTGTTTGTGCGTGAATCAGTCTGATGTTGCACATCCATAAGCTCTGATCCTCAGTGATGAAATGAATGGTTTCCTTGCGAGTTGTTAACGGAAAAGCATAAAAATGTTTACACTGAAAAACTTCACAGTCTCAACTATTACACCATGCAGCGTGTGGATTTGATGATGAAAAGAGGAGTCAATTAGGTTATGCTGTAGAAAAATCACAACTCTAAAGCCTGTAACGCGGCCCAAGTGCAAATATTCACAGACTTTTAATTTTGCACCTAAAAAGTATTCAGAGCGGCCACGATACAATTTTGTGTCTTTACAGTGGAAGGTTTCACCGCTGAAAACTGCGTGACAGCGCAGAAATAACTGCAGCTTGCCAGCAATCACAACCCACGGAGTCCCGCGATTCCCAGCAGTGAGGACAAACTAGAGGGGGACTGAGAGAGGGAATTTCACCTCCTCACACAAGATCATAAATTCAAGTCAAAGTCTATCATGATTGTTCTGAATGATGGAATTTGAGGAGCTTAAGCATATTATGCCTGGGAGAGAACGACAAATTACTGGGAGCCTATTGTCTGTAAACAGCAACTTGCACTTTGTCTGAGGTAAATTGTTGACGTATTATAATATATAGCCGTCATATGAGCCAGCAGTATGGTAGCTAGTAGGTGTTGGGAAAAAAAAAATGGATTCGAATTCAAATTGTGATGCTCGACATTGTTCGATTCAGTATCGACTCTCATTAAAAAAAACAAAACAAAACAAAACAAAAACAAACGATTTTCTTCCCCCGCTCCCGGCAATGTTTATGTGCCTTCTCGGCTGCCGTAGGTATTGCGCAATAAGCAGCGCCTTGTTGCGTTTCAGGTTCCCCCAAAAATCGAGGGGGAAGGGAAAGAAACCCGAGTCGCCAAAAGAACAGCAGCCCATCCGGCTCACACCGGGCGCGGAAGCGCCGCGAAGCAAAGACCGCTTCCATTCAACACCCCATGTTAACTAATCTGGTCTATTTTTTGCACGTGCCGCGAGCGATCCGCATCAGTTTGACAGGAAGTCTCTTTACATGAGAAAAGGGTGTCACAAACAAACAGGGAAATAGCGAGAAAGAGGCAAAGATGAGTTGTTGTCAAGTCAGGATGGACGATGTGAAATTGATCTTGGAAGTGGAGAGGTAGAGGGAGTTGCCTGCATGGGAGTAACAGCAGTGACTGATTGATTGACTGACTGATTGATTGATTGATTGATTGATTGATGTAAAGTCTGAGTCATTTTCTGCACTCATTGGCTGATCCTCTCATGGTATTGCAAATGCATTGGGGGAAAAAAAAATGATGTCGCTTTCTTGCGCAGGGACAATAAACGAAACACAATCGCACGGAAATCAAAAAGTGCCCAAATAAATTGTGTGACAAAACGCACTAGCTGTGTGATGAACAACAAATTGTAGCCTTTGATGCTGTCAGTAAAGGCAAAGTATACACATGAAGGTCTTGAAACCTTTGTTAGCTATGTACATGTAGTCAGCAACCTCACCTTGTTAGGACAGTTTTCAGCAGGGCCTCGTTATGAGCGAACACGCAGCAACTACTTCAGCTACTTCAGCTCTAAATCACTTGAATAATGTGCAACACAGCTTAAGAACAAGACATCACTACTTTAATTTGAAGTCAGCAAAATAAGTGATGGAAAACCTTGAATGAGAAACAACTCTGTTGCTGACTTTGAGAGCATTTTTTCCCCTGCCAAGTATTGAATAAAATTACTCCCTGGGGGTATTGCTGTTTGCTTTGATGGGCTCATTTCCATCAAAAAACTGTCTAAATAATAATAATAATAATAATAATAATAATAATTTGAAAGAGCTTACCTTCAAACTTCACAAAGCAGCAACAGCTTCACATGAAAACTACACTACAGAAAAAATTGGCCCCATTTTCTATTGCAGTCTCAAAATCACTTATGTTGTGTTCACCCACTTGATTTCTTTCTTTTTCCTCTGTGTCTTGCCCAAGAAAATATCAAACTTGTTTTCATTTAGTCAGGCCTGGTGGACATTTATTGCAGCGCTTACTGCTGCCTGTACGATTTCAACTGGGCCTTTCAAAAAAATAAAAATAAAACTCTATATTTTCCAACTGCATCTGAAAGACAATTTCAAACCTATCTTAACCAGGATTTTACACCATGATATTAAATATAGCCAAGACTGCGAACCAAGTACAAGACATTATCAAGACTAGAGTAAGATTAAGACCATACCAAGACTGTACGTATCAAAGAAAAATCACAACTAAACAGACAAATGTCTCTTTTTTAGAATTCAAGAGTGTTTCTACAAAAATGGAACAGCAACAATTATTTTCAGCAAGGATTTCTTTTTTTTTATAATTTTCTTCAACATATTGCAGTTGTGCCAGCTACTTTGAACCATTTAAAAAAAAAAAACAACAACTTTGTTTCATAAAAAAAAAAATAATAAATACAAAAAAAATAGAAATAATTTCACTGAAAATGATGGCAATGCCAAGAATGAACAGGATGCGTAAAAATCTTTCATGTCTGAGCTCAAGACTAAAAAAATACACTCATCAATCTCACTCATGGTAGTTGTGAAAGGCCGCAAAGTTCTGCATGGCTCTTGGGATGAGGTGGTGAAACAAAAGCTTTCTTTTCTGTTATTATCTGCCATTGCAGTGTTGGCTGAGTCTCGACCGGCCCTGGTCAAAAATCCCGAGTTCATCCAGTCTGAGACCTAGACCATTAAAAAGTGATCTTGAGAGCGATACCAAAATTGAGTACTACAACACTAATATAACCAAATTAAAATATTAAATATAAGCCATAGACACCATTGTCAGTGTTTCCCTTGCATGGCAGCCACATGTATCTGCAGGAGGTCAGGAATATGCTAACAGGAGTGGTAAAGAATAGCTGTTTTTACAAAGACTACCATTATCAGAACTTGAGAATATTTTGAGAGAATAAAGACGTAAACTCGAGATTTTAAAATCACAAAAGACAATGCAGGGGTGCAGAGAGAAGGTGGAGAAAAAGCAAACTCACGGTTCATTACCAAGTTCTTACAATAAAACAATCAAACAACCAAGAATATCCCACTTCTCAAAACGTATCAGAGACGACAGAAACAATCCAAAGTTTCTTTTCTCCACCTTCAATCTGAAGAAAATAAAAAAATAAAAACAAAAAAAAAGTTGCTGCAGGCCACTTCAGAAGTAAAATCGAGTCTTTTAGCGCATCAGAATTTATCTTTTAACACATCTTGACAGTGATTTTTATCCAAGGAAACATTGGAGAGTTTTGCCCTGCTTGATGTGAGGACACTCGGTCGAATTTTCTCCCGGCTAAACCCAACAACCTGCCTTTTAGATCCAATTCCCACATCACTTTTAAAGACATTTTATGAATTCTTTGAGGAACAGATTTTTTACATAGTAAATTGCTCTCTTCAGACGGGTGTCTTCCCTGCTGCCTTTAAAATGGCAGTGGTGAAGCCCCTTCTGAAGAAGAGCAGTTTAGACCCAACCATTTTTTACAATTATAAACCTGTATCCAACTTGCCATTTTTAAGTAAGACTTTAGAAAAAAAAATAGTTTTCAACCAATTCAATATATTTATTTCAGAGAATCATTTTAAAGAAATATCAGCCTGATTTTAGGATGAACCACAGCACCGAGACAGCCCTAAATGATATCAAGTGTAATGCGGATTCCCATAAACTCACAGTCCTGGTGCTACTGGATCTAAGTGCTGCCTTTGATACAGCAGGTCACCACATTTTATTAAAGAGACTCAGAAACCTGATGGGCCTCTCCGGTGCTGTTCTTAACTGGTTTTGTTCTTATCTCCCAGGCCGTTATTTCTTGTAAGTCTGGCAGCATGTTCCTCCGGAAAACATAAGATTAAGTGTGGGGTGCCCCAAGGGTCAAGTTTAGGTCCAGTACTTTTTAAGCTTTACATGCTTCCCCTTGGGGATGCCATCAGGAGACACGGCGCCACCTTCCACTCTTATGCCGACGATACACAGCTTTACATTGCTGTGTCTCCTGATGACACAGGGCCTATTGACACCCTTTTAGAATGCATTTTAGATATGAAGTCATGGATGGCCAAAAACATCCTCCAGCTCAACCAGGACAAAACGGAAGTCTTAGTCATTGGTCCTGAAGGCAAGAGAGAGAAACTTTTACCAAAACTTCACGATTTTAAACGAACACAGTCTGTTAGGAACCTGGGCGTCATTTTGACTCTGAGCTTAGTTTTAATACGCATATTAAAAACGTCACAAAGATATGTTGAACTTGAACAGATGATCCTCCCAGCAGTTATACACACTGGTTCGGCATAATGTGAGGTGTGTAACACCTTAATTGTTTTATATATTTCTGGCTGTGAAAATGTTTTTTGTTTTAGTCAAATCTAAGAAACCTGACGAGCTATCGATTTGATTTTAAGAAGCACTAGTTACTCAGGTTAAAAACGTCACAAAGATGGGTTTTTATCATCTTAAGAACATAGCCAGAGTCCACCCGTTTCTCTCCCAGCCAGACACAGAGGTGCTGATGCATGCTTTGATCTCTTGTCCGTTAGATTATTGCAATGTCCTGCTCTCTGGTCTACCCAAAAAGACTATCTGTAACCTGCAGGTACTCAGCAGAACTCAGCCGCTCGTGTGCGGACTAGCACCAGAGGGCGGGATCACATTACACCTGTTTTAAAATTGCTGCATTGGCTCCATGTGTGATTCAGGGTCAATTTCGATGTGCTTTTATTAGTTTTTAAGTGTCTTAACGGTCTTGGGCATCTTATTTATCCGACCATGCGAATTCTGATGTCTCCTGGCACTTCCCTTTCAATTGTTCCAAGTGTTTGGACCAAAACCCACGGGGAGGCCACATTCAGCCACTACGGTCCGTTGCTTTGGAACAGCACTGCCAGAGGGGATCAGGATGCTTTAAAAAAGAGGATCAAGACTCACCTTTTTAGTTTGGCCTTTTACTGATTTGTTTAATTTTCTTTTACTTGTCTTGTCTTTGGTTTTAAAGCCCATTGTCCTTGGGCTTTTAGGTTATTTATTCTCTTATATATCTTTTTACTCCACTGTCTTATAGCTTTATGGAGATTCTTTTTCTTTTAATTATTATTATATTATTATTATTATATGTTCATTTATTGTATTTTAACTGAGTTACTTAGTTTTTAGCTCCAGTGCTTCCTCGCGGGGGGGGGGGGGCCTCCTCACTGCGTGGGGTGTCATCATTCTGGGGACCCTCTCAGTGTGGATAATCCCCCCAGGTGGCTGTTTGCTCTTACGGTTCCTCGGTTTTCTGCTATTTTTTATTTGTTTCATTTTTTATTTACTTTATTTTTTAATTACTGACTGTTTCTAGGGTTAGGGGAGGGGTGATAACCTGTAGAAGTTTGAGGAGGGGGTTGTGGATTTAAATTGACTGCAGCACTTCAGTTACATGCTGTTTTTCATCTTTATTTTTTTTATTTTAATTGTTATCAAGCACCTTCGATTGCATTTTATGCATGAAAGGTGCTATATAAATAAAATTTCATTTGATTTTGATTTTAAAGAATAACACCAAATCAGCACTGAAAGCAGAACAACAATGCTCAAATTGCTCACAGCTCAAAACATCAAGTAAAAATTCATAATAACCTTTATTTGTACACAACTTAGATAGGATGCATTATCTCTTTTTTGATCACAATAGCCGCAAACACGCAAACAAAAGGCTACATTTACTTTGAATTGGTGTGTTGAGTGGCTACAATGTAACAACAGAACAAACCATTGAAACCAAACAAAGGCACGGAGTCACTTTTGTCTTTGCAACAACCCAAAGCCGCTTGGCTGGAGTTCGGTGCACAAGTACAACAGCTCCAGAGTTTATGAGGTTTCACACTTTATGGCCAGAAGAGAGACGTACCAAAACCAGCCATCCAGGAGACACAACACTCAGCCAGACGTTTATTTATGAAACAAATTACGAAATCGCAATTCAATTTGCATTGTATAGCTGTGCTCTTGTGAATGGTTGAGGTGCAAATTTCTCATGGAGATCAATAAAGTATCTATCTATCTATCTATCTATCTATCTATACATCTATACTGTAAAGTTGGACTTTCAATTCAGGATGTTTGCTCCTCCGTGTAGCCAAATGAATAATACCTCCCCTGTTCAAAGCAAACACACACACACACACACACACACACACACACACAAAATCAATCTCACTCTCTCATACATGACATGACAATCTCATCTACATATGTACAAACTGGTTCGTTGTACAACTGTTTTTAATGTTA
Organism: Nelusetta ayraudi; assembly: GCF_046127955.1. Taxonomy (NCBI): domain Eukaryota; kingdom Metazoa; phylum Chordata; class Actinopteri; order Tetraodontiformes; family Monacanthidae; genus Nelusetta; species Nelusetta ayraudi. The sequence continues at coordinate 2,287,723 of NW_027466073.1, forward strand.
TACCATACGATGCTGTAAACACAAGTTTTCGCTGCAGATCAATAAAGCATCCATCTAATCTAATCTAAAAAGGAAACCAAATGAAACAAACAAACAGACAAAAAGCAGAACCTCACCTGTAGCCATGTTGAGTGTCCACACAAACGCCACCGTTGAAGCAGGGGTTTTTGGGATAGACGCTGCAGGGCTGGTGCGCCTGTTCCCGGCCAGGGCAGTAGCACACAGCTGTGGACTCCACCGTCACAGACACTAGACTCATCGTTCCACAGTCCACCACCGTGGGCGTGTCCCGCACAGTCAAGTCGTTGTTGCAGCCGCTGGCTCCCGCACAGTCGGACCTTGGACACTCATCCACGCCGATCTGGAATATACTAATCTGCAGGAAGGACTGGAGCTGGAGGAAGACAGGAAAGACAAGAAAACCAGAAGAGAAGAGAATAAGGCGAAAACTAATAACCAACTAAAACTTTGATGCACCCTAAATCTAATACGAGCACAAGGGGGAGCTCCACCCCGCACTCCACCAACCAAACTAGTTCAATTTATATGACTTCTGTCAACAAAATGACTCAGCAGTAGTGAAAAGGTGGACAGGAAATGTGGACAATGATGTGTTTTGTCCAGCTTGTCCTGATTTTCTTCAGCTTCTGTACCGAAGAGCCACTTATTGATTCAAGATTCAAAATTTGAGACCTTTATTGGTCACACGTTCAAAGAATGTACAGTGAAATTTAAAAGTGGCAATGCTTCCCAGAGATGCACGCAAACAGCAAAAGACAATTCACAGTAAAGAAAGAAAGAAAGCAGCAGGAACAATCTCAAATAACACGATAAACAAATTACTTTTAATATAAACATAAATACAAAATAAGCCCACGAACCACAAATGCACATATATCAAAAAATATGTGGAGAGTTTAAGCAATTATGAAAGTGACTGAAAGTATGTACAGTGTGTAAGTGTGCAAGAGTGTAACATGTTTAGTGCATTAGAGAGGCAGGGTGTGGTGTCGGGTAAGAGCCTGGGGGAAGAAACTTAGTTTCAGTCTCTCTGTTTTAGCTCTGTGTCATATATTCCTTAATGGGTGGGTGGTTGAAGTCATTGTGAATTGTCTGCTTCCAGGCCGTGTTGCTCCTCCCTGAGAAATGGAGCAACAAGGGAATCCATTTTGTTATTCTATGAAAGTGAATTTGGCTTTCAGACTCTTTTTTTTTTTCTTTCTTTCTTTCACAGATTTCCATATTTTATTTTGAGCTTTCTTTGTCAGGTTGAACGTGTGGGTTGTGGCACTGAAGTCATGTTCCCGAAGAAATGTATCTGGCATTGGGCTCTGCTGCTCTGCCTTCTTGTGTCATGATTCAGGGAGAGATCATTTGACAAGGATCTCGATCAATTGCCTTGGCATCTTGGTCTGTATTTTCGGCACAACCCATAGGCTCCAGTACTCGCACTGGCCCTCAGCAGGGACAGAGAAATATCAAAAGATATCTAAAGATGATGGTGATTTTCTGATCACCTAATTTGTTTCACGGCCTTCTACATGCACACTACCTGCATAGAATTTTTTTGATCAGAAGAGGATTTCTTTTTGGATGTACGACCATATAATAGACGTGCAATTTTTTGAAATATTAGTGAAATAAACAGATGGGGTGAGTTATAGAAATATTCATTCTTTGTAATTCCAATCATTTTGGACAAGAACCGTGGCAGATAGAAAGGAACGCGTTTGCCAGTCGGATGGACAGTAAATCATCCTGTTGCCTGCAAATATCTCTGGATTTTATTCATTTATTTATATGTAAATAAATATATTTTTTGAACAACAGTGCTACTTTATATTTCTACTCCAGAAGCCTAACATAAAGCAGTGGCATCAAGTCAATATTTAACATGATTACAAAGAGAATTGCAGAGGAAAAAAAAATCATCTTCTAACCAAAGATATTCAGCAAGGGCAGAACACACAGAGGGACACACTGAGGTCCTAAAGTATTTTTGGGAACTTCTACTGCCCTTTGCCTTTCATCTTTTATTCCAAGCCAAGAGTGATTTTTCTTTCTTTCCAAAACTTCACTTTTGAACTCACTTTTCTTGCTATTTTGATCTTTTTTGGAAGCTATTTGATGATTTCTTTTTATTTCTTCTTTTTTTTTTAAACAGTAATCAAGATTAGTATTAACGAGTGAGGACGTTTCTTTCAAAGTCAATGAGAAACGTATGATCAAATACTCGGGAGGCAGCCTTAAGAGTAAACTCTTTCAGCTTTTTCCAAGCAATCAAACACCTCCACTCTTGCAGCAGCGAACTTTCAACCAGTTCCATTGCCACTTTTTTTTCTTTTTGATGGACTTAAATTGGACTCAAGCTCAAGCCAGAATTTGTGGTGTCACACAAGGTCTTAATTCGACTATTTTTATTCCTCTTAAGCTGTTCTTCCTCCCACGAATCAAGCACCCACCTCAATATTTATCAAAGTGACGCACTCCAATTATCATGTACGCCATTCCCAATATTCCTTTCTGTAATATCACTGCTGGTACATCAAAGTTATTTTTCCAGACTGTGTACACTTAAGGTAAATATATGTATCACATCATAGTAGAGTACTGTTTTTTTGTACATGTGTATATTTGTTATTAATCTGTATTTTGTTGTCATTGTGAGTCATGATTGTGGCTTATTTTGGTCATTACAAAAACTCATCTCATGGACCAGCACATTAATCAGGTCCAAAACGGTGTAGGCTGAAGCCATGGCTTATTGTGCCTATTCCTTTTACATTTAGATTAAGAAATTATTATAAACATATGTAACATCTATTATAGCAGGATGAAAAAAACTGAAGAACAGAAGCAAAATAGAACAGGACAGAATAAATGTTCTTGCTTAAATTTACAAACCAAAAGCAAAGACAAGAACAATGACCTCGACCGCTCAAGACGTCATATTCTACAGTATTTGAGTAATTTATATACTATTCATGTTACATATCACTACAAAATAATATTTATTGTAATATGCATTTACGACCATACTTACAACTATAGTCAATATATATCATTAACTATACATTAGTATAAGTTAAATATCATAATAAAAGGATACATTTTGGCACCCTTGTTAATCGATGGTGTCGTTAACATGAGACTTGTAGCGGCGCGCACTTCCGCGGCCGGCTTGCGCCGTGCAGCTATCGTTTTGGCGAGTCAAGGTGGACAGGATCTTCTATACCCGCTTATTCCTATTCAGGGTCACGGGGGTCTACTGGAGCCTATCTCAGCTGTCTTAGGGCGAAGGCAGGGAAAACCCTGGACAAGTCGCCAGTTCATCGCAGGGCAGAGAATCTGGTTTAATTTTCAAAATAAAAGCATTTTTTTTCAAAATAAAATGCCGCGATTGACAAATGCGATCATATTTGTGTATGTTATATTTGTCAGTATCTAGTGTCATCAGAGTGCGAGAAAGATGAAACACACACACACACACACACACACACACACACACACGATGAAGGGGCACACAGTGAAATGGCCAATCTTGCATGCAAGTAAAAATTAATTGTTTTATTAGTAAACCTTAATGCTTAAGAGCATTGGTTTGAGAATACCACAAGGTTTTAGTTTTTTTTTTTTTTTTGGAGAGTATCTGGATAGTTTAAGTATGTAATCATTTTGGAATGTTCCAATGAAAATAAAAGTAGAATAGTTCCACAAAGGAATTATTATTGTCCTCTCTAATTTTTTCGAGAGTATAAGAAATACAATAAATGTCTTATGTTGCTGCTTAAAGTGTTGCGTGCTATGTTGTTGTTGTTGTGGCTGGAAACCAATTTCCCTGAGGGAATTCTCCCAAGGGATTAATAAAGTATAATTCTAATTGAATTGTTAAAAATTACTTATAGAGCGGGGTTAAAAGAAATGCACTTAATATGAGATTAATCGCGAGTTAACTCAGGACACTAATGGGATTAATCACGATTAAAAATGTTATTATGTATATACACAAATTTGAATGAATATTGATATGAACACCTCCTAGTGTTCTCTTGGTGGAACACCTGGAACTCTCAGCAGCCCGTTGAACGGCTGAATTTTCTAGCAATGTGAGACACAGAGTGAGAACATGCAGAGGAAATATGAAAAGGGCGTTGTGCCTTTTAAAGATTAATCGCTGAGTCTTAATGTTCCAAGAAATGTTCTCCAAATGAACTGAGAAGCCTCAGCAATTACCTCCGCTGCTCTGAGGACCAAAGCTATAGTACGAGAAGGTGCACTCTGATATAGGAGGACTGTGTCAGTGATTTCTGAGATTTCGAAACCAACGTGGCATCATTAAAAGTGAAGAGGGGCAGCACGCAGGCTGGGAAACACTGGTGTAAAACTTCCATTACTCTGATGGAGAAATAAAAGATTTTCTTACATAAAATAAGCACAACCGAGGAATTGGACCATTAGTGCAGGCTCTGCTTCATCTTCCAGACGCTACTCTTTCCTCCAGAGCTACTCAGCCCCCTACACCCCACAGCTCCTCCCACCCTTCCCCACCCCACCCACTCTCACCCCCGTCCACTATCATCACAGCCCGCGTTCATCCTTTCCATTGCAACGCTTCACATCTCATTCTGATCAATGTCTCCTCTGCAGCGGGAACTGGCTGAATCCAGATGAAACGCTCTGCTCACTCCTCGCCAATCACACCTCACTGCCTCCACTGTCCCACTCCGCTCACACATCCGTCTGCGCCTCGCTTGCGGAAACCCCCTGCCCCCCGTTTTCATCTCCAGTGCTTCACTTATGCTTTTCATCCACTTTATGAAGTCTCAGCGGCGTCTGCGCCTCTTTTCCTTACAGAAAGGTCACAAGCACAGCCAAAGGAAATGCAGCCGTGAGAAAAGACGTCGAGTGTGGACTGACCTCAAGACATCACCTAAAGTCAGCTGTGATTGGCCCGTGGACTCATGCACTCGCACACACACACACGCAAATGCACACGGGCTCATCATTTCCTCTCAGCACAGCAGATCAGAAACTTTCTTCCTGGAGAATGCTGGAGATGAAATACACACACACAAGAACCTCTGCTCAGACGTGAAACATGAGATGAGGTCTGACTGAACCAGCCTCTAGAGAGGGTCACCACAATCATGTAAAACATTAATGTGTTATTCACTCTCTGCGCACTATTACTGTGATTCTCCAAACCTGTCATGTGATGAATATGATGAATAAAGTTTATTAAAAAAAAAAAAAAAGGTAGTCTATGACTGAATTCTAACTTTTTAAAAAGACAGAGAAATGTGCTTCATTGATCCCACGTTGGGAAACTACACCTCTAATACAAGCTATACCATTTACTGACAGGGAAAAAACAAACAAATAAAAAACCCCAGAGACGGCAGGAAACTCAACCTGACACACGATGCAGGTCGCAGCATCTCGCAGTAGCTGCTCGCAAAAAACAAACAAAAATGCTCATAATTAGTGTTGTTGGGACTACCCCATAAAATAAAATAAAATTCTGATTCCTGATTCTAAAAGTAATCCAAATGCTGATTATTGCTGAAAAATAAGCGTATTGCTTATTTAACTACTTTGTTTCATAAGTAATCAATTACTAATTACTTTACTTAAAAAAAAAAATAAAGTTACAGTTGCTCAGCGCCTTGGAATAAACTTTATTAAGGTGCAAATTTTGCAATTCCAAATATTCTCTCTGTCCTCTGAACATGAATGATTGTTTGGTCTCTGAACACAAACTGCACATTTCACCGAACAAACTCATTTTAAACAATTCATGAGGTTCGACGTGGATATTTTCGAAGCCGAGAACGTCTTGTTTCCTGCACATAACATACAATCCTACAATCCTTCATTTCCTTCATTTAGACGAGATGAACTAGGTGGAAGAGACAGCAAGGACTGTTTAGAAAACACTGATGAGTTTTTTGGGGGTTTTGTTGGGTGGGAAAGACAATGAATTGACAGTAAAGTCAGAGAGGGAAAAAAGAAAAAAGAATTTCTGGAACACAGGTGGGAAGCAAGGCTCCATCTTCCTGCTGTTCCGGTGAATTAAAGAAGCCGGCGCATGTCGGAATATTTCGTCTCGACTGAACGCTCGCTGTGTGTTCACCCAATTGGATCACTTCATTTAGCATCCATGGAAAAAGACATTTTGAAGTCCATCCTCAGACCTTATCGATTGAGGAAAATGATGCACATGGCAACATTCAAGTACACTGAATCAAGCTCTAGCACGCGGGCCAAATTTGGCCCATAGTGTCATTATATTTGGTCCGCGAGGGAATTCTAAATCAATGCTAGAGCTGGCCAGACAGAATTTTAAAGTCCCGTGGAAGTATCTTTGCAACTCTCACTCTCTCCATGTGATCGAGCCTCACTACCGTCGCCATCGACAGGTAGATCTCGTCATTTATGACTGGCCTCATGTGGGCCGGACACTCACACGCAGCGGGCCGGATGTGGCCCGTGGGCCGTACTTTGCCCAGGTCTGGTCTAGTCTCTATGAACTGTAGAGGTAAGGACTATTGTGAGTGTTTATATCCGAGCTGATAGAAAATGTGTCAGCAGTTGATGTCTTATTGTACTTTGTTGTTAACAGAATTAACAAGCGCTTCATCATTTCATTCATTATTTCAACGAGGTACAGTCAGGTCGAGCAGGAGGCTCTTTTGAACATACCCTATGGATTATACACCGCATGTTTCATTTTCATAAACTGACTGTTATTCAAAATTATTTAGGACATAGCTTGAGTTTGCTAGAGTTCTACTTGTTTTTTCGCACTGCAACTATTGAATATTGCCTTTGATACTGCAATCTCAACTGTATCCAGCAGCGTTTTGAGTCTTCTCTCTCAGGGACTGCAGTCTGTGTCAGGGCACAGATGCAAATGCTAACAGTAACTCTGCAATTTTCACACTATTTTCAGACTATTTACCTTTGCCTGTTAGCTTTCCTGACAGCATTGGCCGATGTGCACAAGCCTGACGTAGAGTTAAAACAAAAACCGACAACTTGAAACAGCTCCAACACCAGAGGCTAACATTTTGAAAAACCAAAGCAAAAAGAGAGACGGATGGAGGAAAAATACATTTTTAATCTGGTAAATAATCAATAAAACCGTTCAGCCTCACAGTGTCTGATGGGATGTTCTGATTGGTCCTTATGGAGGCCTCCACCCAATGGTTGTCAAACTTCTCATCATAAAGATGAGAAGCTGGTTTATAAGAGCAGTTTACCCTTTTTTAATCTTCATTTAAAAAAAAAAAAAAAAAAAATCACTTATGAAGAGGCTTGCAAAACAAAATAAATCTGTGTTTACACAAGAAAGATTAAAGCTGCACCTCATACAGGATGGAAGTCCAAAAAATTGCATTTTGAAGCAAATACCAGCTGGAGAGCATCAGCCAAATGGATGGACTCAACCACCTGCACACGTCTGTCCTGCTTTTATCCAGCGCTGCTCGTGCTGTGTGCAGCATTGCACTGAGGTGGGGGGTGGGGGGACTTCTTGATTGGTGGGCCACAATGGCTTCTAAAACTTGACAGAGGGGTTGGAGCAGGTGAATGGAGGGTTTTGGTGACCCACCTCAAAGGAGGAAAAAAAATAATATAATTGAATATATAATAGAATATGTAGGAAACATGAGCTTAAACGATTGAAAATGAACCAAAGCAAAGCTCCAACTAAATCTTTGTCTTTGAAGCCCCATGGTATTTAGAGCTTTATTGAAATGACTCTTAAAACACTGAAAATATAGATGATTTACTGGCTAAAAATATCATTTCTTCAAGTTCATCAGGCCTGGTTAAAAAGCTTAAGAGGCTGCATATGACTCCCAGGCTGTAGTTTGCCCATGCCTATACTAAGGCCTCTCTTCGAGTTTGAGCATCTGACCAATTCAAAGTTCATCCAGAGATCCAGAGTAGTATTGGTTGCCTTGTGTGGAGGTCTCAGTTTGAGACAGCGAACCACGAGCACGTGAAGAATCAGGCCTACCTTTTGCTTGTGCGCAGCCAGGTAGCCGTGCATTTTCTCCGGCAGGAGGAAGGAGACGCCCACGTGCACGGCAAAGCGCACATCCAGCATTCGCTCTTTGACCTCCGTCAGGCTGAAGACGTTGACGCTGTCGGTAGGAACAGAGAGCATCTCGGAAAGGAAGTCCACCAGCAGCTGGTAGCGGCTCTGCTGCTTCCCTCGCAGCTCCGTGAACTCCCTGGCCGTCATGTCTGTGGAGCACAATGAGGAGAATGAGGTTGCACATCATGGACGGAGCCCAATCATTCCGCTGCAGCCCCGAGAGAAGCTAATGTGCAAGAGAGGCCCCAAAGCTGAAGGGGAGCAACAGCTCCGTTCGGCAATTATTATCAAATACTATATTACTACTGATAATTAATATTACATTGTTATTATCATGGGCGACGCAGTGGTGCTGTGTCGCTCATTTCACCCCACAGCAAGAAGCAGCAAGTAAGGACCGTTCTGTGTGGAGTTTGCATGTTCTCCCTGTGTGTGCGTGGGTTCTCTCCGGGTTCTCCGGCTTCCTCCCACAGTCCAAAAACATGCACAGTATGTGAGGCTCTCACACATGGTTGTTTGCCTCTATGTGGCCCTGTGATTAACTGGTTGCTGTTGTCAATAATAATAATAATAATAATAACAATAATAATAATAATAAAATATTGTCTTTTTTGACCAAGCGAGTGCAATGGAAAGTGGTGATTACAGACTGCAGTTCTTCCACAATCTGTGATCATTTTTTTCAATTCTTGGAAAAGGTTTGTTGTAGAAAAAAAAAGTCTGATCCCAATACACTAACTAACTAGCTAACTAATGCAAGCTTCACATACATTCATTCATTCATCTTCTATGCTTATTCCTATTCAGGGTCAGAAAGGTCGCAGGTCCGGGCCTGGGAATCGAACCCACGACCTTCTTGCTGTGAGGCAGCAGTGCTAACCACTGCACCACCGTGTTGCCGCTTCACATACCTTTCACTGTAAATAGTCTCAAAGGAAATAAAATAATGTAAAATAAAAGAAAATTAAAAAGTTCAAGATGACTGACAAAATGGCTGCATACGCAAGGTGTGTGTGTGTTCGCATGTGTGTATGTGTGAAATGGCTAGTTGGCAACCTCAATACACTAGCCAGTGCAGTGGAGGGAGTCCAACTGGCAAGACTAAGGCCTGATTTCCTTAATATCTCAAATAAGCTGCACAAAATTAATCGACCACGCGAACAAACTCAGTGTGCCAGGGCGATACGCACAAACAACAACAGGTTGCAGCAGTGGTGGATGCTGTTCTGTTCAAACAACGGGTTCAGCTGCGCGAATATTGGAGAGCAGAAAGAATGCAAGCAAAATGTGAATAATTACAGCCATGGAATGAAGAGTGTATCAGGAGGTGAGGGCTGTATCCTCTGTTGGGCAATAGATGCTCACTGCAGGTCAGCAAGTCAGTGGGTCAGAGGGACTGAAACCCCCTGAGACCACCGAAAAAAGCAAAATGTCTCAGACACGATGGAGCTGTTTAACTGGGTCTCCTTCTTAGACCCTTGAAGTCAAAGCCGTTGAGCCTGGCTGCTGAGGTGCTCACGGCTGGGTTTCTGCAACACATAGTGGTTATCAACTGGTGGAGTCTCAGGACCATCATCATTTTTTTTTTTACCTTGCCACGAAGTCGCAACCGGAATTTATTCCACAAAAATATAAACTTACATTGTATGTTTGTTTGTTTATTTCTTTTTATAAATTCCCTCTGAGGAAGACTTTCGGTAGCCTTTCAGATTTGCTGTGATGCCGAAGCACCATTAGGGCCCAGTCAATGTGTAACCTGGTGGAGGTGTGGCAGCTTAAACCCACCTGTTGTCTTCCAAGGGGGCCCTTTAACTAGCACAGGTTTGAGCAAAGCAACAGGCTACCACCAAGAAATCATCACTCTGCTAACATCTATTTCTATGGTCATCCGCAAATAATATTTTGAATATTATAGATTAATATATTTGAATATTATATTAACCAAATGTGGATAAATCAATTAAATTCTCCCGAGGACAAAAGACAAACCGTCTCCACAAGGATGAAGGATGCATTAATAAAATGTTCATATGTTTTATAATGGACAGTGTGATGAATTAGTGAGTACAGACTGAACACTCGAGTGCAGATGGGTGCCTCGGATTCACTTATTTATTTATTTTTTTTCGTGACAGACACAGGCACATCAAAGGGCTGCATTTTTGTTTTTCTAAAGATGCTTTCCTCGCAGGAGAGGCTTCACTTGGTTTTAAATACTGTGCAAAGTGGCAGCCGGGACTCTTCAGAACAGTTCTCAGGAAAATAAGTGAGTGGGAGGGAGGGAGGGAGGAGTAGGCCATTAAGATATCTTTTCATTCTTTACTCAGCCTTTAGTAATGATCTGCTTACTTTACGGTGTTGTCTTCAGTCCTGACTGCTCTGAGCTTCATTTCATTCCGTGACATTGTCCAGTACAAAATATATATTCCACAACATGAGACAGAACACGGGAGAGCATAGGTCAGACTGTTGCGGCGAACGCTCGCGGCGTCAATTTCGACCTGGAACAATTAATTGGCCACCCGCATGCACCCAGCGAATATAAGCGGAGCGCGCCAGCAGCGGCGTGGCAGAGCGAGCGAGAGCGAGGACGCCAGTCTGCAGGAGACATTCGCCGGAGCGAAACCGCGTACGGAGCTGCGCAAAGTGCAACCGAACTTTTGAGACTGAACAGACAGCCGGTAAGACCACCAGCCATGCTGTTCAAAGACTGCTACGACTGCTAGATGTTGCACCTGCGCCGCATCGCGCTTGTTCCCAGCACCGGCGCAGGAGGACACGTGGGGCATGTAGATCGCACTTGTTTAGATTTAATTTAAAATGTCACTGCCTGCTGATTGGTAAACTTAATAGTTAATAATTAAACCTAATTGACTAAATTAATTGGTTAAACTTTATTTATTTATTATTAAATATCCATTGTAAATAGTATATGGTGTGAATGTGTTTAATCAGTTGAGCCAATTTAACTTGTTTCTTTTGGGTTTCTGTTAAAGGTTTTTCACCTGTAAATGCATGGGGGCAGGGATCAAAAAGAGGAAATAAAGAATGAAACCTGCAACAAAGTCCTGTGTTTGAGTGAAGCCCAGCAGAAATGTTCAAGTTCGGTGCCTTTTCCTCTCAAGTGTGGGAAATGCACAATCCAAAAGGAGAGGAACACCTTGACACTTGTCTACCTTATCATCATGAAAATGACTTCATAACCAAGGAGATCCTTTTGAAAAAGCTCATTTTTCTCTGCCCTTTTCTGCAAGGCATTTTCTTCAACAGTGAATTTAAGACAACGGTAAGACTCTTTGTGACATCTAAGACGATAAAGGATCAAAAGGCAGTCTGAGATACTTTGTTCCAGGAGCGGCGAAAAATGGTTTCATATTTTAAGATTGCATTTCATGATCTAATTGCCCAGCTGGTGATTGCTTTTATTGCAACATTGATGGTTTGAAATGGCTCCTGAATAATTAAAAGGATTTTAAAATAACATGAATTTATACATACTAACTCGCTCAGAGTGGCAGAATACTGCCACAACATAACTGATTAATTCTCATTCAGATTCCTTCCCTCCATCTCCCACCTTCATGGCAACAGTATAAATACTAGAATACAGTTCGGTATGACTGTCAACAGATCAGCAGTCAGTGACTTCCTCACCAACAGGACCCCTGGTCGTGAGGGTGGGGAAGTCCACATCTTCATCACTGATCCTTAGCACTGTAATCTGGCTGGGTTTAGTGCGCAGCTCTCACGTCTTCACCTTCTCCAACCAGGGCTGCTCTGCCATCCACCCCAAGAACATGGTGATGGAGTTGGCGGACAATTACAACTGTGTTGGGTTGAAGATGTCTCACCAAACAGTGTTCAAAGAACAATCTGGTTTTGAATATCAGCAAGACAGCGGAGCTTATAGTGGACCAAAGGAAATCCACACACCTCTCTGCATATGTTGGAGAGGCAGTGAAGCATCAAGTTCATGGGCATCCTCATGACCTCTGACCACTCCTGTACTGTGATCACTTCACACTTGGTATAGATGGGCGAGCAGCGGCTCTTCTTACTCAGAAAGCCGAAGCAGAACGGATGCTCTGTTCAGCTGTTGGTGAACTTTTACAGAACGAGCACTGAGAGGCGGTTTACACAGAGACAGATTTTTTTGAAACTGACATGTTTGTGTGCGTGTGGTTCAAGTCCGCTGACCGACGTGGTTGTTATTGTTGGGAATGGTTGTCTGCACCTCACTGCCACTCAGATTGCAAGGCGGAGGGTGGGGTTTAGAGCTGTGACATTAGCGTTTTCAAAAATGTGCGGTTTTCGTCTGTGTGGTCTCAGTGAAAACGCCGGCTTCATGTAATGAAGGCTGAAACAACTAAATATTTCTGCGTTTTGAGATAAACCTGTCTCTGTGTAAATGGGGTGAGTGTCGATGTCACTGTGTGGTATTGCAGCTGCACTGTACAGAGCAAGAGGAACAAAACCCGGGTGGTGAGGACAGCTCAAGGGATTGTGGGCCGCCATCTATCAGATCTGAACTCTGCCTACACTGCTTGAGACGCATAGCAGCTGATCTCACCCAGTGCAGTGCTGTGCTGTACTGTTTGTACCCCTTCCCTGATTGAAGAACATTAAATTCACAAGCAACAAACTCAGAGACAGCTTCTTACCCAGAGGTGTGAGAGCAAGAGCCCCCTGCAGTCCAACACTTACACTCTCCACAGTACTCTCACACACGAACACACACACTCACAAAACCCCCTACAGCCACACACTGGGAAGCCTTCCCAGACACACACAAACACACACACGTTTATGTTATGTTACCAACGGGGGACTATCATCCTTCACTAGCCTGGTGAGGACTCAAGTCTCCTCATGTTAAGTATCTGATTTTCTCTACTTTCAAAAATGACATAGTCTCTTTGATGCATTGCGTGCTAGAGGGAGCTGTTGCTGATTTCTAATTCTTTAGTGGAATATAAGGTGTATCTAGGTGTATCTTACTGTATCTAATCTTCTGGGAGGCCAAAAATGCCTGCGTGTGGAGAAGTGTGAATAGTTCTTAAAAGCACCTCAGACATGGTATCGAAGTAAATTTGCCAAAAGTTTGCTAGAGCTGGACACAAAAAGAATGTGTGTGAGACTACAGAGTGAGCCTCTGTATCTGTCACAGGCATCTGTCAAATTTGGGAAAATTTGGGCCAACCTTGATTTGGAATAGTGACATCTGAGTACAACTTTAAACTGTATCAAGGTCAGGCGAGAACAAATAGAGGTTTTGTGGATGACTTTCAGTGCGGATTCCCACCAGCTTTCATCAAAAATCAAACCTAGCTCATACTCTCAAATCTCTTTTGTGTTAATGGTTAAATAATTGTCATATGACGAAAGAGAAGTATAAGTCTTTGAAATTAAATACCTTTGTGAAGGATTAAATTGTAGGAGTTCACCCCACGGCTGCCTTGGCGAAAGGTGGGGGAAGTTGGGAAATAAAGATTTTGCACAATTCCTAATCTGGAAATATCTAAAGATATGATAGGGTGGAAGTAGGGTTGGGCGATATGACCAACATTTCCCAATATAGCTAATGTTATATCCCGATACGATATAAATCACGATATAGCAAATTTTTGGTAAATTAATTAACACCCTAAAATAATCATATTGAATATATTTACTACAATATACCCAATATTATTTTATAAACAGAGAATTGTTTTATATGATTTTGATTGACATTTTCTGGAATCGTGTCTAAAAGAGGTTCAGTTGTGTTTCAATGCAATGTTGGCTCGTGAATGTCAATTTAAGATGATTGTTGTTGGACCATGGTCTTGTAATTAAGGGTGAGTAAATGACTGAGGCTTTGTGAGCCAAATGCAGTGACTTATTTTAGTGTGACAATGAATAAACCTTTACATATCGTTCTGTAAAGAGAATAGGTTCTTTGTGCGCAACTCATCTGCTGATTGGACGTGGAGGGGTAAGGGTCTCTTCTGCTCTCCCAATGACTGCAGCTGCCCAGGACTGTTGCGCAACGCGCGGCTCGACTCTCGAGACTGTGACCGTTTTGACTACTTTGGGGTGGGACAGGGGCTCGTGGCAGCCCCCGTTGCTCGTTAAGAACAGGAACTGCAGAGGAACGATACGTGCTTTCATGTCGGCCTGCAACAACTAACACCAGGAAAAGTCGCTAGATTAGTCACTAGTCGCTTTTGACAAAAAAAGTCGCCATGGAGAGTTGGAAAGTCGCCAGATTTAGCGAGAAATTTACCAAGTTGTCAACGCTGCAGTGTGCCTTGGCTTGCTGGATGGCGCGTTGGTGACGTAAAATATTGCCGTAAAGTGTGTTTTGCGACACTGCAATATAAACTATAGAGCTTCATTTTAAACGATAGACATTTTCTATCGTCCAGAAGATATATATCGTCATATCGACCAGCCCTAGGTGGAAGATTAAATATAAGTCCCTTATCATGCCAAAGTGGAATCAGTAAATGTGGGTTTAAACACAGGATTTTTACAGCTGTGGGGGTGGTAAATTTAAACTGTTTTCTAAATTGAAACCATATCTTGAGCGTGGCAATAACCACAGGGTTGCAGGTAAGGACAGAGGGGTTAGCAATCATCGGGTCAATCAGTAAAGCTGACAGAGAGAATGGGGGACATGACTGTGCTTCCAGCTGAGACGAAGGTACATCAATGAATTTGGACCAAAGTATAATTTCAGCAATGCAGCCCAGTAGTTGAATTTAAAATCGGGCAGAGAGAGTATTTTTTTGTCTTACTCCGGGTGTCCTGTCATTCCACAAATTATTATTTTTTTTTTTTGTAAAACACTCATTGTATGAGCGAAGCCTAGTGCTTTGCTTCTTCTATGCTTGACCCAAAATTACCTGGCTGACGCGCCTGCTAGTGTTGCTATGTATTGCTCAGGAAAAACGATCCGTATACGTCTCTTGCGATGAAAGAAGGGGTTTCCACATTTATTCCAGTTCCATTTAAATCCCAAGCAGTCAAAACAAACATTTTGCGGCAGAGCGGTCAAAAACAGTTTGCTCTTCCGGGTCAAAACACCTGACGACAATAGTGACATGGCTACCTTTATAACCCTAAACCACAAACAACGGAACACAGTGACACCCACAGCATAAAGAGTGTAACAACAACTGTCTCAGCTAAAAACAACAACATTTTGGCTGCTACACTCATCTTAACAGTATTTATTCTCCCAATCAAGGAGAGAGGAAGCAAACCCCATCTTTGAAAGTCTGTCTTAATCTCGGTGAAAAGGAGAGAGAAATTTTCGGAGTAAAGAGATTTGAGCGACCTAGCTATGTTAACCCCAAGGTACCTAAATCCCGAAGGACTTAATTTGAAAGGAATGTATGACTAGGAGAGTTGCATCACTAATTTATTGACAGGATAGCATTCGCTCTTCGCAACATTAACTTTATACCCTGAGAATTGGCCAAATCTATTGAAGAATGAAACAATGGCAGGGCAGACTCCCGCATCTGTTGCTATACTTTGCGAAGTATAGCAACAGATCGTCAGCATATAATGATAATTTCAACTCTGTATGAGTCCTTGAACTTTATCCACACTGCAACATCTTGCTGGGAAGTATTTAATTTCTTAAATTTTATGTTGTTTATATTCTATATGTTCTTTTTTCAAGTTATTTTTTAAGATTTTTAAAAATATAAAACTTGCATATGTATATTCCTATTTTTTTTTCTTTCTGTGTGTAAGCCAAGAGACTCCTCAAAATTTAATTACACTTGCATAATCACAACAATAAGAATCTTGAAGGGTGAAAAAAAAAAACAGTGGATATAGTTGTCTTTTTTTCCATCCTCATGCATGATATCAACGGAAAATTCACATCCTTCCATCAAATGAATATGTCCTCTGAGGCAGCAGCATTTATGAAAAGAAAAAAAATCCCACCTCACACATTCTGAAGAAAAAAACTAAACAGAGCAAGAGGCTGGGAATGGTGATAAGGTCCTTAGGTGCGTAAAAAGGGAAACGAGCTCAGAGTGCGATACAGCATGAGGGATGGAGGCTGGTGTCAGCTCTCATCACTCAGTCCCGCCAGAGAAACAAGGACTGGGGCGGGAGGTTGAGGATGAGGGGGTTCTTATGGGGGAGGAGGAGGCTGGTGATTCCTAACGCACAGTGGCAGCCTTTGCACCTGGCTTCCATCCAGCTTCCCAGTTGGCCACAGCCTGCGCTTCTCCTTCCCGCCGGCATCGCTGGAGCTGGCGTGGGGGTGCTAGCACACTAGTGCACTAGCACACTAGCACACCGCTGCCTCCAGGTCACAGCGTGTGATGGCACACAAACAATCTGCAGATGGGAGCAAATACCCTGCTGCAGTGACACGTTGCCTGTCAAGACCAGACAGAACACTGTCAACGTGTCATCTGAGGCTCGTTGGCGCTTGTGATCAGTGAGAAAAATACAGGGAGACCGGGGGGGTGGGGGGGTGGATCATTATCAGTAATGCTCACTAAAATGTCTTTAAGATCACCTTGTCTAATATTAAACTTTTACAAATATTATTCACATTATTATTTTTGTTTCCAATATGCATGTGACACAAGTACCGGCACAACACATTTTCATGGAGATGCAAAGCAGGAAACGTTTCACTTTGCTTTATGATGATGAAGGGATGGATTAAAAAAAAAAAAAGCCAAATACAACATACATACTAAATATTAACAACAAAATAAATCAATAAATAATTTGTTCTGGGTTGTACGAATAAAAGTTGTTGCTTTACATTGCAGCTAAAATGTCTATCAAAAGAAGATACTATTTCAAACAGCTTCATCAGATCTTGGGTAGGAGGTATTATAAACTATTACATCTCAAACTTGACAAAATGATAATTGCATAATACATAAAATTACATAAAATAATAATTACATAAAATTACCAATCGCAATAGCAATGATGTCACCATAATGACATTTCCCTTCAAATTGTCTAAAGAGTCTCTGAGCCCACTGGAATTTAGGGCCCTGAACAATGTGTGGAAATGGTGGAGCTGTCCTCCAGTGAGGTGCTACAGACACTTTTTCTGAGAGCCACAATGCATCAACAGACAAGACCCTGCTTCATACAGAAAGAGCAGAGCTTCTAAATATGCTGTCACCTTGAGGGAAAACTCTCTATTATGACTCTATTTGACTCTGTGCAAGTGGCCCTCGGACAATTCAATGACTTTTTCTTTGTAAGTCTTTTATATCAATGCCCGAAAAAAGCGACAAAGGTGAATAGCTTCAACATCACCAAGACAGGTTTAACCAGTTTGTTTGTCCTCAACACATTCAACGGAAATTACTTTGCTTCTGTGTCCTACAGTATGTGCACAAACGCATCATTGTCCTGGCAGCGTGCTGCACACCTGGGTGCAACTTAAGCATCATTCATTCTTGCAGTTACGTTCTCCTAAAATGCAATGCTTGTACTTTTGGTTTGAAATTTGAACTGATTGGCAAAGGTGCGTAACGTGGTTCTGACCATTGTCCAGTGGTGGACGACGGGCGACTGGTGTCCTTCAGACACAGGGATACCCTATTTAATACCTTATTATAAATGCTATTCATGCTTGCGATGGAACAATGACACTGTATCTGTTGGGGGATCGGGGGTGGTGGGGGTTATTTAAGGTTATTTACATAATCCCGGTTGACAGAGTAACATAAGTGAGACGCTTCACTATGGATTTACGACACTGCTGTAGCCCTCAGAAGCATCTCATTACTCCAATCCTGATTGGCTGGTGAAACATATCCGTCTGCTTAAATAGGATGCAGCCATTCCTAGAGTTGAGTGCACAGCCATCCTGGCAGCACTTCCGGAAGCCAAACTGGTGGTGCTGGATAACGGGAAACACATTGCTACGACACCTGTATAAAGTGGGGCGTTACCCTGCTGTCCTTCGGGCAGCCTGGACTGCAGGGCCCGAGAAGCTGCTTTAACAAAGCTTCCCTATTGCACCAGAGGCTGAGGACAGCTCCTCTGGGATAATGGGTGCGTCCATAATATCCTTCTTTCTGTCTGACAGGTTAAGGAGCCTTTGCCAGGGTGCTCGCTCCTAAAGGACCATAGTAGAGGTCAGAGATGACCAGTATTTAATCCTGTGCATATGAGTCCAGAGATAGCCCAGAATCCTTGCACAACTCTGTCTGGTATGCCGTGAGAAGGGAGAGGACATTGAGTGCTCTGGCCAAGAGCACCACCACCTTGTACACTTTTTCAGTCAGGACTGATTTGGACAATATCAGCTGAGGTTGAAGATGTCCCAAGTGCAGGTGGCTCTATAGGAGGCACGAGGCTCTCCATCACCATTGCAGTCTAGTGAAGAGGTCCAAGAATTGGACTCCTGCTGTTGTATGGGTGGTCTCCCTGTACACGCTGGTCTCTGCTATGACAACTAGTGATAGGGTGCATGAACCCGTGTTTGCACATATTGAGCATATCAGAGGTGAGAGTGGGATGAGCTGGCGTGGTCCCCTCATCGTCATTCCACAAGGTGGTGAGGGTCACAGGCTGTGCAGCCCGAGCCTGAGCGATGAGCAGGTCGTCCTCATCCTCAGATATGAGGTCAGAAGTGCAATACTCATCTTCCCCTCGAGTTCAATTCCAGGACATCCTCCACTGGCGCGGCTAGGTTAAGCTGTGAGCCCAAGCTGGTACTAGTTGTCGGTGCTGCCACTCCCAGAGGGGAGACTGGGTAACTAGCTAGCCATCTGTGGAGGCTCTTTAGTGCAACCAAAAAAATGTCCTGAGAGTATACTGTATAGTTATAAAAATGGCAATAGTTTCAATGGAAATGTCTGAACAGATGATGCAGATATTGGCTCTTTTTTGCTCCTTATTTTTTTACTCAGATAAAAATGATTTGAAGAGTTGAGTCATTTTTGCTCTGCGTTTGTGTTTGTATGGTGCAGAATGGCGGGCTGAGGCTGTCTGCGGCTATTGTTGTGGACGTTGAAAATTCATCTGGGTCCACCAGTGTCCCCATAGTAATGTTGAACATTAAATGAGCCCAGAAACATCGTGTGTGCAGTGCTAGCTGAAGTAAGTTGAAAAATTAATCGTCAATGGCTCAGTGTGCCTCTGCATTATTTAGATACCAAGATGCGCCTTCATAGGCAGCAATAAATCCCAAGTGCACTCTTCTTGTTACACACCATTGCTATCTGCGCATCAGCGTCTACACTCATAAGAAAATAGCTGATGTGCCTGGCTGATAAGATAACATTTTATTTGTGTGCATGCTTTGGGAGGAGGGGTGAGTGAGAAGGTGAAAGGCAACCTAAATCTAAAATCCTCACATCTCAAAGGAACGTGCATTACAATGTAACAGTGCGATACTTGATCTCACCCAGACCACAATAAAGCTAAATGAAAATGCCACAGATGAGCTGTAGCAGGGCCAAAAATAACAAGATTAATTTGGACACGTCAGACCTGTCATACATTAAAATTGAAAATGAAGTGCAAATCTCATTTGAGTTTCCACTCCACATTGAAACAAAGGTTTTTTTTTTGGTTTTTTTTTTTAAATCTATGACTTATTTTTTTATAAAAAAAAAAAAAAAAAAAAGACTGTCAAATTGTGTGATATTCTAATCAAAACACAGACTAACAGATAAGAAACACTCTCAACTATTAATGTCCAGTTCAAAAGATCCTGATTCTACAGCTGGTGTATCCTGTGTGTATTATTAGGCCAATATTTCAAGAAAACGATGATCCAATCCAATCCACTTTCTTTAGAACACTAAAAAAAAAATAAAAATGCATTTACTTTCATACTCGAGACAACACGGAAGGTTTGCACTGGCAATACGGATTTTAGCAACACACTGAGTGACGTGAAATGGAAGGCCGAGCAGCAGTCGGGCAAACAAGTTACTTGTACTAACAACAAACGTGATGGATGGCAATGACTACGCCGCCTTGCTAAGCTCGGTGGATGGGGAATTTACATTTTAAAAACCAGTAGGATGGAAGCCATATAGCTAGCTGTCTCAAATATCTCAAGTCTTTAAAAGCGTTTGTTGGAGACAGATTTTCTGACATATTGAACATGTGTCTTTGCAGATGTTTCCATAACAAGCAGGAATACATTAGTTTAACATAACATAACTAGGTTTTTACATAGCCTCGTTAATCAACATCAAATAACCAAATGGAAACGCAATTTCCATTTTTTTTGTAGTGAACTTGTAAAAGTTTAAATAAAATTTGTTTTTAATTGAAATTTTAGGGAAACTCTCCGATCAGATGGCTGTAAATGGACACTTTATCGGATGATCACAGAAAATAGTGGTGAGAATACACATGCTGGTGCTGTACCCTTTCACGTTCCACACAAAATAAAACATTTTTCACAATATTTCTCATGGTTAAGTTTATATATTACAAATTAATTAATTTCCAATTGGTAAATGAAGACCGAGTGCTCATGATTCCGACTTGACTCCCCTTCCTCCCATCTCCCTGTCCCCTTTCTTTGCTCTGTCTTTACCATGTCCTCTCCTCCACGCTATGTACCCTCAGTCCTCCCTTTACGCCATTCTAATATCTCTGAAATCATAAAAACCCTTCATCCATGTCCCATTCCTCTGAAGCAAATTTAATTCTGAGCAGAGAGCCACCGCCCTGAACATCAGGTAATGATCAAATGCTGCTCGATGTGTGAGGAAGGAGAATGTGCTGGCTAGGCAAAAAGCTCTGGACTAATTATTTGGCTGGGGTAAGTGATGGAAACAGATTTTTTCTTTGCGTGCACCGCGGCGGGACAGGAGAAATCCCATGAGTAGGAGCAGGCAAATTAATAATGAATGCAATCTTTTGCAAAGGAAACATCTTTAACTGAGTGTATGACAGTCCTCTGAAACACTGCAAACAAGTGGAGCGACCAGTAATCAGAGCTCATTAATTTTATATGGGTGGAGCTCCGCAAATAATGCAGGTCAGCGATTCCTCACAGACATTGTGATGCAGCTCAGCAGCTTTGCTGAGTGGCCACATTCAAAAGTCATAAATACTGTTGAAAAGGTCTGAATGTAACAGACCTCCGTAAGAAATCATCTTCTTCACTAAACAAAACATTCCTATTCTCAAACACTTACTTTTCATAAACATGCGATACAACTATTTATCTGTCAATATTATGTACATGACTTGTAAAAGAATCCAAATATAATGCAATTTCCTTTCTTGGTCAATCAATTTTTTTTTTTAATTAATTAAATTAATTTTCTTTATTGTCTTTTTTATTAAAATAATGTTCCTTCTTTTGCACTGTATTGTTGCTGTAATCATGCAAATTTACTCCATGTACTGCTTAAAATGTGAGTTTTTTTTAAAGGGCCTTAAGCAGGGGACACACAACACAATGGTACTAATGTAAAAACAAAGTTTTTGAAAAGGTTTAGTACCACACAACAGAGCTGGAAATAAAATGATGAAGGTTGGAGAAGTGTGGGAGTAAAAGAATTGATGGTGCCGTATACAATAGAAAGCTCAAGTTTAGACATAGAATTTACACTTATCTAATGTTTAAACATAGCAAAATGCTACTAGGCTATAACCGGCGTTCGTTAATTGCATCTAGCAGACTGAGGGATGTGAATGTGAGTTTTATTTTCAAATTAGATTTTTTTAACCATCAGTGCACTTATGTCGAAAAGACAAACTTGGAACTAACTGACTTATTGAGACTTTTTCCCGCATGCGTGGTACTTCACAGGTTTGTACTGTTTGTGTTGTGGGATTACAAAAACTCATCAGTAGGCTTTACACCGATCATATCGGCCGATATTTGGCATTTTTTGAAATGTTCATGATCGGGCGTCATGTCATAAATCACTGATCCGATCAATGACGTCATGGTCGTGTTGAAACTTTTTTAAATCCGTCTCATTTACTCTTTGTATTTGTTTGTATCCGAGAGCTAATGATTCGTGATTCAGAAAACTTCATTTTCATCTTCGTGCCGCTTCCCGTTTTGAGTACTGTCGCCATGTGACGGACAATAAAGTTTCTTTGAATCTTCACGACAGCAACATCCATGGGCGACACAAACAAACGTGTCGTAGGTGTGGAAGTTTTTCAAAGTGAGAAAAACAGACATAGCACAGGCTATCTGCAATATATGCAACGCTACAGTACCTCACGGGGGAACATCGGCAAAAAAAAAAAAATTCAACACGACAAATTTAATCAGGCACTTAGAAAAGATACACACGGAGGAGCACGTCGAGTTCAAGAAACGCAGCGCGGAGAAAGAAAAAGAAAAGCAAACTCCGAAACGGATGCTAAAGCAAACAACTCAGTCAGATTGGGGCATGGCAAGAATGATAGTCAGGAAGCAGCACATAAGTATATAAGTATGTGAGAAAGTGAGCGATCTACGCCTCTCCTTCTCACTGTCTCCCCCACGAGGACGCGGCGGCGTGGCGTCGCCCACGCGGGAGAGCGAGCGAAAGAGACGCTGTTTTACGCGTGCGCGCGCGCGCGCACACACACACACACACACACACACACACACACACACACACACACACACACACGCACACACGCGGGGTTGTGTAAGGGATTTTTTATTTTGTATTTAATACTGTTTTTGTGCCCAGCCGTGCTTTGGGGCGGAGGAACGTGTGGCGCGTGAGCAGGGTGTCGGCGTCGGGAGCGCGGAGCACCGCGACTCCCATTCTGTCCCATTTCCCAACCTGTAACAGTTTGTGCACTGGTCATTCATCTCTCACCATTATCTGTCACCATGCTGCTCACCCACACCTCGCCTGCACCCGTCCTTGGTCCCGCTCGGCTCCGCTGCTCCTGGGCGGAAGCGCGCGCCGCTGCAGGGGTGGGGTTTTATGGAGCGCCGGCTAAAGTGGAGTAGCCCATTGCCGTAAGAGGGGGGTGTTGGTTTTTGGTTTGAATATATAATTCAGGGGAAAATGTGGGGTTTATTTGTATTTAAGGGTTTGTATGTTTAGGGGGGGGATTGTGTTCTGTTTATTGAAGGATGTATTTCTTTGTTGTTGTTTTGTTTTGAAAATGTTCGACTGTGTCGATGTCACCACGGTTAGTGGGGTGGCCCAATTGGCCCTAGGATGCTGCCCCCTATAAGGGGCGCTCATTTTGGTGTGGGAGGGAGCGCTGACTAGTCTGTTGTGAGACTAGGGGAATGTGAAGCTGTCTCCTGCTGCTTTACTTATGTGTTTTTTTTTGGGTTAAAAGAATAAATTTTATTTCTTCCTGCACTTGACGCTGCCTGCCTCCTCCTTCAACTCCACCACCTCAATCCCCTTTTTCGTGGGGAGGCCACTTTGCCCCTCCACAAAGTACATAAACAAGTAATTTAAGTAACAAGTAAGTAAGTAATTGAAATATTGCTCCTCACGTGATCGGATCGGTTCTCGCTTTATTTAAACTCACTGATTGGTGATCGGCACAAAAATCGTGATCGTGTAAAGCCTACTCATCAGTGTAGACCAGGGGTGGGCCAACTTTTGGACTGGTGGGCCACGATGGGTTCGAAAATGTGGGGCAGGAGCAGATGGATGTTTTGATGGAACACTTCATAGGAGGAAAAAATATGTCATGGGATATGTAGAAAACATGTGATTTAATGTCAATTGAAAATGAACTACAGCAAAGTTACAACAAAATCAGTGTCTTTGAAGCCCCACGGTATTGAGCTCTTTGTTGAAATGACTCTTAAAATACCGAAAAATGTTGCATATGTCAAGTATAAGTCAAGTATAATATATAATATAAGTCATTCCTTGCGAGCTGTTCGATGTATGTCTTTGTCACAAAATAGTTTCTCAGCAGTGTGCTCATCTCATGTGGACCCCTGACTCTTCAGTTGTCAGCCAGATCCCCTTCCACGCACCGACAGTAGTGCTCGAATGACCTTTTTCCAAGGGCACATTTCCACCAGTTCCACTCGGCTCGGCTTGTGAGTGTTTCCACCGGCCCCAACTTCGCACTAACCATTTGGTTCCCTGCCAGGCTCGCTTGGAACCGCAGCTGAGCACCGACAGGCAATGACTGGCTCAGAGATTTGACGAAAGACGAGTGCGACTTTTACGTATTGAAAGCTGAAAGGTTTCTTAAACTGTGCCGTGGTGAATGGCAGTTTCTCGGTGGCCGGAGACAAAGTTCAAAGGTCGCTGGACAGAGCGACACACAATGAAAAAGTCCTCCTGGAATTGGAGCTGGTGCAGTCCAGCAGAACAATGTTGAGAGAAATTTAAAAAACTACCGAACGACTACTGAAGCATCGAGAACTACAGGCAGCAGTCAACCAGCAGCCGCTGTGGAACAAATAAAAAAAATAATTCTTCACACACGATCACTTTTTTTGGGGATCTTAAAAAAAAAAAAAAGTCAGGCCTTGGTGTGTAGTGTAATTTTCTAGACTTGCCACCAGAGGTGCTAGACTAATAATGACAATATAGCATCTTAATCTATTATTTACACAAGCATAACTAACTATACTACTATTAGATGCACACAAAGCTGATATCATGGGAGGAAAATATCTCACATTTCTTTTAAATGAAAGTCACTGCACGACTGATAGTTAAAATTATTATTTTTTAGACCAGGGGTGGGCAAACTTTTTAAAATTGTGGGCCATAGTAGGTTTTAAAATTTGACACAGGGGCCGTAGCAGGAGCAGATGGATGGAGTGTTTTGGTGACCCACCTCATAGCAGGAAAAATACATTGTCGGATATGTAGAAAATATGTAATTTAATGTCAATTGAAAAAGAACCAAAGCAAAGTTACAACAGAATATGTGTCCTTGAAGGACCAGGGTATTTAGCTCTTGATTGAAATGACTGACATAGTGGATGAAATGCAGCTATTTTAGGACTTATTTACTATTATTATCATTTCTCGAAGTTTGGTGGGCCGGAATAAAAAACCTTAACGGGCTGCATATGGCCCCCTGTTCTAGACCAAATAGGTAAGATTGGATATTTTTCCACAGCACACCTGACATTATCTCACGGTGCATTAGTGTGGCCACGGTACAGTGGTTGAAAACTACTGGTACAATGGTGAAACGATCACCCGAGCAAATGCCTGGTTCTGTAAAATCCCTTTGACCCCCTGCGAGGACCTTGCAAGGGGGTCAAAGGTCATGGGCCAGTCGGGCCAACGTGTTCTTACCAGCCAGCCGCAGAGAGCCCGAGCTGTAGATTGCCTCGTCTCGCAGTTCCCTCAGGTGCACTGTGACGGAGGAGACGACGTCTGGCCACACTCGGTCGGAGACGCGGACCTGGAACTGGTAGGAGCCTGGCGGAGTGTTCTCCTTGATGATCAGGAATCCTGTGCGCTTGTTCAGGACAAAGTAACTGTGGGGGAGAAGAGACACACACACGCATTCAAAGAAGTTATTATCACTGTGAGAAAAACATGGGGGTGCAAGCAGGCCATATGTATACATGAATGCATTTAAATATATACATGTATATTACCCACATAACTATACATATCCCATATAAATTACCATCTATCTATCTCTATTTCCTTTTCTTTATTATTATTTTTTCTCAATTGTCTGATGCGTCTCTGATGACTTGTTTTGCTAAAAGCACAATGTTGTATTTTCCTGCCAGTTGCTCTCTCCGTTTGTCCCTGTCCCTCTCTGCTCCCTCCCCCCTCCTCCTCCTCCCCAGGCCCCTCACCTTGGTCCGTCGGTCTGGTCTTGGCCATGATAATAATAATATGTAATGAAACCACTCAACAGGTTCTTCCTTTAAAAATAAATCTGTAAGTCGTCATAGAGATATTCAGAGGCTACACTCATGGTCATTATGGCCAGACAGGACATGGGGGCGCGGGGTCACCAGTCACCATGTTTTTGAAGGTCAATGGGTTCTCTTCACAACCACTACATGCCAAAATGCACTGAGTTGCTGTGAATGAGCTGATTACATCACAGCCAGTAAAGTGGCCGGTGAGTCTGCTATGAACACAAAATAAAGAACCAAGCATAAAAAAAATCAACCAAAACCGGTGTTTGTGAGGATGAATCTTATCATTATGGCGAACAAGAATATATTAAGACATAAGGCCTCAAGAGTGTCATTACATAGTAATTGTGTTTACTTTTAATGAAACACTGTGCAATGTGTGACAGATTTGCAGTACATGTTTGTTTTTTTTACACTTAAACAATGTTTTAATTCATTATTTTAAAGTTTCAAAGACATTGTGGTGATTTCAGTTTTGGGTTTGGAACTTTAGCAGTGGTGTTTTATCTGGATTTGAGACCGGAAGATCTTGCCTGCATTCACATTTCATTCATGCATACATAATGTTGCTGTTTGTGTTATTAGACAGCAGTGAGCAAACAAAGTAAATTTCCTTTGTGATTAATAAAAATGTGTGAGTACTAAATGTCTTTGAAAAAATTAATGGGTTGTAATTCATGCAGTTTTTTTTTTTTTTTTCTCTATTTCTATTGTGTTATTTTTGAGTCGGCCCAGCATTATATTCCAATTGTAATTCCAGTCTTTATACAGCTGGAGCCCACAGAAACCACACAGTGCAAGAATAAACTCAGTGGAATGTCATTTCAAATGGGAAACAAGTAGTTGGAATTACAGCCAAAGCTTCCTGATGGCTTGAAATCGCTTACAGAATTAGCTCCTGATCATTGGCTGAGTGCAAACACCAGCTTGCAGAGAGTCCCAGTTCCCAGACACATGCACCTCTGGCCTGCTATCAAGCTTTCTACTCTGTTGACATGATTGGTTAATGCTGAAAATGAACCGCCATCACCCACATCTGGGATTTCTCACTGGCAGCAGTGTCTGGCAACAGCATCTGAAACCACTGGTTGGTGGTAACTTGAGCTTGTGTTTTTCTTTAGCCTTTTCAACGATTGACAAATAACTATGAACAAGTGAGCAGTCAGTGAAGAGTGCTTTTTTTCATTATAGTGTGGGTTGAATCATCAATAATAGAGAGAAAAGTGTTGGTGGGTTTCTCACTCCTTCAAAAAAAATGCATATAAAAATACAACCATGCTGCTGGGTAGGGGCAACAAAGATTTATAAGCTAATGCACAGTACATGGTACAGTACATGGTGTTTCATTTATCACACCGTACCCGGGGTTGAATCTCTTGATCCATATATCATAGAAATATTTTCGCAAATGGCAGGAAACCTATGTAACCTGATTGCGAGATGATCCTCAAACATTTGACCAATGGATTGAGGCTCACTTTATTTTTTTAGGGCTTGAACTGGGGAAGTGTAGAACACTGTTGAAAATGCAACTATGACAGAATAGTAAGATACTAAAGCCGGAAGTATGGTGAAAAAGAGGAAAATGAATTGTGACACCCATAATGAGACCGTTCTGTTCTTGGGTCTAATATCAAATATAAGATAAAAATTTACTGTGAAAAAATGTAATTATAGTTTGGATAGGTAATTAACATGTAGTAAGTGAAAGCAATGTAAAATTCAAAGAATATGCTCCAATCACTGTCCTTCTCTATGAGCAATATTATACATTCATTCATTCATCTTCTATACCCGCTTATTCCTATTCAGGGTCACGGGGGTCTGCTGGAGCCTCTCCCAGCTGTCTTAGGGCGAAGGCAGGGTGACACCCTGGACAAGCCGCCAGTTCATCGCAGGGCCAATATTATACAGTATTATTTAATGTTAAAACATTTCATTTCACGACTGTCATCAGTGGTCATTATTTTTGGCCCGCGAGGCAATACCAAATAACTACAAGAGCTGCTGGCCCGCTGCTATTATACAGCATATGTAGCGCTAATACTACAAATCCCAGAATGCTCTGCTGGTATTTTGGCACATCCATCAGGACAGGACATTAATTGAAGGATATTATGACTTCACTGGTTTCTTGCTGTTATTTTATTTTTAAATGTATCATTAGCCCATGGAAAAAGATTCCTGAAGGTTACTAAAGCAGAAGGCTGCTGATGACTCAGTAATTGTGTCCTTGCTGAACAGTGACAACCCTGACCATGGCCCTGTAGTGAAGGAATACACAGACTGGTGTGCTAAATCCGTTATGTGCATCAATGTGTCAAAGACTTAAAGAAATGTTGATAGACTTTCACAAACATCCATCAGTCTCCCCTCCTCTTGTCATTGAGAATCAAGCC
Source organism: Nelusetta ayraudi (assembly GCF_046127955.1). Classification (NCBI taxonomy): domain Eukaryota; kingdom Metazoa; phylum Chordata; class Actinopteri; order Tetraodontiformes; family Monacanthidae; genus Nelusetta; species Nelusetta ayraudi. The sequence goes on from NW_027466073.1 coordinate 2,316,032, forward strand.
ATTGGCATGGTCCATAATTCTAAATATCTTGGCACTACATTGATGACAAGCTGTCTTTTGAGTTCCATGTCGATGCTGTTTGAAAGAAAGGCACCATCAACGCATGCATTTTTTTTTTTTTAGGAAATTGCGGGGGTTTAATGCTGACAGCACTTTTATGAAAAGGTTTTATATCTTGTTTTATTGAATCTCTTTTCACCTTTTCTTTGATCTGCCGGTCCGAGTTACTTTCGCTCAAAGACTACAAGATTGCAGGGTATAGTGCGAATGTGCAGCAAAATTGCAGGCAGTAACCTTAACGACCTTACTGACGTAAAAAAACCACAGAACCCTAAGTGAGGCCCGCTCCATCCTCTCTAACCAGAGCCACCCCCTGGCTGATGAGTTTGTGTTGCTCCCGTCACGTCAGGCACATCCTGCCAACATGCCGGACAAACAGACTGAAACATTATTTTGTCCCTGCTGTCATAGGTCTTTTAAACAAGTGATTGATTGCTATTTATTGCACGTATGTTGTTTTATACTTTACGATTGTGGTTGATTGTTTTATGTTACTGCTGGCTGTATAACGATTCACCCCTTGGGGATAATAAAGACTCCTTGAACCTTGAAAAAAGTGGTATGCAATTTTTATTTACAATTTATTTTTTGGATGAGTTATTTTGATTTGAAAATGGATTTTGCATGTGTGCAATATGAAGTTATTGGTTGTATAGTATGAAGCTTTACGTGTTCCATATTCAGTGTTGAAGCAAAACTTGTTTTGGTCCATATAAAAAGTTCACTGTTGAATCTGGAGGAAGATTTTTTTTTTTAATATATATATATATATATATAAATTTTAATAACAATTTTGGCCCCACTGTGTATTTATATTTGTGTATTTAAGTCAAAAAAAAAAAGAAAAAAGAAACGGAAGTTTTGTTAATGGCCAGTTTCACTGAACTGTGGAATTTAATTGGGGATCTGAATTTGAATTAATTTCTTTCTCTAATTTGATTTGCTCTAATGTATTGATTGAGAAAACAAAAACACACCAAAAGGCGTGCTTTATGTGGTGGTTAAAGAAAGTGATGGCCGATGAAATGAATGGATTTTTCTATATATTTTTTCCAAGTCTTTCACCACCTCCGCGAACACATTTTTATGCACTGGTTCCGCTATTGTGAGTTTTTATAGATTGTCCACCTTTCTTCACGAGCCACAGAGAATCTGCTGCAGACTGTTGATAAAGTGTAGACAGTTTTGTGTTCCTGTCTGCTCAGTGGCATCTTCTTAGCTTGACAAAATAGGTTTAGTTGTACATTTATACCTCCAGCAAAAAAAAAAAAAAAAAAAAAAAAAATAAGCATAAAATGTCCCAGGCTGAAAAATTCAGAAATGACAGTGTAAGACAGACAAGACGTACTTGGGTATGTGTCCCTCAAAAGTGTAAGTCTTGTTGTCCCAGTCATCAGGGTCAGGAGAGTACACCTTCCCAAGCACCGTTGTTGGCATTCGACCTTGTCACGATAAACATCATCATTAGCTTGGAATTCATATAGCTATATACATATACATATATATATGTATATGTATATATATATATATATATAGTGTGTGTGTGTTACTCACCTCTGTGGCTATTAACAAAAATCTCTTTGTCCCCAGCCATATGTGGATGATCATTTTGATCCCCAATGGTCACCGTCAAGGTGCTGGTCACCGTCTTGGCTGGATGGCCACTGTCGCTCATGACGACGGGGATCAGGAACTCCTTCTGTCGTTCTCGGTCAAACATCCTGAGAGCCGTGAGTGTTGCAGTGCCGTTGAGATTGTCCTGGAGGTAGAAGTCGTTGCTGTGGCGATACTCCGAGGGCACCGAGAAGTGGAAGGGCGGGCCGTTGTCTGCCGAGTCCCGGTCCACAGCTCTGAGCAGCATTGACGTCTGGTTCAACCTCACGACCTAAACAAGGGGGGACAACATCAACAATGGTAGTAGATCTGTTTCGACCTCCAAACTCCTCAATAAACTCCAATACATCCAAAATTCTGCAGCCTACCAGCGCCAATTTTTCTCACAATTCCCAAGACCAAGCGCAAGCACAAGACCCCCACTACTTAAAACACATCTTGTCCATACTGCTCTGAATGTTTAGTTCATGTTTTAATGTGACTCACAATGTGACTCACTTTTTACTTTTTTATTATTATTATTATTTTTTTAACTAAAACCAATTCTAACCACCTTGTTTTCACACATTTTAGTCTAATCTGCAATTGATTTATTTGTTTGCATATTCTTAAGTATTTTTTATCCGCAAATTTTATTTTGAGGACTTTGCACCGCAAAAGCACTCCATAAATAAAATGTGTTGTTATTATTACACACCATTGTTATTATTCCACACACCCCTGGTGTCAGAATCTGTGTGTGAATGAGAGGCCTTTGTAAAGCGCTTTAGGGTACCGTGAAGGTGCTGTAGAAGCACTATATAAATGCAGTCCATTTACCATTTTTACCATTATTATTATTATTGTTATTATTATTATTATTATTATTATTTCTTTGGTTTTCTGCCTTGCTTTCTTTTTTATTACCATCTCCTTTGGTTTGTTGCAAACTCAAAACTTTTGCAGCCAATATTAGTCTGCTATCAGTAATAGTTTTGTGTCAAATGAAGTCAACCCTACCTGTGGTCCAGCCACGTTCTCAAAGACCACCGGAGAGTAAGCAGCCTCAAACTCGGGTCCGTTATCATTGACGTCCAACAGAGGAAGCTGCACTGTGGCACTGCCTGACAGAGGTGGAACCCCATGATCAGTCGCAATGACCACCAGGTGATGCTGAGCCACCCGTTCTCGATCCAGAGGCTGGGCTACAGAGAGTAAACCGGACTGATCGATGGCGAAGAGGCCGTCAGGATCCGACTCCTCCAATAGGCTGTAGGTGATATCACGGTTCTGGCCTGAGTCCGAGTCGCTGGCCACCAGTTGGGCCACGCTGGTTCCCACGCTGATGTCCTCGGGTAGTGGAGCCAGAGACAGGAAATGTGGAATGAAGACCGGTGAGTGGTCGTTGTAGTCCTCCACCTCCACCAAGCAGTGCAGTAGGCTGGAGAAGTCCAAGTCTTCAACCTGAAGCAGACAACATTCACGGCCTTGATTGTCATATAAAAAAAAAGGCAATTGATTGTACACACAATATACACAAACTGTGATCCATCATGGACCACCAGGACGAGACTTTCCACCACCACACAGTCCCCCATCATCGTGGACAACCAGGGTCAACGTCCTCTCCACCAGAACACACTGGACAGACAGCGGACAGAGTGAGACGTCTTGGTTGTGTGAGGGCACACTTCAGGAAGTCCTTCCTGCCCAGAGCCATCACCCTCTGGAACTCTTCCCAACTAAGTAAAAGGTGAGTAACTGAGTAACAGGTGAGTTACCCTTCAGAACTCTTCCCCGCTGTGAGACAGATAATGAATAATTTGGACTTTTTCTGGACTCAATGGCAAATATTGCACTAATACAGGTACTACTCAGAAAATTAGAATATCCTGAAAAGGTTGCTGTATTTCTGCAGTTCAACTTAAAAGGTGAATTTGACATATTATATAAATGAATAATATGCAAATCAATATATCTCAAGTTTTTATTTCTTTGGATTTTGCTGATCAGGTCTTGCAGCTTAAAATTTTTTTTTTAATAATTTTCTGAGTTTGTGGGTTTGTGGTTTTAATAAGCTGAAAATCTTAATCAGCAAAGTTACAACAAGGAACTGCTTGAGATGTCAATTTGCGTGTAATGGCTCAATATAATTTGTTGGTTTCATCTTTTATGTTAAATTGCCAAAATAAAACAACTTTTACTTGATATTCTAATTTTTCAGGTAGTACCTGTAGTTTCTGAAACCTTGCTTATCACTGCCTCTGCACAATTGACTGTCTTTTGCACATCTGCTCTTGTTTGTATGTACATAAATTGACTTGAACATTTCTTGTAATTGCTGTATCGTTTGGGTTTTTTTGTATCGTTTGTTCGTGCTACAACAGTGTAGTTTCCCAATTTGGGATAAATGAAATCTATTTGATCCATTCTATTCTATAAATCAGCAAAATATTACATTTTGTGTTTCCTGGCCATGAGAGGAAACATGAGAAGTTGTTTTTTTTTCCAGGTTATTTTTTCAGCCTGCACATCAATAGCAGCATCAATGGTTTGTAGACAACACAACACAACACACGGACGGAAAAAAAAAAAAAAGTGACATGGCAACAGCACAATAACAGCCACCCTGTGAGACCTGTTGTCTCAGGCAGCTATTGCGGTGGGACTCGAGCTTTTCCTCCCAGCGATCTTTGCCCCGTCTTTATCAGCGTTCTCTTTATGCACCCACAAGGCAGCACAGCAAGGCGGTTCATTAAGTGGGTGTCTGGGTTCGTATCGGGTTCACCGCACTCGCGGTCCTGTTGGACCTATTATCCTCAGTGCAGCCTTATTATGCTCATGATTTTCGTGGACACGTTGCAGCAGGTGAAGCGGTAAAGCAAAGTGGGTCGAATAATGCTCGAGAAAAGCAGAACATGGAGGAACATGTATTGCTCAGCGCCACAATAGGATTTGTAAAGCTGTCACAGTTCACAGTCATTGATGATGACAGGTTGCCACCATATGTGTGGGGGTGTGGGATTATTTGCTTATTTGTTTTAATCACAGTGAGAAGGTGAGCGAGCTACCCCTCCCCTTCTCACCGTCTCCCCAGCGAGGACGCGGCGGCGTGGCGTCGCCCACGCGGGAGAGACACACACACACACACACACACACACACACACACACACAAGGTGGTGTAGTGGATTTTTATTATTGTATAATGTTAATTTGGTACTGTTCTTGTGCCCTGCTGTGCTTTGGGTGGGGCGGGGGCGGGGCGGGGGGGGCGTGTGGCGTGAGCAGGGTCTCGTGTCGGGAGCGCGGAGCACCGCGACTCCCATTCTTTCCCATTTACCAACCAGTAACAGTTAGTGCACTGCTCAATCATCTCTCACCATCATCTGTTCCACCCTAATCACCATGCTACGCACCCACACCTCACCTGCATCCGTCCTTGGTCCCGCTCGGCTCCGCTGCTCCTGGGCGGAACTGCGCGCCGCTGCGGGGGTGGGGTTTTATTGAGCGCGGGGCTAAGTGGCGTAGCCCATTGCCGTCAGGGGGGGTGTTGGGTTTTTTAATTGTAAGGTCAATATGTAATTAGGGGGAAAATTTGTATTTAAGGGTTTGTATGTTTAAGGGGGGGATTGTGTTCTGTTTATTGAAGTGTGTATTTCTTTGTGTTATTGTTTTGTTTGGAATGTTCTGAATTTTGGCCCAATTGGCCATAGGCTGCCGCACGATATAAGGGCGCTCATTCTGGTATGGGAGGTTGAGCCGGCTAGTCTGATGTGAGACTAGCAGACCTGGAAACCGTTTCCCGCTGCTTCCTTTATGGATTTTTTTGGGGGGTTAGAAGAATAAAGTTTTTTTCCCCTCCTGCACTTGACGCTGCCTGCCTCCTCCTTCGACTCCACAACCTCAATCTGGTCAGCCCAGATCCCCTTTTTCGTGGGGAGGCCACTTTGCCCCTCCACAATTACATAGATGTGAAGTCGTTTGTTTGTCTGGAGACAAACAAACAACTTATATACACATATATACATATATATATATATATATATATATGCATTGATTCAATAAAAGTGTTTTAATGGAAAGAGTCCAATCTCAACAGAATAATGAAATGTGTCAAGATAAAATATATTCAACTATAAGTTTGTTTTGTTTTTTTCTCGAACGTTTGAAACATCTTCCACATACCTTCAGTGTGAGGTTGAACTTCTGCTCACTGTGTCGCTCGTAGTCCAGGCGCTTTTTCAGCCTCAGAGTGCCGCGTTGTTCCTGTTTGTGACTCACCATGTAGAACTTCTGCTCTTGGTCTCCTGCCACAACACTAAAGGTCAGCTGGGCATTTTCTCCCATGTCCCTGTCCTCTGCAGCAAGCTTCAAGACCTGAAAAAAAGGCAAAAAGCAATGACTGAATCTGAAAGAGTACTCTATATAAAGCATAGCATTTGAATGAATTGTGATTTTTAGATTTCTTTTCTAGAGTTTTCTGATGCCAGTTTAGAACAATGACGAGCTGAGAAATCAATGTTAATCAATCAAAATTCAGTGTTTACAATTTACTGCACATTAATGGGGAGAAGTTTTATGATCTTGTTAAAAGTAAAAAGCAATCAGCATATATATATATATATATATATATTTCTTTTTTTAACCTGGGCTATTTTTGCAGATAAATTGGCCATGCACGTGTTAAAATGTCCTTTCAAAGGAAAATTCCACTGTTAATTGCTTCTTTTGAAAGCTTTATGAGCATAAGTTTTGATGAGCAGAAAAATAAGTGAGTAAATAAATAAATAAATCAATGTTGTCTATCAAGGCTTCATAAACTGGGTTTTAGAGAACTGAAGTGATGCTATAAACATAAAAAAAAATCACATCAATCAAAAGTCTTTTTTAACAATTTTACAAATCCTTCTTAATGAATACTCAGTCTATTCATGAAAACAGCTGCCTCAGCAGGCAAAACCTCCTCTTAGTTTGAAATATTACAGATTTAGCATGATGTGCTGTATTTCACAATAAAAACTTATTCAAATGGAGAATTGGGATTTGGGCTCCCTCTGCTGAATCATCATCCACAACCAGCGCTATATATACGACACAGAGGAGATTACCATATATTCTGCTAGGCATAGAATTTGTGTTGAAAATATGAAAAACAGGCCGCAACACTCAAGTGCCCATCTCAAAAATGTTTAATAGTCTCATTGATCTCACTCATCTCAGACAAAGCACAGGGGTGTTTCTAACAAGTCTTGCTCAGAGTGCAACTACTAAACATCTTTGAGATGAAACACTCGAGTGTTGCAGGCTGTTTCTCATTTTTTTTTTTTGATGACATTACTTGGGCATTGCACCTCTTTACTATTAACATTCTTATTTGAGAGTGCCTGCCGCTTTCTATTTTTTTTTGAGAGGATTCGTGTTGAGCCAATCCAGTAAGTTACAACGTGAACGGCCTCGTCTGACCCACCTCTGCATTGGACGCTGCGTTCTCTGAGATCCTGACCATGCAGGAGTGATCTATGAATCTCGGAGCGTGGTCGTTCACATCCTTGACGTGAACAGTGGCTGTTCCAGTTCCCGTCATCCCTCCGCCGTCCCTGGCCTCCACCACCAGGAGGTAGGACTCCACCTCTTCCCTGTCCAGGCCACCCATGGCTAAGCTGATAGTACCAGTGGTTGGGTTGATGGCGAACACCTCGGAGAAGGTGGGTACTGCCCCTAGGCCGACACTGCTGGTGTCTAAGCTGCCAACGATCCTGTAGGAGAGGACGGCATTCCGACCGACCGCTGAGTCGTCCAGGTCGGTGGCCGTCATCTCCATCACCGACGTCCCCGACGCCGAGTTCTCCGCCACCTCTCCCTGGCAGCTGGGCGAGCACGTGAAGACGGGCGCGTTGTCGTTGATGTCCCACACGTTGATGATGACGTCGGTGAAGCCCGTCAAGCCCTCGCCACCCTCGTCCGTGGCCAGGACGACAAAGCGCCAAACGGCGCGCTCCTCGCGATCCAGCGTCCGCTGGGCGTAGATCTTCCCCGTCACCTCGTCTATGACGAACTCGCTCTCGGCACCCTGGCCATGGAGCGAGTACCGCAAGGCCTCCTGGTCGGCGTCCTTATCTGGATCGGAGGCCGTTACCTACAACATCAGAGATCCGTTGGAGACACAGGGGAAATGAGAGTGTCATCGCTTTGCTGCTCTGTTTAATCAGTGAAATGCTGCTGAATTAGAGAAATGTCCTGGCTGGGAGTGATTCATATATCTTCTACCTGCCTACAATTACTTGACCACACAAATATATAAGCATGGATCCAATCTCTTTCAAACCCAACCTAATTATGTGTGTGTGTGTGTGTGTGTGTGTGTGTGTGTGTGTGTGTGTGTGTGTGTGTGTGTTTACCTCAATCCTTTCAGCCCATCCTACTACTTATCCTCAACATCCATCCATCCATTTTCAATACCCACTTCTTCCTATAATCACAGGGGTCTGCTGGAGCCTCTCCCAGCTGTCATGGGGCGAAGGCAGGGTGACACCCTGGACATGTGGCCAGTTCATTGCAAGCCCACATAGGCCCTGTTTGCACTTGGTCATTTCATGCGTTTTTAGCTGATCAGAATACGAAAAACGCATGAAATGACCAAGTGACAACAGCCCAAATCCGTTTTGACATCACCAAAACCATCCGAGGTGTCGCATCGCATAAAAACGCATTCGTCACGGACGTGCGAACAGAATGCGATCTCAGTCCACATTAACGACCGCCTACTCCACTCACCTCTCCCGTGTACGTACTTGGTCGGCGCCCCAACTTCCGCCGTCGTCGTTATAAAGTTACAAACAAGAAGCGAAAACAAATCATTTTTGTTAGACTCGTTTATTAGCATGCTAATGAATTTCGTTCCGGATTAGCATATTTTGTCAGCGGAGCAGCGGTCGCAGTTTCCCCACATATGTGATTAAATGTGCGACGTTGCATCCGAAAATTTGCCAGCCACTGTTGATCCGAAAATAAAGTCGTCACCACTCTGTCCCACCAGTCGTTACTCCTCGTTCGGATCCATACGAGCTGCAGTAGAATTAAAACCAGTGACTCGATATAGTCCGCAAACAGGAAGTTGATTCTTATTCGCTGTCATGTAAAACCCGCCGTGGTTTTGCGCTTTACTGCCCCCAGTTGTTAAAAACGGAAATGACGCATGTTGCATTTGCATAGGTTGGGCGGGGGGGGAGGTGATGCGATCACAAATGGCATGTTAATGGCTAAGTGCGAACAGATGCTGCGAGATCCGTCCTCGTGATCCAATCACCCAAAACGGTTACAAGTGACCAAGTGAAAACAGGGCCATAGAGGCAAACAACCATTTGTTCTCACACACACACGCACAGACAACAGGGAGAACATGCAAACTACCAAACAGAAAGGGCCGAGCAGACACCGGGAATTGAACCCTCGACCTCCACGCTGTGAGACGGCAGCACTGACCACTGCACCGCCACGTCCGCCATATTCTCAACCTACCATACACAGTTTACAGCCTTGAAAGGCCAGAGTTGTTTTCAGGACAGAACATTAAACAGGAGTGGAATGTGATGTTGAGGTAAAAATCATCTGGTGTTTGAAAGAAATGTCTTGCTACATGAAAAGGTGCACCTGGTTTCCCCTTACTGTATATATGAAGAAAAAAAACCTGGTATTTTATTTTAAGACAGGGTTTTTCATCCACTGTGCCTTGGCCACACTAGTGCACCATGGGATAATGTCAGTTGTGCTGTGAAAAAATTATATATAAAATAAATATATATATATATATATGTATATATATATATATATATATATATATATATATGTATATATATATATATATATATATATATATAGCCCTAAACAGGCTCAGGTTTCACACTGCATGAGTATAAATAAAGGAAGATGTATTTTATATATTGTCATTATTAAGGTAAAAATTATTGAAACTGGCTTAGTAATGGGCTGGAACTATTCGGTTGATCAACAAAGGCTTAAGTGTCTCACATGTAAATAAAAGACACAATTGAAAAGGGTCCTGCCTGCCTGGCTAGCAAGATAGTGAAGTTTTTACCTGTAGAACAAACACCGGAGAGCCGTCCAACTCCTCGGTGACGCTGCCATAGTACTCGTTTACGGTGAACACCGGCGCCTCGTCATTTTTATTCACCACGTTCACCATCACGACTGTGTAATCCTCCCACTTCCCGTCAGAAGCCAGGATGTGGAGTTTGTACCTGAGCAAGAGTTTGATCATTTTCACAAAGTTCTTAGGACATTTTTTTTTTTTTTTAAAGGCTGTCCTTCAAATCTTCCATATTTGCAGTAGGTGGCAATACCGGGCATTCATTTAGATGTATTCTTCTTACAACATACACACAAGAGCAAAAAAAAAAAAAAAGTTAGTGAAAGGCTTTTCACGTGCACAGCCAAAGTTCTTTCATGCAATATTTTACAACCATGCAGTTTAATTAAGAGAGAAAACTCCAAAGAAGATTAGGGACGAACATACTCTTTATACCTAATAAGTGTCAACTCCCCCCACTCACCCTCAATGTCATTGGCAGGAAATAGATGACAAAGCAGGCAGAATAGCATCAAGGTATGTAAATGTGTTTATCAAGCTCCGTTCCAGGAGCGCGTACCCACCTTTTGTTCTGTTCATAGTCCAAAGGCTGGGCGATAAAGATAGTGCCCACCTCTGGTTCCACATCAAACACTCCTCCTGTGTTCCCCGATGTGATCTGGTAACGCAGCTTTGCGTTTCCACCTGTAAAACAGACGATGGAGATGGACTAAAGCTTTATAGAAATAACCCTTAAGCCCTTCCAGTAAGTCCTCCTCACTGGCACGTAAGCGCTGGGTCTCCTGTTGGATTAGTTAGATAAGGAGTGTCTGCCAACCTCATTATCCCTTTTCCCTTAGCTGCATTTACGGGCCAGCATTTGCCTCTTCACTGATATTAGACAAATTCAAAGTGAGTCTATGAAGTCATGACAACTGGATGAGCTAAAAACAAGTTATTTTGCAGTCGCAGTCGGGTCACAGCTTATCAACCAAAATCATCATCATTTTGTCATAGATTAACTGCAAATTGAATTATCACTAGTGTAATTAGAATAGAAATATCCATGTAGACACCCAGGGCGGTGCTGCAGGATTTAGGGATAATCTGTATGGGAATTAAGATGACGTTTTACAATCTTTTATGATTATAAGTGGTGGAGATATATATATATCTACATATATGTATATATATATATATATATATATATATATATATATATATATACACACACACACACACATATATGTATATATATATATATATATATATATATATATATATATGTATATATACATATATATATATATATATATATATATATATATATATATATATATATATATATATATATATATATATATATATATATACATATGTACATATATAGACAAGGACTTTGTGAGCTTAAAGTAAAGTGTTATAATGCCTTTATATGCAACACCTGCCAGGAATATTAGCTGTTTATCTATTTTGTTATTTTGCCATTTATTTATCTGTCAATAGTATGTACATAACTTGTAAAATAATCCAACTGTCAAAATATTGTAATTATTATGTTTTTTTTTTCCTTCCTTAGTCTATAAATATTTTTATTCTATTTCTTTTATTGACTTTTTTAGTGATATAATTATTGGTATAATTAAGCAGATTTCCCTAAGATTAATAAAGGCGTTGTCTTTCCTTATGTGCATGGCTAATTAAAAAAAATACAAAGATTGTTTCCCAGTGCAAAAGCTTGGACTCACTGTCAGTGGTCAATTTCACACCATGAGTTTCTTTCTTCCTGCTGCCCACCAGCATCTAACCACTCATACTGGCAGTGTGTGTGGGGGAGAGGGTGGTGTGTGTCTGCGTGTCTGTGTGTGGAGGGGGTGGGGGGGTTCGACAATTAGATCTATTTTCTACAAAGCAATCTGAAATCATATTGCGGGGGGAGACCTCCTCCCGCCTTACTTTATTATGCCGCTTATTTTGGGCTTTGCAACACATTTTTAATAAGGTCTGTTAGATGCAGATCAACAAAACGTTCCCCCTCAATGCAATTAATGCCACTATCGGGGTCTGCATCTCAATTATGGCTGCGGCATCTACCAGCCCCTCGTGTTATTATTCTAAAAAAAAAGGAAAGAGAGAGAACTCGGAAAAAAGAGATTGGATCCGCAGCTTATTAACGAGATGAAAGTGAAGGAAGGAGAGTGAACGCAGTAATCCGGATCGTTTTGTACCTTCTGTCTGTTGGTTGTTTTTTTTGTTTGTTTTTAAATGAGACATTTGGGGATATATGCAATTGTCCTCCCTCCCTCTCTCTCTCTCTCTTGGCCTCTCACCCTTTTGATTCCTTCGGTCTCAAATCTCCAAAGTTTTTCAAGAACTGTCGAGACCCAAAGGACATGCAAATAGATGTTCTATGAGGCTGGTTAAAATAAACAAACAAATGCAGGAGAAATTAATGTTTGTTTCCCCAATAGGGCTAATTTGAAAAGCCTTTTTCTCCCTGTAGGACCTTCACTGAGACTGGAGACGGTTTAGAAGACGGAGTTGCAGACAACGTGCAGACATCGTGCACCCAAAGGGGCTCAGCGATGACAACAACAGCATTTACAGAGAGAATTTGTTGGCAGCGTTTTTCCATCCTAGTGTTTTACCGCCACTACACTCACACACGTAATGACTCAAGGATGTTAATGTGGCCAATGCTAACACTGAACACACACCTCGGAGAATCCAATCGATTCACACGCTGCTGGTCTGTTGTGACAGCCAACGGAGCTGACGATAAAAAAAACTGTAGAAGCTTCAAAAAGAGGGAGTTTTAGTGACAGGCTAAAAGATCACGTTGCAGTGACACAGTCGAGGCATAGCGCCGCCCTTCTGGCAGAGAGTGTGAAGCTGTTTTTTTATGCGTTTAAACACTACAACTGTTTAAACAAACAGCCACTTTCTTGCGCTTGTGGATGTGAGGAGACGATTGCACAAATGCTGAAGCACACACATAAATGTGTGTGTGTGTGTGTGTGTGTGTGTGTGTGTGTGTGTGTGTGGTATCACAAATAAGAATAAGAAAAGACTAAAAATAATAAATAAAAAAGGTCCTTGAGTGTTTTTTTTTCTATTTGTTTATTTGTATTTTTTGTGTTCAGTGCAACTATTTCAATGTGAAAGTGACATCCATCTTTCACCAAGCTGATGCTTTGGCAACATGCACATCAGTGGGCTGAGCAGCACCCATTGACAGAAATACCAACTCCTGGTTTTTAGTAAGCTGTTCCCCGCTGCCTAGGTGGCTACATAAAGACGGATGACTGCAGCTCTTTTGCTCCCTGTGTTCTGGTGTAAAGCAGAAAACAGCTTTTTATTGTTTCTCCTTCCCTCTGGTGCGCTGTCATGTTTGCTGCAGTGACCACGTTGTTTCCAGCCATGCAGTCACTCTGCTCCACTTTTAGTTCTTGATCTTTAACCCTCAAACTTTTTCCACTCAAAGTCATATTACTTTCTATTTTTTTTTAGCTTTTTTTTTAAGCTTTTTTTCTGGCTGGAACACTGAGACAGAGACAAGAAAGAGATTTAACTGACTCTGAAAAGTCAGAACTTGTAAAAAGTCTTCCAGAGGGATGCAGCACTCATGGAACTGCTAGGATATTGGGGCCATCAAACGTTTTGTTGAAACCAGTCAACTAGGTCGAAAGAAACGTGTTGAAAAAAAAAAAAGACGCAAATGAACTGTCAAAGATTCGAGAAGAATCAAGTGTGAAGCTACCAGGAACCCATTATCCTCCAGTGCTGTCATATTCCAGAATTGCAACCCACCTGGAGTGACAAGAAGTACGAGGTGCTCAGTGCTCTGAGACATGGCAGAGGTAAGGAATGCTTGTTGTTCACCTCTGAACAAGAAACCTAAGTCAAAATGTCAAGACTGGGCCAAGAAATATGTAAAGACAGATTTTTCAAAGGTTTAACAGAGTGAGATGAGAGTGACCCTGGACGGATTAGATGGACGGGCCCCTGGCTGGATCAGTAACGGGCCCAGAGCTCCACTTCGACTCAGATCCCAGCAAGGTTGAGGTGGGGTACTGATATGGGCTGCTATTATTTAAGATGAGCAAGTTGGACCTTTTCAGGTTGAAGATGGACTCAAAATCAACTCCCAAACCTACTGCCAGTTTTTAGAAGATTTTTTTTTTTTTTTTTTTTCAAGCAGTGGTACAGCAAAAACGTCTGCATCTTCTA
>NW_027466073.1:2335000-2410000 GCF_046127955.1 Nelusetta ayraudi
TTGCTTCCAGCGGGGATGAGAGTTTTCCTCGCTGATTACACCCTGCTGTGTTGTGTCATGTGTAACACTGGAACAAAATGGATGCGCCTGTTCTTTATGCGGGCAAATTCAGACAGTGGCATTTAGTCGCTGCGGTTAAGAATCAGTAGAAAGGCTGTCAAGAATATAATAATATATTTCTTGATTGCATTCTCATTTACCTCCAAATGTCTTGAACTTGTACAATCCAGCTGGGACGCTTCCAATGTGCCCTATTTTACAACCAAATGTGAACTTCACTGAGAGCAATTCATCTTTAATGTTGAGTTATCCAACAATACTTGATGCTTTAATACATCATTAACTAGCGATGCACCGATGCCATTTTTAGTAGAGTATGAGTACTTGCATTTCAGTACTCACCGATATCAAATACTTAAAGGGCACCAATGATGCTTTTCCACTTTTCTGAGCTTTAAAAACTGTTACAATGTTGAACCCTATCGTCAAACCATCGAAAATCATCAAATAACGTAATTGCGTTCCGGGGCTCCTTTCATGGCCAAGCTCAGACAGACTCTCGGACTGGTTCCGCCCCGGAAGTGATGTCGCAATGCGTTGCTCCAAGAATTTTTTTTTTTTCGGTGTCAGGGAAATTAAAAAATATAAAATAAAAAATACAGAGCGACTACCGAAGCACCAAGGACCACAACCGTCGGAGTGGAACGAACAGAGAAAATGTTGGAGGTTTGTTCAGCCTAATGCGGATGCGATGGAACCGCGCTGGGTCCGTACGAAGCTGGATTAGCCGGTAAACAGCTGCTAAAGAGTGAAGCCTTCACGACAGTAAGTGTTTAAATTGTGCCTGTTTCATAAAGTTTGCCGTTTATTCTTCACTCCCGCACCGGCAAACTGAAGAAGTGAGGCTCAGCAGCGACGAAGAGTGTGACCAATCACAGCGGAGTGGGCCGGGTACATCGGCAAGGCTGGGGTGGAGTGAAGTGAAACAGAGCGTTTCCGCGGGATGCAGAAAATACGAGGAAACGAGCCGTGAGATACGGAAATCTAAAAAGCTTTCAACACGGAAAATCGTGGGTTGCTGCTCTGGAGGGGCCAGACATCAAATACAAAAGCCCAAAAATTAGTATAATAGGTCACCTTTAAGCAGGTCACCTTTAGACACACTACAGAATAATGTCACCCACAGGTGATCACCCATTTTTGTCCCTTGACAAAGTCCAACTTGGAACTCCCACTGAGTTTGCATCATTTCTGGATTGGAGCCACAAATCTGTACTCCCGCATAAAGACTACAGTATAGTGAGCCTTCACATAGACCATATCAGACCTTATCAGCTCCAATCCAATCCAGTCAGGTAAATGTAACTGTTGGAACCCTCAGCCTGATAGGTGCTGGAGCCATCAAAGTTTCACTCAGGCAAATCTTCAATGCTTTTCGGTTCAGAATCCAACGTTGGTTTTTGCAACGGAGACCTTCTCCAGCTCTGTCAATACAAATGTACATGGACTGGACTTTGTCTCCCTACGGGAAGTCCACGTACTGCTGCTTCACAGCTTTACTCAGGGAGGCACTGGCGACGTGGCCATCATTCATTTGCTACTATAGCACAGGTGGAAGAACGAGGTAATTTAAATAAAAGGGACAGACCGGTCCAGTGCCTCGTGCTTCTGTGCGCCACTACTCTCATTCCCTTGTGTTTTTCCACAGATTTTAGACTTTTGAATTTGAACAACATTCTTCAGCATGTGTTTCTAGAACAAGTTTCACTGCACTAAAAACATGCATTTAAAAAAATTGTCATATACATCCATATGCAACCGGTATGGGTGTCGTGGTATTGGAGAATAATCAACCCTAGTATCAGTACCGATACCCAATTCTGGCATTGACACCGAAACCTGCCGATACCCCATTCTGGTATCATTACTGGAGCATCCCTATTATTCAGCAACATGAGCAGCACGGGGGGGGAGTTTAGAGCGACTCTAAGTGGGACTTTATGACTACACAACAATAGTTTTAAAGTAACTGAAGCGTAACATAAATCACAATGAACACACTGTGCCATTTTTCTTCTTAGTTAATATCCGGTTGACAGACAAACATGTTCTGTCGGTCGGACTTTGGAGTATAACATCGGGGCTTTTTGACGGCAAATCCCCCCGTCGGCGTTTCGCTGCCAGCCTGCCTGGATCTTTTCTGAGCTTTTGGACGAAAAATTGTTTCCTTCATTTCATCACCGACTCAGAGGATGATTTGGTATTCTGCCTCGGTTTTAATGAGAGCAGCCGCATGCCAGTCCGCCAACGTTTTGCCAAGTTTGTGCTAATCTGATTTTAATTTGTGTATTGTCTTGTAGCTATTTGTGTTGGGGGCTGTTTCAGTGAGAGCGAGTGACTGCGGTTTCACCAGCAGGGGGAAGATACATTTCATTACAGGTGTGACGGACCTGAACTGGAGCCACAACTGAGGGGCTGCGATGACATCCACATTAAGTGTCTGTTCATTTCCCCGACACCAATCCCTCTTCATGACACCTCATTCAATATTCATGGGACATTTCAAAAAAAGCACCCACAGCTCTGATGCTGTCCCCCCCGGTCTCGGCTCTACTTAATATTTAACGGCTGTTTACATTGCCACAAATGTTCGGGGGGGAGATAAACCTAGAAAGAGGGCCAATTAATAATCTATGATTCAACCTATTAAAAATAAAAACCAAGAGCCTGTCTCGCTGTTCCTTTCTCACCTCCTCTTCCATTCATCCATCTGTCTCAACATCTGTTCATTGCTTTGTACATCCGTCGTTCCCTCTGTTGGAGCGCGTGCACCATTCCTCTGGGAGCAAACAAGCAAGAAAATGTGTAGATGGAGGAGAAGAGGGTGCGTGAGAGGCCCTCGGTTTAACTGCCACTTCCAAGAAAGACTTGAGCCTTGTGAAATCCAAGGAGCACTTTGTGTGGACTTTGTCTCCACACTGTTTCCTGCTGGTAACTAAACATTTTACGCTGGTAACTAGTAGCCTTTTTAGATAGACAGACAGACAGACAGACAGACAGACAGACAGATAGATAGATAGATAGATAGATAGATAGATAGATAGATAGATAGATACTTTATTTATCCCAAATGAAATGAAATTTCTCAGCAGCATTTGCAGGACTGAGCCTATGTGGCAGCCGCCTGCCGACGACGTCTGCCACTGGCCTACGCTACCTAACGCCTGCTGGTTCCCCCCGACACCCTTGTGGGCAAAAATGAGCGGTTTTAAAAAAAAAATCACAAAAAATGGAGTTGAATTGTTTTGTATTTTTTATTGTCACTTTTATCGTTATCTCAATAGATGCCAATAATAATTGTGATAAAATCTTTAGTCCATGTCGCCCATCCCTATTTCTGAGCCTTGTGTTTTAAGATTTTTTCAAACAAGTGAAAATATCTCACTTCCGGTTTGTCGGGGGGGATCAAAGGTCAGAGCGTGTGAAATGTAAGTCTCTATTCAGGGAACACGTGGGTCTAGGACCTTCCCAGAGAGCGCTATGGCCATTTTTGTGTTTTGGTCTATGTAGGGGACGCTACTGAGCAGATTGATGCAGTTCTTTAACATAAAAAATATTTCAGTAGTTCTGACCTGGGTGCAAAATTTGGTGACTTTTGGACTATTGTAAGGGTGTCGAAATGGAGTTCGAAGCTGCGTAAAAACGAGAATAATAATAGTGAAGAAACAAAACAATCATCGGTTCAATCGGTCTTCGCATAGATCGAATAAAGAAGGTAAAGAATTACTAAAATAAACAATTGAAATCAATTTCTACACAAAGACAGACTCTTTCTCTCTCTCCCTCTCTCTCTCTCTTTCTCTCTCTCTTTCTCTCTGCCGGATCTGTGCAACACAAACCGAGCAGATAATCTTTAGCTGAGCTGACGACTGTGAGTTTCCAAAATCGGACAATAATGTTGGACTGGCAGTTTGGAGGCTATGACCTTCTTGTCTGTTACTCATAAACACACATGCACGCAAATGCACATTCAAATTTAGTTTGACTAGATGTGCCTCCTCCGCCCCCCAAAACATACGCACACACACAGACACACACAAAAAAATATGTCCAATCGCATTTAATAAGTGGACAATGCAATCAAGCCACTTTTTATATTTCTGCAACTCAAACTGCACTGACAGCTGGTTGAATCAATGAGTTCAGCCGCCTCATTAAATCGAACAGGTGCATAAAATTGAGCGCAGACTGATTCAGCATTTGCAGTTGAATGTGTTGTGTAACTCCATACATGACACTAAAGTTTGAGTTTATTGCATTTCTTTCCTGCAGCATTTGCTGGACTGTGCACTAACTGCTGTGCAGCAGTGGAGGGGGAGACTCATAACTTGACAAACAAAGTACAAAATAGAAGAACTGCCCTTGTGTGAAAAGGACCATTTAAGATGTTTATATATATATATGTATATATATATATATATATATATATATATATATATATATATATATATATATATATATATATATATATACGTATATATATATATATATATATATATATATATATATATGTATATATATATATATATATATATATATATATATATATATATATATATATATATATATATATATATACACATACATACATACATACATACATACATACATACATACACACACATAAACCTGTCAGCAGTCTTAGTTCGGTGTCGTACAATCATCAACCTCCATGCAGATTGTCACTATTGTGTAAAACATTCCATGGCGTAAAACATCTGAAGCCCATCCACAAACTTCCAGAATCAAAACTCACGACCCAATAAGAAAGTCGACAGACACCCAGTGTCTGAGAACGTGTACGAGAGGATCTACACTGAATCACTGCAACCATTCTGCTGACACGTTTACACCCTACTTTACTCCAGCACACAATTTGCTCAAACACAACGGACATCAGACCGTTCTCCCGGCTTTCATTTCATTTCATTTTACTGTTTATTACTTCTTCTTTTACTGTGTGAAGCTTTTATATTTTATGTGTTTTAACCTGTAAAGGGTCTTTGAGTGTTCAGAAAGGTGCTTATGAATAAAATGTATTATTATGATTGTTATTATTACAACAAGAAAGCAGCTTGCTGATGTGGCAATCATATAACTCAGGTGGAGATACAAGTGGAAAAGCAGCAAGGTGAGAGCCCTGCTGCTATGAAACACCAGGCCTAGGCTGTGCTTACCAGAGTTTGGCTGTCCATGTCTGCCGGGCCGCGCCGACTCCCAGCCGTCCACCGACTGGACCTCCAGCAGGTAGGAGCTCTTGGCCTCACGGTCGAACACTGACTGGGTGTAAATGAATCCCAACTCTGGGTCGATGCGGAAGTACTTGTGGTCCCCGCTGCGATCTTCTAGTAGAGAGTAGGAGATCTGTGAAGTGGAGATTTCATGGGGGAAGTAATTAGAGTTGGGTGCTGAAACGTACTTGATTAGAATCAGTTTACGCAGTGAGGGCGGAGACATTTTGGGTGAATAAAAAACAGGTAGAGGTGAAAAAATGGAGCACACACTGAAGAGAAACAGGATGTGAATGTAGATGGTCTGGCGCATATGTTTATGTAGGTTCATGTATGTATGTATGTATGTATGTATGCATATACATACTGTACATACCCTATGTATGAATTAGGGTATGGAAATATATCCATCCATCCATCTATCTATCCATTTATGTATCCTTTATTTACATTTAAAGAAAGGGTTGAGAGCTAACAAGTGAACTCGCTTCTTGTCACTCCTTTTCCAATAAGTCCATCATTTTCTTTTCTGTTTTAATAATTTTGATTGCTTAAATTTTCTTTCTATATTATTTTATGTTAAGGAATTGTTTAATAGCAGTTAGGAAGCTTTGCTCAAATTTGCATTTGAAAAATGTGACTATGGCTGTGTTCATGCAGTGTTTGATGATATGACAAAATCTGGCAAGGTTGTGAGATGACTGCTTGAGAGATGACCCTGAAAAGGCCTCAAGGTCTTCAGAGAACCTGAATGTTCACAATGCTCTTCCACACTTTGAGTTGATCTGTGGGGGTTCACCTTGCCGTTGAGGCCCAAGTCCAGGTCGGTGGCTGAAACTTGGAGAACCAAAGCTCCTGACTCGGCCCCTTCGGTGACCGACGCCTCGTAGATGGAGGAGGTGAAAAATGGAACGTTGTCATTCACATCTGCAGGCGGAACAGATAAGAAGAGATTGTGCTTGGGATACTAAATTTCGTTGCGAAGTATAAGGTTCAGTTGGGGCAACTGGGCTTGTTCTTGCGATCTTGAAGACGTTTCTCATCTCATCCAAAAGGATTCTTTAGTTCTGAGAAACGGTTGGAGAGTCCCAGGTATTCAACCACCAGGAGCTGTAGGTGGGGCTAAAGGCTGATGGTACCTTGTATTTGCAAGGTGTTGATTTTTCAACAATAGGTGTGGATTTTTATAATCTTTTCTCAGAAGTGAAGAAGCCTTTCGGATGAGAGGAAAAACATCTTCAAGATTGCAAAAATATGTCCAGTTGCCTCCTCTGAACCTTTTACTTTAAGATGACCTGGATGACTGAGAACCTTCACAGTGGAAACTACAGTTACATTACTTGTGCCAACACATAGCATGGCTGGCTGGATTTGTCCACAACTAAACACAATGGTAACATTTGGTTTTTGCTTTTTGAAAATTCAGTTTTGAAAGAGCTACTTTCTGCACAGAAAGTCTGAGATCCTTTCAACACAACGTTTCGTGTTACCGAGCTGTCACTGAAGCTTTATTGCAGTTCAGTTTGCTCCTTCCAATGATAGCTATCTGAGTGCAACATCATTTATGATCTTTAAAAAATATGTATATACAATTTCTGTGAGCCAACCGGTAAACATTATTCACCCTAAGTCTTCGATCAGAGCATTTTTTCCCCTTCTCATCCGTGTAAGTCATAGTTGCATCCTAAAGATAAAAAAATATATGACATTTATCTAATTTTTAACCTGTATTTCAGAAGTTTTTGTTTCTTCTATTCCTTCTCATACCTAGGACACCTCTAGCTTTATTATGGTTATTTAGCCATCTGTGACTCTTATTCACTTTTCAAATCCCCTAAAAGCCTCACAGCTATTCTACAAAAAGTCAGTCCTGTTTCCTTTGGCGACTGGTTCACCATTTCATGGTTCATGGCTCCATACACACATTTCTACTATTAGATTAAAGTTGACAAATTCAAAATATTTTTTTCTCCACACATAATTTGTTCTCCAAATCATTTCTATTAGGATGGACCAAAATAGCCCAAAACTGGAAGATGACTTCTGTTCTCCACTCCAAGCTGTATTTCAATAGTTTTCACTGCTTGTTGCAATTAAGTTTGAGATTCATTCTGCAACATTTAATGTCATTGATGGCATTGCGTCCTCAATACATCTGATTTTTTTAAACTACACTCTATAACTCTCCTTTTTGACATTGATTGAAAGACTTTCTTCCAAGTTCTGCATTCAAAAGGCCAAGAGGCGCACATTTTAATTCTCTATGCATGAAACAAAGGATAGTAAAAGTCAAGTTGAATCACTTAGTTAAAAAAAAAAAATTATACGACTGATATTTAATACAAAAATATCATAAATAAGATTGCAAAATTTAACATCATCGCAGCAGTTAAATTTAAAGGCGCTCTGTGCGATTTCATTTTCAGTATATATATATATATATATATATATATATATATATATATATATATATATATGTATATATATATGTATATATATATATATGTATATATATGTATATATGTATATATATATATATATATATATATATATATATATATATATATGTATATATATATATATATATGTATTATACTTATGTATGTGTGTGTTAGAGCTGTCCAACAATATTTTTTTCATAGCGATTAATCGCAGAATCTTCATAGTTAAAGGGGACCTATTATACTCATTTTCGGGCTTTTGTATTTGGTATCTGGCCCCTCCAGAGCAGCAACGCACGATTTTCCGCGCTGAAAGCTTTTTAGATTTGCGCATCTCGCGGCTCGTTTCCTCGTATTTACTGCGTCCCGCGAAAACGCTCTGTTTCACTTCACTCCACCCCAGCCTTGCCAGTGTACGCCCCCGCCCGGGGTCACACTCTTCGTCGCTGCTGAGCCTCACTTCCTCAGTTTGCCGGTGCGGGAGTGAAGAGGAAACGGCAAACTTTATGAAACAGGCACAATTTAAACACTTACCGTCGTGAAGGTTTAATCCTTTAACAGCTGTTTACCGGCTAATCCAGCTTCGTACAGACCCAGCGCGGGCTGAGTTACGGCCGCAAGGCGGACCGAAGGTCCCTGGACGTTTTTTGTGCCTTCCGTGTCCCCGGAAATATATTTTACTTTGTGTACTGACCGTGTTTTTGTTTTGTATTTTTGCGAGACATTTTAATAGGGCTTAAAATGATTTTGTTTCATACTGTTGACTTGTATCAAAACACTGTCCTAGCAGAGAAAATATGTACGCTGAAATGATCACTTCAGTCATAGAGTCGTTTATTATCAGACAAGAATATCTGCACAACTTACGTCCACACCAAGCACAAAGCAGGAAGAGCTCTATACAACCCATGTTACCATGCTGGCAGCGTGAACATCGCTATAAGGAGTGAAACTTGCCAGTCAAAATCGCTGCCTCTTCAGTTTCGCTGCCAGCGAACACAACACACATAACAAGCAGAGCACGGAGTTAGCGGTGGTGGCTAACAGTTCATCAACACGATTCAGCGGTTGTACGTTGCAAGTAGTCTTAAAACAAATGTTGCTTGAGGTCACAATACACTCACAAATACATGTTTTCAAATATTGCCGTGGCTGACTATTTTCTCGTCGTTCACCGGCCGAGTCGAGCCCGTCTCACTCCCGTTGCCGACCGGACGAGAGGGGTCTGGCTGCAGACCAGTGTTCCATCGCATCCGCATATTAGGCTGAACAAACCTCCAATATTTTCTCTGTTCATTCCACTCCGACGGTTGTGGTCCTTGGTGCTTCGGTAGTCGCTCTGTATTTTTTATTTTATATTCTTTAATTTCCCTGACACCGAAAAACACACCGGAATCACTTCCGGGGCAGAGCGGAACCAGTCCGAGAGGGTGCCGGAACTTGGCCATGAAAGGAGCTCCGGCACACTGTGGCGACACTCCGTGCCCAGTGTTGAAAAAAATCTCCGTGAACAGATCGTTTAGAACCATGCCCAACAATTTGCAGGGCTCACGTCCAAACGCATGAACGTCATTATTTAACGATATGGAGATCATTTGACGATAGGGTTCAACATTGTAACAGTTTTTAAAGCTCAGAAAAGTGGAAAAGCATCATGGGTCCCCTTTAACTGCGATTAATTGCGTTTTGAATTGCATGTGTGAAATGCTGTTGTTCAGCATTTCAAGGCCAGTCCAGAGGCACTGTCCCCGACTGCCACGCGATGTTACAGAGACGTGTCAGCCATGACAGTCCCTGCACATCCAGAGACTTGAGGTACTCGGGGCGGATCTCATCCACCCCCAGGGCCTTGCCACCAAGGAGTGTCCTGACCGCCTCGGTAACTTGGGTAATGGACAAGTCCTCCCCCGGGGCCCTCGCCTCTGCTTCCTCCGCGGAAGACGTGACGGCAGGATTGAGGAGATCCTCAAAGTACTCCTGCACCATAAACAGTGTCGGTGGCGAACTGCTTCCCCGTCCTGAGGCGCCGAACAGTTCGCCAGAACTACCGCCCGAGCTCCAGCAGACTTGGCCTGCCAGTACCTGTCAACTGCTTCCGGGTACCCACGAGCCAACATGGCTCGATAGGACTCCTTCTTCAGCTTGACGCCGTCCCTTACTTCCGGTGTCCACCAACCGCGTTCGGGGGTTACCGCCACAACAGGCAACGGAGACCTTACGACCACAACTGCGAGCAGAGAGGCGGAGAACATGGTCCATTCGGACTCAATTTCTCCAACCTCCCCCGGGATCTGGGAGAAGCTCTCCCCGAGGTGGGAGTTGAAGACCGCACTGGCAGAGGGCTCAACCAGACGTTCCCAACAGACCCTCACAATATGTTTGGGCCTGCCGGGTCTTTCCGGTCTCCTCCCCCGCCAGCGGATCCTGCTCACCACCAGGTAGTGATCAGTTGACAGCTCAGCCCCTCTCTTCACCCGAGTTTCCAAGACAGAGGTACGGAGGTCAGACAACACGACGACAAAGTCGATCATCGACCTCTGCCCCAGGGCATCCTGATGCCAAGTGCACCGGTGGACACCCCTGTGCTCAAACATGGTATTTGTCACGGACAAACTGTGACTAGCACAGAAGTCCAGCAACAGAACACCGCTCGGGTTCAGATCAAGAAGGCTGTTCCTCCCAATCACGCCTCTCCAGGTCACACTGTCGCTGCGCGTTGAAGTCCCCCAGCAAAACAACGGCGTCCCCAGTTGGAGCACCATCCAGCACCCTTCCATCCAGCTGTGGTGCCGCCGCTCACCGCGGGCAACGGCAGAAAGATGGAGAGTCCAGCCCCTCTCGAGGAGCTGGGTTCCAGAGCCCATGCTGTGCGTGGAGGTGAACCCAACTATATCTAGCCGGTACCTCTCAACCTCCTGCACAAACTCGAGCTCCCCCACCGTGAGGTGACATTCCATGTCCCTACAGCCAGAGGCCCGGGTTGTAGACGCCCTCCGCCTCGACTGCCGCCCGAACTACACTGCACCCAACCCCTACGGTTTCCTCTGCGGGCGGTGAGCCCACAGGAGGTAGGACCCACGTCGCTCGTTCGGGCAGGGCCCGGCCGGGCCACGTGGGCAAAGGCCCGGCCACCAGGCGCTCGCATGCGAGCCCCAACCCCGGGCCTGGCTCTAGGGTGGGGCCCCGGTTGCACCATATCGGGCGACGTCACGGTTCTTTTATTGTTGTTGTCCAGCCTTATGTTTGAAATACGACGATAACAACAATAATATTAATAATAATATTATTATTATTGTTAATAATAATAATAATAATAATAATAATAATAATAATAATAATAATAATAATGTGTTATGGATTGTATTTAACTAATCGTGATTAATGTGTTTTGTAATATGTTTATTTTGTCATTATTATTTTGGCAGCTGCTTTAATTTTTTTTTGTTTCATTGGGGCGTACAGAAGCTCATGCTAATCCTCTTAAGCAAGGCACCAACAATTAAATGTTTCTCTTTAAATGCTATCTTGAGAACAATTATGCATTTCCACTATAAGTAAACTCAATTTATAAAGAATTAATTTCATGAAAAAGCACACCCGGGAATCATCCGGCAGAGCTCGACATCGCGTCTTTGCCCACAGGTAGTTTCTCTTTGTAATAATTGCACCTGCACATCTTTTGTTTACGTTGCAATCTTGCCAGCAGTAGATAAAATAAATCACCTTGTGAAGTTGTATTGTGAGCTGCTGGCTTGAGATTTGGTGCCTGATAAACAACAAGCTAACTGGCCGCACAGCAAACTTGTTTTATGTAGGCAATGTTCGCAATGTGCAGATTCGCTCTTCAGTTAAGTAAATGGTAATAACAACAATAATAATAATAATGATAATAACCCTGAAGAGGAATAAGCGGGTATCGAAGATGAATGAATGAATGAATGAACAATAATAATAATAATAATAATAATAATAATAATAATAATAATAATAATAATAATAATAAATGATGGGAGATAGTTAGAAGAATTTAAAAACAATAGAAAGAAAGAAAAGTAAGTGCCTAAGATGGGTTTTTACCAGGGATGGGCAAACTTTTTGACTGGTGGGACACAAGAGGGGTCTAAAATTTGACAGAGGGGGCTTTAGCAGGACCAGATGGAAAATATGTGTTTTAATGTCCTTGGAAAATGAACAAAAGCAGAGTTCCAACAAAATCAGTGTCGTTCTCAAATAGTAGGGTGCACGCGGTGTGATGCCAGCATGGGTGCGTGTGGCCTCGGGGAACATGTTTTTTTTTGTTTGTTTTATTTATTTATTTATTTGTTGTTGTTTTTTGCTGTACTAGCATAAAGTGTAATTAGACATCCAATACAATAGATGGCAGTGGCGCTCTTATTGTCAGAGTGTACACAGGGAGTATCTATTAGCTCCATGTGTAGGGTTTTTATGCACCAAGCATGCGCACACACAGCATAGAGCAGGAGATATCAGGTGCAGTGAACAAACCCTCAAGACAACATGAAAAAATATAACAGGATAAACAGGAATGAAAAGAAAGGCGGAGAGACAGACATAATGAGACAAATGAGAGTCTCCCGAATGCTCAGACCAGGGAATATGACGAAGCGTATGTGGCGCTTGCCTTCACTGTGACTACAGTAGGAGACGAGGAAAGACGTCTCCTACCGAGTAAACGCGGACTGTGTTTACTCTGTCTAAAAATGTCGGCAGCGGACAGCATGAAGCCAAATAAATTAAGGCGCCACTTACAGACAGTACACCACAATCACGCTGATAAGCCGCTTGAGTTTTCTTCAGCAAAAACATGGTGAATATTGTCAACAATCATCCCACTTTATGATTGCTGCTTCAGTAAACCAGCGAGCACTGTTGGTATCATATAAGGTGGCGCGTTATATGATACCAACATTGTGTTCCTGAGTTAATGTTGCAGATCAATTTGAATTTATTATTATGATTTATTGTGTTTATTTAGTTTATTTTTTCATATTGAAATAGTTCAATTAGTTGGTCAATGATGTTTGTAGTTTAAATAAGGACATTTTGTTTTCAGGCAAATTGAAGCACTTTAAATCTTTTCTGTAACAGACGAAAGAACAATGTTAATAAAGTTATTTGTTTATATATATATTTCTTTTTTTTTTTTTTTTAATGCTAATAAGGAATCAGTGTTATGCAGAGATGTACTTAACAATGTTCGTAACAATTTTATTGACCAATTATACTATTCCTAGTCACAGTGGAGAGTGTTGGGGCGCAAAATATTTTCTTCTTCCTAGGGGGGCATAACAGAAAATAATTGAGAAGCACTGCTTTAAAACCCCATGACTGAAATGACTCTTAAAACACTAAAAGAAAAAAAAATGCATGAAATACAGCTAGTTTATGATTTACTATTAATATAATTTCTTTAAGTATCGGCAGGCCGGATTAAAAAGCTTTAACGGGCCGCATATGGCCCCCGGGCCGTAGTTTGGCCACACCTGGGTTAGAGAGAGCATGGACTACTGTTTAACAGTAGCAGGAGATGTTTCAAAGCAAACACCTCCAGGAAGTGACCTGAGCCTCAATTTCAATGCAACGCTGCTTCGCTTCCGTCTTACATCTTCTTCCCGATTGTTCCTTCTTTGGAGGGTTTGGAACGTCCTCATCTATGAATTAAGAATGGAGCCTGGAATCCATTACAGACCTCCCTCATCTGCAGTGTCTCTGGAGGAGTCAAAGAGCTTTTCTTATTAGACAGATAAGGGAGAGGCTCGGTGAGACAGAGGAGAAGCTACAATGGAGACAACCGCCCCTGTGAATTAATTATTCCTCACTGGATTAAGACCAGTTTGATAGAATGGGGGTATGCGTACACATGTGTGGTTGTGTGTAAGTGTGTGTGTGTGTGTGTGGGCGTGTGTATGTGTGTGCGTGCGCGCACGTTTGCGCATGTGTGTGTACTCTTGTTGCCAGGAGATTAAATACAGGGTGCTATTACTTTGAAGGGGCCACTAGTCAAGGGTCAGTAAATGCCGCCATAATCAGAGAAAAGAATAGCAACCTAATCTTCAGCAAATGGTATAAACAACAAAAAACGAGGAAAGACTGATGAGACACAAAAAATTATCTTAAAAAAGTGATTAAAAAATAATAAAAAAAAATACTGAAGAGGCTGCAGGGTAGTTTTACGACAAGACAGAGTAGTTAAAGTTCCCAAGGTGCACCACTGGAGTGGGGTTAAGCCATTAACACTGAACTGGGAGACTCATTACAGTGACACCAGCTGTTTGGCTCTGCAAATGATTTGGATTTGGGAAGCAGTGGGGGATCCAAGATTTTAATTAATGGATCCAAATGGAGAATTAGAAAGCAAGGCAGACTTAGAATGCACCACGAAGCCACTGACCCTTCTGTCTCGCCAAATGCTCTCAATTTGACCTCCTTTGTCCCTTCGAAGGCCTCAGCGCTCGAGTGACTCCAGTGTTGGGACTTAACAAAAAACCAACGGATTGGAGGATTGGTAGGAATCATCCTGAATTGTCCACAACTAAACGCAAGTTTTGTCTATGGAATAACCAAGGACATTCTACAGACTCTGCAATTGGGATGTTGGTGGATCTGAATACACAGAGGTGTGATGAATAAGAAAAACATATGACTGATTGAAGCTCTTATAGTACATTTTATAATGCGGAAGATTTACTGATTTCTCAGAGGTTTGCCTCTCTACGCAAGCGCATTGCTGCCACCACGGGAAAAAAAAAAAACAGAGCTCAGTATCACATTACAACGATAAACTATCACGTTTTTACGTTATCATTTTTATATTATAATGTGAAACTATCACGTTATTTCGTGATAATGTTCACGTTATAACGTGATACTGAGCCCTGTTTTTATCTAGTGTGGCAATATACTACAGAAGCGCATCAACTCGAGTTGATTGAAAAGGAACCCACAATAGGACAGCGATTCAAAGGCTTTTGGGGGTTCCAGAAATCCAGTTGAATCTAGCTCTATCAGCTGAGTATACATACAGTAAAGGGGATGTTCTAAAACGCTTAACGTAAAAAGCTTGACGTAGCTTAATGACCGAAAACAGCGATCAACCATCACCAAAATTCACGTGGACGTCTCTCGTCATGCCCACTTTCACCTCTCCAAAAGCCAAAACAGTAAATCTTATTTTATGGATACTGTTCTCCATAGGTGCTCATTACAGGGAAAAGGCTTAACATCGCTGAATGTCTGTAAACACCGATCAACTATCGCCAAATTTCATGTGGGCAATACAGAAATTTCAAATTCAAGCTGGGATTGACTACATATGTCGTGTAGTGTACATGTGACCCCGGGAATCAAACCCACAACCTTTTTTTGCTGTGAGGCGATTTGGTAACTCTTTGGACTTAAAATACAAATTGACTGATGGGACTTGTGGGACAATGACAGCTTTTCCAACCAAAGATTTGATCAGGTCAATATGGCACAAAGTTACAATCTACACAAAAAGATCATCAGCCTGAATTGAAGAGATTGCAGATTTTCAGCTTTTCATTTAATTTTTGTCTATTTCTTTCTTTCTTTCTTTCTTTCTTTCTTTATAATAGGGCTTGTAGATAGAAGAGAATACAGGTAATAAAGGCTTACCTGTGACATTGACGGTCACTAGCGTAAAAGCCGCTAACGGCACGGCGGCAACGTTCTGAGCTCTGACGCGCAACATGAAGTTCCTGGTGGTTTCATAGTCCAGTGGCTCTGCCACCAGGATGGAGGCTGAACCGTCCTCACGGTTCGGGGTCAGGTAGAAGCGCACGGGCATGTTGGTCTCTGGAACCATGCCGTCCTCCAGGTTGTACGTGACTCTGGGGTCGCCGAGGGGGGACGTGGCCTTGATGGTCTGTTTGAAGCAGACAGGAAGTGGGAAAAGGGATGATTTTTCATTTCAAATTTATTCAATTCAATTCAAATGTGTTTCTATAGCCCTTTACAATAGCCAAAAAGATACCCAAAGTGCTTTACGACAAAGGAAAAACTCAATTCATAGGAAATGAAAATGCAAAAAGTGCTGCGCGATAAAAACTTGACACAAAATATAAAACACGGGAGAGTGCCACAGATTATAAAAAAAATACATAAACAAAGCCTGAACAGATTTGTTTGTTTTACTGTTTACAGTATTACATTGTTTATTATTTTGTTTATTATTTTTCATAGTAACATTTGGCTGAGTTTACCATTAGTCCCCATTAATGGATTAATGGGCGTATTATTTAAATAAACAACAATAACAAAAGAAACAGCTTTCCATGTATTGTATCACTTACGATTATTTGCACTACAAAATGTTATCTACTGAATCCTGGGACAAAAAAAAATAAATAAATAAACCCCCCCCAAAAAAAACAACAACAACTTGTGAGTGAGTAATTATCAGATTTGAAAGTGCCAGCAGTTGTCTCGAGGAAATGAGGACAGCTGCTGTTCTGCATCGACAGAAGTGCACATTCTAAGAGGTGCTAAGAGGGGGGAAAAAAACAAATGGTGGTTTACTGTTCATAATAATTAACAATTAGATAGCTAGTGCAGTAAATCAGCTGAAAAGAAAATGTTGAATTTCTATGGAAATACACTTTCCACCGTGAGCTCCCCTGAGGTAATTAAAATGAGGCCGCTCAAAGCAAATATACACCATATACAGCCCAATTAAAATCAAAAAGCGCCATGGTGGATGTGAGGTGTGACCTGGCAGTATCCAGTCAACCTGCAAAGTGCAGGAGCTGCTGTAATGAGACACACTGTCTCAGCAAACATGCCTGATTACTCTACCTGCGGATTTCTCGATGTAACAACTTGAACATTTCCATGGCGGAACAATTACAGCCCGCTAAGAGTAATTGCATTTGTGCCAGGCCATCGACTCCAATGACAAGCAGACGTTGTGATTTATACATATATAATATAATACATATTCCATCCCCTCCATGAATGATGTAAATAATTATCCAACACAACGGCAACACATACTTGAATGGACCTGAACAATAATCATCTTAATGTGAATTTTGTGACCACGTCCTACACCAGGCGTGTGCTAACTACGGCCTGAGGGCCATATGCGGACCATTAAAGCTTTTTAATCTGGCCCGTCGATACTCAAAGAAATGATATTAATAGACAGTAAGTAAAAAAAAAAAATGTCATCATTTTTTCCCCAGTGATACACAGGTACTACCCAGAAAATTAGAATATCCTGAAAAGGTTGTTGTATTTCTGCAATTCAACTTAAAAGGTGAATTTGACATATTATATAAACGAATATGCAGGTGTTTTGGATTACTTGCCTGATTAGAATTTGAGTCTTTGAACCTACAAAACTGAAGCTTTTCACAGTATTCTAATTTTCTGAGTTTGTGGGTTTGTGGTTTTAATAAGCTGAGTTACAACAGCAAAGTTACAACAAGGAACTGCTTGAGATGCCAATTTGCGTGTAATGGCTCAATAAAATTTGTTGGTTTCATATTTTATTTTAAATTGCCAAAATAAAACAACTTTTACTTGATATTGTAATTTTTCGGGTAGTACTGTACATATATATATATATGTATACATATATATATATATATATATATATATATACATATATATATATATATGTATATGTATGTGTATATATATATACATATATACTTATATATATATATATATATATATATATATATATATAAATATATATATATATATATATATATATATATATATATATATATATGTATATATATATATATATATATATATATATATATATATATATATATATATATGTATATATATGTATATATACACGTGTGTGTGTGTGTGTATAATGTATATACACATAAATGTATGTGTGTGTCCCTTATTTTCTTTTTTTATTTTATTTGAAGCATCCTACCACGATGGCCGTGTCCCGAACAGTGTTTTCCGGAATGACCACGCTGTAGCTGTCCTTCTCCCACTGTGGAGGCTGGTTCTTCACATTGGTGATGGTGACGGAGAGCTCCACAGAGCTGCTCCTGTTGCCCCCATCTGTAGCCACAATTTGCCGGGTGATGAAAGTCCTCTGCACAGCACCAGGGACGGAAAAAGAGAGACAGAGAGAGGGCGAGACAGAGAGAGCACACATCACCTTCACGGTTTGAAGCTGCCAATTTACAAGGTATCAGTGGTGATGTCAGTCACCCTCCTTCTGAAGCTGTCACACAGTGCAAGTTTCTGGATCACAATGCTAGAGGCTTAATCTTGGCATAGAGGTATTTCACATGATTCGCCAGAGTGTTAGCTTCGTTGAAAGAACACTGAAATGAACAAATTATCTGTTTAAATATGCTTTGGGAAAATAAAACTTGGCTGAGTTGGGGGTACCTTAATCATGATATATTTTATTTATAAGCATCTTTCTTCACACTAAAGGACACTCTACAAAGACAAAACAAAAGGCAATAGAACAACAGGTAAAAGCTTCACACAGTAAAATAGTAATAAATAATTAGTAAAGATGAAATAAAAAATAAAATAAAAGAGCGAGTATGCTATCTTGAACCAGTGGGTTTTGAATCTGGATTTGGACAGAGGAAGAGAAGTGAACTGAACTAAGCTGCACTTAAATGAACTGAGCTCAAGTGAACTGAGCTGATGAGCGACGTTGCCCTTGCCACATTAATAACCTTTCATTTGTCTTGGGATAAAATCAATCACCATATTTATCTAGTTTTTAAAATGCATAGATTTATTTCCAAAACCTTTATCTTTGTTTGTTTTTTTTGCAGAGATGAAGTAACAATCAAATTAACTCTGCCATGGAGAGTCTCCGCATTGACAAAAGGCAGAAATAAATGTGTGGGTTGTAAGCATCATGCTTGTACGTTATAATTTATGCAGATTACTCGTTAGCAGGGAAAAAAAAAAACAAAAAACAAAACTTGCTACCTTGAAATTTAGAAAGGTTGGATCTCAGGCGCAGCCGCTAGTGCTGCGCCAGGTATGATGCAAATTTCAGAATACAGGCCTCCTGGCACTAAAAGATGTAGAGTTGTTGCTTTTCTGAGGCTCAGAGCTGCTCGACAAACACTAAGTGGCAGCTTCCTCTTCTGCTTGATCATCATCCAGGATTGTTTTTTTTTTTTTTTTTTTTATCTGACTGGTGCTGAAGCAAAGGGTTGGAGACCGGACAGCGAGGAAAAAATATCAGCATATCTGCTATCCTTCCCCGTGCCAACCAATGAAAAAGGCTTCAGTGAACACATTATCACAACGTTGGGTTGCCAGTCGGCTGCTCGTGGTGGATTTCTACCTCTTCACTGTCAGCAATTAGGAGATTCACGGAAATATGTTATTTTATTTTTTTTGCCGTTTCAAGCCTCCAATCTGCGGGAGTCATGCTCCATTTGTATCTGGGTGCTGTTGGAGGTCTGGTCACCTTTTTTGAAAGCGCCGTCCAGCTTCAAACACGCACCAAATTTATGCGTCAACATGCTGACATCTCCCACTCAGTTAAAATAGGTCAATGTCTCCTCTGTATCCAAAATATGCAATATCAATCACCATCTTCCAACAGTCTTTTTAGCTGCAAGCTGCATTAGCTGCACTGCTGATGCTTTTACACTGTAATATTAAGAAGTGAACCAGTGTGAGCCCTTTTTGGTTTCTGCTTTGAATTTATCCCACACGGATGTTTCAGATTAATTAGGAAATCTGCCTCTGCTATCTGACAAGTCTTTGACGAACATCTCATCTTTATTTTCTCTTTATATCATTTTTGCCAGACAAACCATGGTGAAAACAATAAGAAGTTTTCTATTTGGAGAAAAAAAATCTGAATATGGTTTCAGTGTTTTTGGCAGGATTTTGATGGATGATCCCAATACACACGGATCCATCAAATACCCTAAAACCATCTACTGTAAGTGACGAGAGCTGTTATTGGTGACAGATACTCTGACAAACATCTACCACAAAGTCTGCCAACAGCAAAAGGTCAGAGCTTGATCTGTGAATGTTTGAAATGCTTCAAAGGGAACTCCATCCACACACTGCTTATTTTTGTTGAATCAATGTACCTGAGAAATGGGCTGGTTGACGTACACCCAGCCAGTCAGGGGATTGACCTTGAGGTACTCCGGCTGTTCACTGGACATGGAGTAAGTAATAGCTGCATTGGTGCCAAAGTCGTCATCATGAGCTGCCACTCGTAAGAAGCTGGTCCCAATCATCGTGTCCTCACGAAGGAAATCTGTGGTGGGGAGAAACAGAGCAGAAATTCTCTTCGGCTTTGTCGCTCATTGAACCATAAATCTCAGTGGAAATTTACTTTCTCTGACAGAGTATTTTGTAGCTGGAGGTGTCGTTTTCAAACAAATTATTTAGACAATACAACTTGTAGTTGCTTTAATAAAAAACATAGAAAAGATAAGATGTACAAAACAAAAATGCACACCCAAAAAGGCTAAAAAGTAAAGTTACTTTTGCACAACAATTTAAGCGACGAAATCAAGCAAAGTCAAAAGATCAATCAGTTAAAAAAAAGTACAAAAATATATTGTTGAACAGATACAAGGGATAAAGGGAATTTTTGATCCTTTTTATGATTGTTCTTTGAATTTTTATATGGCTTTGTATTTACTGTTAACTATCTTGCATTGTCAATGACATATTGATGGGAGATTTATGAGTATATGTGAATGTGATTAAATGTGTATGTATATATATATATATATATATATATATATATATATATATATATATATATATATATACATATATATGTATATATATATATATACATATACATATATATATATATATATATATATATATATATATATGTATATATACATATATATATATATATATATATATATATATATATATACATATACATATATATATATATATATATGTATATGTATATATATACATATATATATATATATATATATATGTATATGTATATATATATATATGTATATATATATATACTATATATATATATATATATATATATATATATATATATATATATATATATGTATATATATATATATGTATATATATATATATATATATATATATATATATATATATATATATATATATATATATACATATATATATATATATATATATATATATATATACATATAAGGTGGCAGTTCAGGGCTACCCCCTGAACTGGTGGGGGAGTATGAGTCCCTGAATGATCCCAGGAGCTATGTTGTCTGGGGCTTTAGGCCCCTGGTAGGGTCTCCCAAGGCCAACAGGTCCTGGATGATGGGACAGACTAAGAGCAGTTCAAAAACCCCTATATATAGCCACACAAGAAGGACCGTGACGTTGCCCGGAATGGCGCAGCCAGGCCCCCACCTTAGAGCCAGGCCCGGGTTTGGGGCTTGTATGCGAGCGCCTGGTGGCCGTGCCTTTGCCCACGGGGCCCGGCCCGGACCCAGCCCGAAGGAGTGACGTGGGTCCAACCTCCTGTGGGCTCACCACCCGCAGAGGGAGCCATAGGGGTCGGGTGCAATGTGGTTCGGGCGGCAGTCGAGGTCGAGGGCATGGAATGGATGTCACCTCGCTGGGGGGGAAGGAGATTGAGCTTGTGCGGCTGGCTGAAGTGGGATTGCTTATTGCCCCACAGCTCAGCCTCTATGTGTTGGAGTTCACCCCGGTGAATGAGAGGGTCACGTCCCTGCACCTTCGGGTTGGGCACAGGTCTCTCACTTTGATTTCAGCATATGGCCCGAATAGCAGTGCAGAGTACCTGGCCTTCTTGGAGTCTCTGGTAGGGGTGCTGGATGGTGCTCCGACTGGGGACTCCGTTGTTCTGTTGGGGGACCTCAACGCACATGTGGGCAACGACAGTGAGACCTGGAAAGGCGTGATTGGGAGGAACAGCCTTCTTGATCTGAACCCGAGTGGTGTTCTGTTGCTGGACTTCTGTGCTAGTCACAGTTTGTCCGTGACAAATACCATGTTTGAGCACAGGGGTGTCCACCGGTGCACTTGGCATCAGGGTGCCCTGGGGCGGAGGTCGATGATCGACTTTGTTGTTGCGTCATCCTCCGTCCATGTGTCTTGGTGAGTTGGATCCGCTGGTGGGGGAGGAGACCAGAGACACTCGGCAGACCCAAGCGCATTGTGAGGGTCTGTTAGGAACATCTGGCTGAGCCCTCTGTCAGTGTGGTCTTCAACTCCCACATCCGGGAGAGATTCTCCCAGATCCTGGGGGAGTTTGGGGACATTGAGTCAGAATGGACCATGTTCTCCACCTCTATTGTCAACGCAGCTGCTCGAAGCTGTGGCCGTAAGGTCTCTGGTACCTTGTAAGGTTTCTGGTACCCTCGATAACCCCCGAACCCGGTGGAGGCACTCGGAGCACAAAGCACGAGTAAAAGACATGACCGCAAAGATGGCGGCTGGCGCTGGATTCTGCTGCTCCGGTTATTTGGAGGACGACGGCACCCACGTGATGACATTGCTGGCCGTAGCCACGGACGTCATTCCACCCCCGGTGAAAACTCCAAGTTAGAACGACAAGGCTGAGCAGGTGCCGTGTCCTGTACAGTTTGAGCTGCGAGCTCGGGCCGGAGGGTGGTCCAGTGAGGTGAAGGCACTTCAGCTTGCTATGTGCCTCTCTGGTGACACTCTATCAAGCCTGCTGCCGTTGAGCTCTGAACAAAGGGGGGACTATAACGCACTAGTAGGAGCGCTAAACAGATGGTTTGGTTCGTGGACAGCAGCTATCTTGCTCCTCTCTGAGCTGTGCAGTCGACAGCGGCGTCCAGGTGAGCCGCTGAGATAGCCTGCCAATGACATTGAAGGCCTAGTTCACTGCACCTATGCCCACATGCCTCCCAACATCCAGAGCAAATTGTTCCGTGACCTTTTTTCTCCAGGCTCTGCTGCCAGCTGACCTGCGGACCCAGACATTGCTCGCTCATCTAAGGTCCCTCGTGCTGAGCGGGAGATGTTGTGTGTTTGGTCCCAAGGGACTGTTCTAGACTAATCCCCAAGGGTGAGAGCTGCGTACGGGACTGAGTTGAACGCAGCTGCAACTGCCTTGGCAGTGGAGCTCACACAGCTGGTGCGAGCGGCCACTCCCCAGGCTGGTGATCGAAACCTCAGGCTGGGCTCGAAGACCTGCCTGTGATGTGCACAACCCGGCCATCTGATCCTGCAGTGCCCCAAGTTATCCATGAAACAGGGAAAAGGGACGGGGACAGCATAGACGGGATGATGCGGATCCCTGGGACAGTGTCCCAACCCTTTGTGAATGAGGGCGGAGTAAACTCCATTCGTAAGGGGGCAGTGCAACCTGCCTGGGGAGACGGGTGGTCAAAACGGCTCATCAGCGATTCTGATAAAAGCAGACGTAGTGATGGACACAGACGTTTTCCCCACCACCCTGAAACTCCAGACAGTCACAGGAGACTGAGCATCCACGGTGGCGGTGGCGATGGTGACTCTGGGGTTGGGGAAGTAAGTGGTTCACTGCCCAGTGAGGGTGGCAAACCTGGAGGACTGTATTGTGGGGTTGGACGTTCTTAGGGCATTGGACTGTGTCATTAACACAAGTGGCGAGACACACACCTTTCCAGACGGTCAAGTAGTCCATGTCGGGGTGGCTGCAGACTACTTCACGTGTGGCCTGAGGCGTACTGCCTGCCAGACCATGAGGCGGGGACCATAGTGGATGCATTGCTGGAGGGACGTTCAACAGGTTTGGGACACCTGAGGTCAATCACACTGACCAGCAAAGGAACTTCGAATCCCGTGTCCTGCTGCACAGGACTCCATCGCCTGCTCTCCAGCCCTTCTCATGCTGGGTAGAGAGATCCGAACCCCAGTTGAAATGGTGGTGGGCAGGCCGCCAGATGCCTCCCTGGAAACCCGGGGTCGGGAGTATGCCAGGAAGCTCCAGGATCGCCTGGAATCCACACATGAGTTCGCCAGCGACAAATCTAGCGACTTTTCCACGTTTTATTGGAGACTTTTATGGTATTTTGGAGATTTACATGAAAGCATGTATCGTTCCCCAGCAGTTGCTGTTTTCAGTGAGCAGCGGGTGCTGCTGCAAGCCCCTCCCCAGCTCCAAAATAGTCACTGGCGGTCACAGCCTCTTGCCTCGCGCGGCAGTCAGGGAAGGAGCAGAGAGGAGACCCTCACCCCTCCGTGTCCAGGCAGCAAATGAATCACGCACACGCCCTTCCTTACAGAGCGGGATGTAAATGTAAAGGTTTATTCATTGTCATGCTAAAATAAATCACTGCATTTGGCTCACACAGCATGTCACTTACACACCCTTACTTCCAAGAAGAACATATAGTTCAACAACAATCCTCTAAAGCCCTATGCTCATTGCTCAGACTAAGATATTGCACTTTTGTTACCTGTTTTTGGTCAATGTTACATTGACATGTTATTTTGTTGTTCTGTTTTGGATGTGTGTTTTTGCCAGTGCCATAAAGACACAATTTGGTCATTTTTGATAAGAATTTGGTCATATTTAAAAAGAAAACATTGTACTGTCACTTTCATAGAAGAAGGAAAGTTTGTTTTATAAAATATCTACAACAAATATTTATCATAGCATCAAATTGTATGTAACAAATCGATTTGTATCGAATTGGTCGAATTGGTCGAATGAAAGGATATTTTTTGAGTCGAATCGTAACCTGTTTATCTCGATGCATATGAAATTGTTTACCACATAGAGATGTGCAAGCCTAGTATGTATGTATTCTTTATTTATATTTGAGAAAGGGGTGAGCGCTAACCAGCTGAATAATAATTTTGCAATAACAATGTAATAATTTTGCTTTTTTAAAATTTTATTTCAATACTATTTTATGGTAAGGAATTGTTTAATAGATAGACGTCCGGAAGCATTGTCAACTTTGAATATTCAAAATAAAATCTTGAAAAATAAAAGAGCAAGTAGGTTAAACATAACACACAGCAGCACTTACACTCATATCGAATGTTCTCAAACTTGGGACTGTTATCATTCTGGTCCAGTATGAGAATGTTGAGCTGACAAATGCCAATCAGCGGGTCTGCTGCTTGGTCGGTGGCGGTCACAGTCACGGCGTACTCCCGTTGGCGCTCGCGGTCAAACTTCCGAGCAGTCACAATGGCTCCTATACGCACAGACATAACTAGGTTAATAATTAGATGGCTCATTTACACCTCATAGCTCCTTGGCTAATTTTAGAGTAAAATTGCTGAAGTAATTTCCTCAATTTGTCCTTAAGCTAAATGTAAAAGACTGAGCAGATGAGGAGCTGAATAGCTAAGGAGAGGAAAGAATTTCAAAGGGCCTACGCATTGTGTACAAAAGTGTCGGGTGGAAAACAAAAGATTCAACACCTATGTGAAATAGAAGCTTATAAAAGCTTCTACACAAAATATATAAACATAAATGCAATGCAGAAATATAATACGAAACAAAATAATGATTATACAAACATTAACTGACGTGGATCTTTAATGAAAGAAAAGATCAGAGACGAATAACACATTTCCACGGCGAGCGAGTATAACAATGGCCTCAGCTTCAAATGAGTTTCATTTGCTGCAGGATGGCAACAGCAGTATATTTTTCTCTGATGTTGAGGATTCCATACTGTCCTATAACCACTATTAAAAGATTATCAACACAAATGTAAGGGAAGGGGCACTACTGTGTGTGTGTGTGTGTGTGTGTGTGTGGGGGGGGGGGGTAGGTGTTGTTCTATGGCTTAGAGACCATGGCACTGTGGAGAGACAGGAAGTAGAGCAGAAGGTAGCAGAGATTAAAAGAGGATCAGAAATGAGAAGAAGACGAGGAAGCTAGAGAGGTCGGCCTGAGATGGTTTGGACGTGGACAGAGGAGGGACAGTGAGTTGTAGTGAGTAGAATGATGCTGAGGTTGTGTTACAGCCACCCGCCGTCTCGCCTCCTCCCGCTGTGCCATTCACCTTCTGTTTGTCAATTTATGTTAATTTAGGTGTGCCGGTGCCACAAAACCATTCGTGCCCGCTTTGCTGTCCTGTCCGCCTCTGATTGGTGCGCTCAGTCCCGCTCTCAATCCTCGACCCCACCTGCAGTCTGCCGCTCAACCAACCACACGCATCCAATCACGGGACAGCCTCCCACTTATGCAGCGACTTCTCTGCACTTCGGCGCGACTGAACACCCTGCCAGTACGCCTCGAGACCGGTGCACCGTGAACTTGTATTATTGTAAGCGAACTACGTTAGAGCGGCCAAGGGCTAGATTTGTATCCTATCTTTTCTTTTGAGCGTCGAGCTAACCTTGGTTTTAGTAGCGAGGTTTTCTTTTCCCGTTTTGACACCTTTTGTTCGAAATAGATGGCTCTTGTTTTTTGAAGAGTCTCCTTTTGTTATCCTTGTTTATTGATTTAACAGCACCACTTGGTCACCCTAAGTTGTAGTTTTGCCTCGTTTTCTTTGTTTGTTCAGGATAATAAAGCCTATTTTAATCTCTTACACCTACTTATCTCCAGGGTTTTTTTTTTTTTATGTTACAATGTTTCTCCTTTTTAACATCTCAAGCCAGTTGGAACAGGTTGGAACTATAGAGGAAGACCAGAGATGAGATGCATGGATGGATACAGTGAAAGATGACAAGAGTTAGTTGGTGTGAGAAGAAGAAGATGCAGAGGATGGAGTTAGGTGGAGGCAGATGATTGGCTGCGGCCACCCCTGAAGGGAACAGCCCAGAGACAGGAAAGATAGATAGATCTTTGGAGTAAGCAACACAACTCTGTAGGTCTCCACAAATTGGTGGTCCTCTGTTTACAGCTCCTTTGAAAGGAAGCTGAATTGGCTTGAATTTCCAGCCGAAGGCAGCTGGGATGGACTACACAACATCTTGATGAGTGAGAAACATTGTAAGAAAATTGGAAAGTACGGTGGCCTCAGAGGGCCAAGCAAACACATGGCTGGGGAAGTTGGACTATCAGTTCATCATTCACGACTAGTTTCCTTCACCTCATTTTCCCCAGCGGAGTGCTTTAGTAAAAACTGTGTTGTATTACTCTGCTGGTATGAAAAGTGCTATATAAATAAAGTCTGATTGATTGATGGTATTGAGTAACAAGACCAACCCCTCTCCCCTAACCCCCGGAATATTTAGCGTTATGTCGAACAATGTGCACATTTAATTGTTACCTGATACATGACTGAGTTCCATCCCACTGGATGTTAACTGTTGTGTTCAGCATGTGTAAGTACATGGAGTTGACTGGGACGATATGTTTAGGTACCTGTGTCGGGGTGAATGCTGAATGCCGGTATGGTGGAGTCTTTGTGCATGAAGCCGTATGTGACCCTTCCATTGGAGCCTTCGTCAGCATCCACCGCATGGACCTGCAGGACGAATGTCCCCGCTGGCTGATTCTCCAGGACTGACGTGCTCTCTCTGTACTGCTGACACTGAGGGGAGAAGATTGTAATGTAAAATACTTTTATGCCATGCTGAAATGAGTTCCAAACACAAAGATAGTTGAAAAAAAAAAAACGTTGTTTAGTGTGTGTTTTGTGGGCTAAAATAAATATGACCACAAAAAACAAACAAAAAAGCTTTCATAACGATGACATCAAAGGCCATGTTGGGACGGTCTGCCAGTTCACTACACCTGCTGCACCTGCTGATTTGCTGTGGTCCTGCCAGGACTGTGATTGGTTCTCAGGGTTAGCGAACCAAAGGCAGGGAGCTCAGCTACATCACCTACCAGGCCCTGGCAGCTCGCAGCTGTTCAAAAGCAAACAGCTGGGACTGAGCTGAAACTGGGCAAACATTGCCATCACGCTCAGGGCTAAAGTTATCACTAGGCCATTTATGTCTGGAGACAAAATCAAAGAAAAAATATCCGGGGCAATTTAAAAATAAAAACATCACACAAGTAGTGACAGATCTTCGCGCGCTGCATTCGTGGTGTGATCGACAGCTCCTCTTGCCACCTGAACTGATCAGACACAAAGGACTTTATCATACTCTTTGTCGCACTCTCTCATCTCAATCATTTTCTTTCGGTCCTATAGAGCGCTTCCTGG
The DNA here is from genome assembly GCF_046127955.1 of Nelusetta ayraudi. Lineage (NCBI taxonomy): Eukaryota > Metazoa > Chordata > Actinopteri > Tetraodontiformes > Monacanthidae > Nelusetta > Nelusetta ayraudi. The sequence continues at coordinate 2,362,832 of NW_027466073.1, forward strand.
CGTAAAAAGTGCTGCTTGATGCTGTTTGTGACATCCACCTGCAGATAAAAAAGGACGTTCACACATAACAGCTGCTTGTCACGCACCTTGGCATCACATCAACTTACTAGCAATAGTAACCCTTTTATTACTAGATTTGCCTGTTTCTAAGCTATACCTTGCAGAATAAAGCAAGGATCCAAGGTACTAAATTTTGCATGTTATTTATTTATTTATTTATTTATTTTTAGGATCGGGTGAAAGCAGGGTTACACCTTGGAAAAGTGTCCAGTTCATCACAGGGCCACATAGAGAAACAACCATTCACACTTATGATCAATTTAGAGTTCCCAATTCACCTCGCACGCATGTTTTTGGACAGTGGGAGGAAGCCAGAGGCCATGAATCGAATCGAACATGCAACATTCTTGCTGTGAGGAAAATTGTGTGTATATATATATATACATATGTATTTTCACACACACACACACACACACACACACACTCAGGGCGTTAGCAACTATGAGTGTGTAGCAATATGTAAGTAAAAAAAGCAGAATGCACAACACAAATGGAGGATGTCAGTGAGAGTGGGGGAGTGTGAGCACTGCATCACACGGCTCCGTATTTTGACGACAGTGTTTCTATATTATATTAAACCACTGCGCTTTTGAAATGGACCACAGATGACTGCAAAACACCACTATTGTCTTGAGCCAGTCATTGAAGCAATAAAATACTCTCACCCGTCATCATCTTGGCTCGGAACAGAACGAACGCTCGACAAACGCACACAAATGTTTTGGTTTCCCTTAAGGGTGGGAAAAAAAAGAAAGATGTTGACAAACCAATGCTTAGAGCTCATTTTTATTCCTCAAGGTTCGGTCTTCCTGACAGGGTTGCTTTCAAATGTGAGGCACGCACGGTATTAGTTGTGTGTGCACCTCCGCTTTGAGTTATTGTTTACTTCTGACTATGAAGCTTATTGTACGCTGCTTGTGTTGATTTTTCTAAAATGCTCAGAGACAGCATCGCCTTTCCAAACCCAGATGTTCTTCCACTACCACAGTTATTAAAATGCGCGGTTACGCAGATGCTTTGCATAAAATAGAATAGATGCACTTTATTGATTCCAAATTGGGAAACTGTGGTGTTCCAGCACTGAAAACAATAAAATTCATGCACACAGGAAATACGAAAGTCCCAGTGCACACCAGGAAAACAGCCCCCACTCCCACGACCCCAACCCCTTCCCTTCGGTCCTGCACCCCCAAAGGGCCAGTGTGTAATGCGAACCCTGATTGACACCGAATGGAAATGCTCACACACCCTAACGTCCTTTGGCTTGGGTTCGAGCCATTGTTTGAGCAAAACCCTCTTAAATGAATATGACAACTCTGCCTGGAGGCGTCTTGTTTTGGCCGGTCTCGTAAGTCATCTTGACTGCTTCCGCTTTGGAAATCAACATTTCTGTGTGCGTGTGTGTGTGTGCGTGTGTGTGCGTGCGTGTGCGTGTGCGTGCGTGTGCGCGCGCGCACGCGCATTCAAAGTTGAAAACCGCTTGATCAGTGCCGGTAAAAATGATGAATCAAATAACACTGAAGGGATTTAGTATAGAATAAAGAGAAGACTAAAAGGTAAAGATCATGTCCATGTTACTTTATTATCTTAAATTAAGAAGGAAAGAAATGAATCTATTAGATAAACGAAAGCCTTATTGTAGAGTTGTACTGTAGTGTTTCGAAGTCCACACTTTGATGTGTAGACATCGTTGAAGGTGTGAGTCTCCACGGTGTGTTTGGAGGTCCAGACTTGTAAGTCTTCTCTTGGCAAATTGTTTGTAAAAAAAATATATACTGCATATTTTACATTTGAAGTAATTGTGTCACTAAAGTTATGTGTGTGTGTGTGTGTGTGTGTGTGTGTGTGTGTGTGTCTAAATGTACAAATACACATTTTGTGTACATGCAGATGTACTATTGTATATATTTTCTATGTATATCTAACAGATGACAGTTCACTAACACGCTCTCCTTCTCTCTCTCACTCTCTCTCTCTCCCTCTCTCTCTCTCCCTCTCTCTGTCTGGGGCTCTTGGCGGGTCATGCGTCGGTGCTATGGGATGAAAGGCACATTTCATAGAATATTTCACGCATTTATGGCAGCGGGAGACTCCTAAGAGACACAACTGAGCATATAGAGCACATGAAATGTTGCAGAGCAGCAGCCCTGCCCCTCCCTCCCCCGCACCCGCCCCCTGTTTGCTTCTCTCTTCTTCTCTTCTCTTCTCTTCTCTTCCAAATCATCTTGTCTCTCTGCTTCTTTCGAGCTCGGAGGTGAAGCTCAGAGGGGGACACTGGTGACTTACCCCCAGCAGAGAAAGAGAAAAAGGCTGCTTGCCTCTAATACTGGTTCAAAATATCACATGGGGCTTAGAAAAGACACCTCATTTAAAATGAAGGCATGACCGGGGGGAAAAAAAAAAAGAAAGAAAAAAGTGACAATATGAAGCTTCTAGAGTCGGGTGAGAGCAGCATTGGTGCCACATTCCTCAAAGCTTTAATTAAAAGTGTGGGATGATGTAGGCGGGAGATGAAAGAACATAGATGAGTGGTCATATAGGTTAACGTCTCCTCCAGAGAGAAGAGCCAAGGGGGGCTAATAATTACAGGAGGAGGAGAGATGCACGAGAGCGGCGCAAAAGCAGGCGATGCTCACGATTTAAAACCAAACAAAGAAAACGGAAAAAGAAAGTCGTCCCACCTTCTCAAAGACCGGCTTGTTGTTATTCACGTCGTCCACCCCGACAACAACCTGCGCGGTGGACGACAAGGCCTGGGGTCCGCCTGAGGCGTTGTCGTCTGTGGCTGTAACATTGAGCACGTACTCGACGCCCTGCAGGTGTGGGGGCGGGCTGGAGCGCAGGCGGATCAAACCTTCAAGAGAGCAGAAGAGGACGACAACGACACATGAGTCGCTTTATGTGGAATGAGATGTTCAGCCTCAGCCTGATCCACTGGGATTTCAGGGCTCAATCACATGCACGACATTCAGGCTAACAGAGTGGCCAACCCTGTTGCTGCCAATGTCACGCACCCTTTCCCTTCCGACAGATGGATAGATGGATGGATGGATGGATGGATAGATAGATAGATAGATAGATAGGTAGATGGATAGATAGATAGATAGATAGATGGATGGATAGGTAGATAGGTAGATAGGTAGATAGATAGATGGATGGATGGATGGATGGATATATAGATAGATAGATAGGTAGATAGATAGATAGATGGATAGATCGATAGATAGATAGATAGATAGATAGATGGATGGATAGATGGATGGATGGATATATAGATAGATAGATAGGTAGATAGATAGATAGATGGATAGATGGATGGATAGATGGATGGATGGATAGATAGATAGATAGATAATTTTATTTTTCTTGAAGGAAATTCAATTTCTCAGCTGCATGATCATCAGCAATCAGTTCATAAAAAGTGCAGCGAAAGAATAATTAAAATAAAGAAGTAACAGAATGATTAACATAAAGTTTTGAGGTAAAAAAAAAAAAAAAAAAAGGAAAGAAAAAGTGACAATGCCAGTGGTATTGAGGTTTAAAAAGTAAAATGCAGAATTGCAAAATGTAAAGTGCAAAGTGCATCAATGTGCATAAATATTTGGGCCAACACTCCACTCACCCCTCATATCCCCCCCCCCCCCCTCCCCAGTGTTGTGTTAAAGAGCCTGACGGCTCCCCTGATCTGTCTGTGGAGCAGCTCAGTGAGAGCAGCGCCCCCAACCATCACCACCAGCTCCAGGCAAAAAGAAAAACAAACCCGTTCCTTGCTATGACCTCATGTTTTGCTGGCATTTTGCTAATGTTTTTAATTGTAATATTGGAGGGCTGGTTGAGCGGAGGCAGTTTCATTCCGCTTTCTCTCATCGTATAATCATACTGTTTCAGAGAAAACTTGATTCATTTTTTTAAGTAGTAATTAAAGTAGTAATCTAAAGTCACCAAACTTTTGTTTTGAAGATAATTATTCCTCCTGAACCCCTAAACTTCGAAATCTGAATCATCATCCTTTGTTCAAAAAGAATAAAAACATTTTGACGAATTGTAAAATGACACAGTCCAACCATGCATCCCTCCCTCACACCTGCATTTCAAAAGATCCTTCATCACTTTGCTGTTGGTCTTGACACTGGAGTGCATGAGAACGGCTGTTTCACAACATGTCAGGCAAAGGTTAGCAGACTTCTGTCTCGATATATAAAATCAAACATTTCAGTCAAAGAAGAACCAAGCCCAAAATCAGGCTGCGTTCAAACGCTTGTTTTGAACATGCACAGTGTTGGTAAATTGAGGTAATGGCGGACTAAACCTCACGGCGTTTCAAGTAAAAAATACTGTTTTAACACCTGACCACGGCCAACAACAACAACAACAACAACAACAACAACAACGACAACAACAGAACAAAAGGAGTTGGTGAAAGCTGCATATTGCTTCAAAGCTAGTGTAAGTTCAATTGCACATGTGAAGCTACTGATCGCACAAATCACGAGCATGTAAATGCGTTAGTCCGACTACGATTGGAGTTTGAGAACGCTGTGGTAGATGCGGGCTTCGACAGTAAAATCGCCAGTAATATTTTGTGTACGTTTACGCGAATTTCTGACCAATCTACAGACGGTGGCGCAGCACATTTACGGCTGTTTGGGGAGGAAACTCGTTGAATTGAAGACCAGGGCCCCGTAGCCAACTTTCCCTGCACCTTCTTAAAATAAATAAATGTCAATTGAATTATGATGGTGTCTGTTTGTTTCGTAGATGCAAAAAAAAAAAAAGAGATGACACTAAGCACTCAAACTGTTCCGCAGCTACTCGCGGAGCGATTCTACAGCCAAAAGTGCCCAACAACAAAGAACACCGGCCACCGCCGGACTCGTGAATTCTTCTTTTCGTCCCTGTCAAATATTTGTCCATCCTGTGTACCTGAGCAGCGTTTTTCTGAGCTACAACCTACTGAACACTTTTTTTTAATTGTTCCGCCGTGGAAAAAGTTCCGACGTGAAAACATCTCAAAATCCTCCTCAAAGTACGCAAACTTATGTTAATTTCACCGATGGTGCTTAATAAATTGAAGACCTCACCATGCCTCAAAGAAACTTTAAAATACAGTTTAATCAACTCATGCAGACGAGCCATGGTGCCTCCGTTTGCCTCACTCCATTTAGTTTAGATTCATTATGAAATGATGTGAACATTATCACGTAAAAACTCGAAAATGATCACGTTTTAACGCGAAAGTATCACGTTATAATGTGAAAGTATTACGTAAAAACGTGAAAGTATTACGTTATAAAGTGATACTGAGCCCTGTTTTTTTTTTTTTTTTTCTAGGGTGGCAGCAATGCGCTTCCGTAGATAACAATGTGTAGTGTTCAGTGGAATGACCATTGTTTTTTTCTGTTGGTGGTGACTGTTTACTGAGACAAGGAGTGAGATTTCCGTAAATAGATCCTGGAACTTAGCCTGGTCTGGAGCAGGCTCACCCCACAGAATAAATCTCCATGGTAACGTATACCATAACATATCCCACGTTTGTTGTGCAACCGGATCACAAATAAAGTATTCCAGGATAACCAAGATATCCCGGTTTAATCCCCTATCCTAGTTTTGTGCAACGGGCCCCAGTACGGACATTACAAAGGTTAAAGGTTACCCGGAAGTTACCATGCTGAAAGACTCATATCGCCCCCTAGTGTGGGAGAAGTGGACGTGTCCCAGTGAAACATTTAATTTTCTCAGCTGCATGTACACGGGGACAAGGAGAGTCCGATTAAAGGAGAAACCGAGTTATGAGCTTAGTTCGATTAAGCTCTGCATGTAAATGTAGTGACTGGTCCAGCAGTTTGCTTCACACACGCATTTTTCCTCTGGCTCTAAAGGCCAATTCCTTAATTATCGCTCCAAACATACACATAGTTGAACCAATTGATATTCCTTTTTAGTGCCATCATTCCATCATGCCGACACTTCATTCCGCCCCGCTCTCTCCCTCTCCCCCGCTCTCTCCCTCCCTACCCCCTCCCTTTTTCCCTCTCTCCCTCTCTCTGGCTCCCTTCTCCCGTCCGGTGTGGGCGTCTCATCTACATGCAGCTTTGAATGAGTCCAGTCCACTCTACATTCATCTCACACTCTGCTGTGTTTACTTGGTGTGTGTGTGTGTGTGTGTGTGTGGCCTAGAAGTGCAGAAACACTTATTATATCCTTATCTTCAGAGGTGGGGGGAGTGTGTGATGTGTCTGACACCTGAGAACCTACAACAGACCCACGGCACCACTTATACTTTGCTTGTGTTTTATTCAATGTTTTCTGTCTGATCATTCAAGCGTGGTGTGAAAAGCTCACAATCTCCATTACGACACCCGCCATTAAATCTTTACAAATATGCATCCTGCATGTTAAGGATAATTAGATTGCTATTGAGTAACAGTCAGGAAGATAGGGACTCCGCCACACTCGAATATTGATGGGTATTTCACACACTGTCCTCTCTGATTGGCAAAGAGTATAGGTGATGTGAGGAGGATCTGAGGGCCACTGATATGAACTGACCACTTGAATCAGCAAGTGGGGGAAGATTATGGCAGCGGTAGCTCACTGACATACCAGCTGGATTTGCTGCCGCTGAGCAGATGGATGGAGTGTTTTGGTGACCCACCTCATAGGAAGAACAAATATGGTTCTGGGATATGTCGAAAACTGTTGCTTTCAAGTCAATTGAAACTGAACAAAACCCAAGTTCCAACAAAATCCGTCTTTGAAGTCCCACGGAATTTAGCTCTTTATTGAAATGACTCTTAAAACACTGAAAAAAAAAAAAAAAGATCAATGAAATAAAGCTATTTTATGACTTACTGGCTGTAAATATAATTTATTCAAGTTTGAAGGGCTGGATTAAAAACTTTAACGGGGCCGCATATGCCACATGCCTTTGTCTGTACACTCATTAGTCACGTGTGTTAGCGACCGCTCTCACTGACTGTGGTGCAGTAGTGGGTTTATCCATCTGTGTCCATTTATATGATGACACTATTTGTATTGTTTGGATGAGGGGAGGGGAAGAGTTTGTGTTCACCAGTGTGTGATTTAGGTTTTGCATGTTTTTTAAGGCTGAACTGTAGCCAACCAAAATGAAAAAAGGGGCAAGTTTAGCAAATGCTCAGGCAAAGTAGATCATTTTGTAGGTTGTGCGCCTTGATTTAATGTTGTTATGACATTGTGTTATGTCATGGGGCAACATGTTTTCTTTGAGCTCTGTGTCACAGACAAATTCTCAACATGCAAACTGTTGGCTTCCAGCTTTATTACTTAGTGCTGGTCCATCAATTTGACCCAATTTCCAACAAGCCATTTGTTTATTTATTTTTTCACAAGAGTATGAAATTGGGCATTGGGATTACATGGGATTTTTTTTCACAGACCAACGTATAAATCCTGATAAATCAATTTTCTTTAAATTAACAAATAATGATAAAATGTGTAAAACTTGACATATTTGTCACAGGAAACACTTACTCAAGAAAGGGACCCATAATAGTTCAAATCTATTTGTTTACACCTCACCGATTACATTAAGTAGGTCCAAGCAAAGCACTTTTGTTGATGTAGTATTGTATTTTAATTTTTAGAAACTGGACCTGTGTCCTACTCAGAAGCTGTAATACAAATACTACGAAATGTGATTCAGGCAAAATTAAAGGAATACCACTGAAGGATTTTATCATGGCCTTCCAAAGCCACTGATGGACCAACACATATTATTTTTCAGAAAAATGATTTGGGTTTTTACCGTGCAAAGGAACAATTTCACACAGAAAAAATAGTTTTGTTTTTTTTAAATAATCAATAAACTATGTTTTATTGAAAGAATGTATTTACTGACTCCTCTCCAACACTGACCCCGTGACCATGACTTGTATTATATATCTGCTTTTTTAAATGGATCAGACTGTAAAGTGATGCCTTGTGATGTCTTTCAGGTGCCTTCGTAATGTGTATGGGCTGAGATAATCTCATTTGAAGTCAGTGAGTATAACGTTAACGTTCAGAGACCTGGGTCAATGTCAGCACTCCTCTGAGATTCTCCTGCATGAAGCAAATTTGCTACCTGTGCATTCCTGTTTCACTTTCCCTAAAAGCCATGGTGGTTAATCCTTTCTCCAATCCTTGTTTATCATCAGTTAAATAATCTGTCGAATGCAAAGCAAAGAGACCCTGATGAAACTTAGTAAAGATGATTTTCAGATTAGGTTGGATCCTATTAGCACTTCCAGTACTTCCATTGCATTCAGACCAAATCATGTATATACAGTACATGCGTACACATTCTGAAATAGCAAAAGCCAAGACAGTCCGACCATTATTTTTCCACCCATCCATTTATCCATCCATCCCTCCATCCATCCATCCATTTTCTATACCCACTTCTTCCTGCACTCCCGATCGCAGGGGTCTGCTGGAGCCTGTTATCACATTTTTTTTTTTTTTTTCATTTTTAAAGAATTAATTAAAAGGTGGGGGTCTCCTGGGGCCTTTCATGTTCTCCCTGTGTCGGCGTTGGTTCTCTGTGGGTTCTCCGGCTTCCTCCCACAGTCCAACAAGAACATGCGTGCGAGGTGAATAAGGTAACTCTAAATTCTCCATATGCGTGTGAATGGGTGTATGATTGTTTGTCACTCTGTGGTTCCCTGCTGGTGACCTGTCCAGGGTGTCACCCCGCTTTCACCACATGACAGCTGGTTTGAGGCTGATCCCACACAACCTTGAGTGAGTGCAGGAGGAAGCAAGTATTGAAGATGGGTGGGTGGACGGAATTATTTCAAGAAGGTCAGAAAACCACATCATGAGTGTATTTTGTTATGCATCATTTTCACCAGTTGTTCCAAAAACATGGCATTACACGATACTTTGTCAATTGTCAATTAAATGTTTTCATCTTAATGTTTATGATGGAATATAAGGCAGATAGTGAGATATATCAGTGTGCAAAAACAGTATAATCTTACATCAGTAATAAATACTCTAGAAGGCTTCTGGATTATTTATTTTTTCATAAATGGAAATCCTGCTCATGTACGTCCTCAGAAACATGAAGTTGTCATCACACCAGAAAACGTATGTATGAGTGTAGCCGCTGCAAAAAATGCAATAAGAGACCAAGCAACAAGCCCACTGTCCTCAGCCACGCTGCAGCAGTAGGCAGTGTGTTCATGCTTAATGAACTGAGACAGATGGCCTGATAAATGTGACCAGTTCAGTAAAGAAGGGAGCAGGCAGGCAGACTCACACACACACACACACACACACACCAGAGGCGTCCTGTGGTCCGAACTCTTCTTCTCTCCTCCGCCTGCTGGTTGAAATTAAGGTATAATGGGAGCTAAAAGCTTCAGATGAGAACAACACGTGCTGGCTAAGTGGTTGAAAATGGGACATGGGAAAGGTTTTAGGACGTTCAAGGAACAAAAGCACACAGCAGGCATCTGTTCTGATCTATTAGACATGTGTCCCTGTTGTATGGAGGAGATGGCTGCGTGTTTTGTGCCCTGCGACCATTCTGTCTCTGTTTGTGTGTGTGTGTGTTTGTCATGTGTTGCACTGCATTCAGTGAGTGTGTGTGCAAATGCTTTGTTCACAGTGATTCTCTGAACTTTCAAGCTCGTTTTTTTTTTTGTTTTTTGTTTTTTTTTTATCCCTTTATTTGGTCACATTTTAGTTTTTCACTATTTGTTGGAGCCATGCAGTGATTTTGCCATCACTTATCCCGGTTTCTATTTGTTTGATCTGGTTGCCATGGTGATGGGGACGTTTTTGGATCACGTGGGCACCGTAGATGATCTCCATGAGTTATATTAGGGCCATATCAGGGTTTGTCTGACAGCTTTGTTACATGCTTGCAAACTGTGTCCATGTTTTTTTGTGTTTGTTTTTTTTTTTACGATCCATTCAAATGTAAGCAAAGTGCTGTTTTCACTTCATTAAACCTTTATAAAACCTAACTGTGGACTCAGGGCGCTTCTCGATCAGCAGCATGCAGCACATCATACAAATATCTAGGAGCCAATCCCGACCTCTCAAGCGACTTTAAAAGGACTGGAAAGCCGCATCACTATTTATATTGCAATAAAAGAGTGTAGGGAGTTTTACACTGAGCATGCCTGCACGGCGGAGCGAGCGAGCGAGCGATGGCCAGCACATATCATTGCATGTGGGAGATGGAGAAGATGTTTCCTCGGGGGGGTCACTCTGCAGCCGTCACTTCACATAAAGACAGGCAGCCAGGGAGGAGGCAGGAGGGCGGGGAGTACGGGAAGGGGGGGAGAGAGATGGAAAAGAGGACAGGGATGTGCAAGAGGACAACAATGGGAGGAGCTCAGTCTTTCAACTCCACTTTATTTTCTAAAATCTGTCAAAGCGAAGCTGGAGCCGCAGCAAAGAGCTGGAGGTGGAGGTGGAGGTGGAGGTGGAGAAGGAGGGGGGGGAGAAGGCCAGATTAACAGTGGATTCCTCTCAGTGGATCAGAGGGAGGAATGTAAGCAATGTAAGATGGTGAACTGAGCCATCCCTCCATCCATCCATCCATCCTTCCATCCATCCATTTGCTGCAGACACAATGGATGGTGGGCGAGCTGGGCAGAATTTATTCCAGATTACATGATACTTTTTTAGAACTACGCTATTAAAGCAGGTACGACTGGATTTGGTTTGGCATCGTTCCTACAGGCAGCAGCAAATATACTGTCTAAAAGGGCAAGAACACTTGACGAGTGGAGGCTGATCCTTCTTACTACCAGCCGAATAGAACAGCTCCCTAAAAATTGGGCTCTTTCATTTTCTATCATGCACATTTAGCCGTGAGAAAAATATCACCAAGGGGGAAATGAGGAAGATCTGATCCAAGTCTATAGGCCCCAGTTTCTCCTCAGCTGTCACATATTTCCTTCTCTCTAACGGATTCGGCCCTCCTGTATTTATGGTTTTTAATAGGCCGAGCGTGATCACCATATTGACTCTCTCTGCTGGGATCCTCGGAACGAGCGTCCCTGCATCTCAGCAGCAGCTCAGCGTGACTTACAGGCAAAATCAAGGTGGAGCGGGAGGCCGAGAAGCAGAGCTGCTGCACCTGCTGCACCTGCTGCTGCTGCTGCTGCTGCTGCTGCCAGGAGGGCTGCAGAACAATGGCTTGAATTATTGTTAGACATTTAGCATGAGAAAAGAGGAGAGGGATGGAGGGAGGCGCAGCAATAAGAGTGAAGAGGAGGCAATAAACCATTTCATTTGTAGTAAAGAGGGAGTGAGATGGGCTGGGAGGGCAGCGGGGGCGTGGGGGTAATAAAGTGATTTTAATGACCAAATACTGGGCTGTTTGAAATAACATTGGGAGTCATTTTTCCAGCGTAATGGTGTCACACTCAGTTGCAGACAACGTCTGTACTGGGATCCATCTGTCAATGTCTGACTGCGGCTGGACGTCAAGCTGCTTTATGGACTATCAGACATGTATTTAAATGGGGACAAATAAGAACGAAAAAACGGAGGTCAGATTTATGAAACACACGCAGGTTGAAGCATCTCACTGCTAATAGTTTTTTCTGTATCTGGTTCAAAGGAGGCGAACGTGTTGCTGATACTACGTGCACTGACCCTGTCAAAGGCTTTTCATATTGGAAGCTTATCATTCAAGCATTCCCATGTCGTCAATATCAGAATTTGTTAAAGCAAAAATAGAAGAAAGAAGAAATTTGGAATGTGGACTATGCAACGGATGCTGGCAAGTCCCTCAATACGGATTAAAAAGAAGAAAAAGAACAAGCCAAAGTAGATTGGAAATGGCTGTGAAATGAAAGGAACGATGATAGAAAATCTGCACCTAATGAAACAAAATTACAATAAATTAAAAAAGAAAATACACGGTATTTAACAATCTTATGGACTTCTTATTTTAAATGATTTTACAAGTGTAAAAATCCAAATTCCAAGAGAATTCTCAGCACTCCCAAAAAGAGAGGTGCGTCGGAGAAGGGTGCCACCCCTGAGAAAAAAGCTCCCGCACACTGCTCGACTCTCTTCCTTTGGTTGTCATTGCAAGACCTTGCAATAAAAAACAAGTGTCTTTGCAAGACCTTCATCAGGCATCACACCTGTGATGCCTGATGAAGGTCTTTTGACAAGTGTAAAAATAAATTGCTAGTGCGAGGAAGTTGTTCACAAAATGGTCACTTGGAAAATTCATATCATTCATCATATCTTGATTTGGATGCAGAATCTGCCCTCTTCTGTGTCCCTGACGCCTCTGAGAACTGTGGATATGTTTAGTGTCAAGTATTACAAACACATTTATACCTCTTTGATCTAAACATGTTGGTGGGCAGCGTGAGTTCGAGGAACGCAATAAACAATTATCACAGCACATGTTTTAACATCAAGACTTTCTGAACTGCACTTTGATGTGAAAACAAGCACAAACCCACAACAGTAAAACTGAAAAAAAAAAAACGCTCGATGTTTGGCTTTTGTGTGCCTCAGGCTCATTAAATATGAATGACAAATTCATTGGTCTAAAAAAACCAAAACAAAACAATGACTAAAAAGAGAAAACAGATGAAAACCACGGAACAAGTCTTACCTTTCTGGCTGTCGATCACAAAATTGCCCTCCTCGTTCCCCACGGTGATCTTGTACGTGATGCCGTCGCCATCAGGATCCTTCGCCAGAACTGTTGCAACAAGCGTGTTGGGACCCGCGTCCTCCGAGACAAACGTCCGATACCTGAAAAAAAAACCCAGTTAACGTCTCCATTAGTCATGGGTCAAAACGGGGTCGCTCCATATCCAGTCGCAGAGTTGGCGGCGATTCACACCGCGTTTCAGTGGAGATTTTGTGCGACAGACAAACGTCAAACAAAATGACATTGGAAATGGGATGAACCATACAATAAATATCTTAATATATAAGACATACATATATATATATATGAACTTTTAATAAAATAATACAAGCAACAAAAAAATCTAAGGAGTCGCTTGGGAGCCAAAAGAACCACCGGATCTTTTTGGTGATCCGAGCACACACGAAGCAAATTGAGTGAGTCGTTGGGGGGGGGGCAGTGTTGACTCCAAAGCAAATAGGTGAAGGGTTCGTTAGTGCTGCTCATTACCAGCAACCCCAGTCGTGCGACACTTCCTGATGAAACGTGGGATGAGTCATGTGTGAGTCAGAACTAAAAAAAAAAGAGGCTTGATTTAGAGCCGTAGCATATGTTCCCTTCAATAACGCAGACAAAGCACGATTTTTGAACAGCACCTACGAACCTACCGTGCATCAAAGTAGGAAGTAGGAAAATATGGGAGAACGACCTTTATATATTTATAAGCTATTTAAAATCCACATTGTAATAAAATTATTATTTCGACAAGCACGTTGCATTGTTATGCATGGATGCAACTTGTAGCTTCTTTGCATCAGAGCTAGTAACACCAGCTTTTATTCACTGTACTGCCAGGTGGAGACCCACCACATATACATATATATATGTATATATATATATATATATATATATATATATATATATATATATATATATATATATATATACATATATATATATATATATATATATATATATATATATATATATATATATATATATATATATACATATATATATATGTATATATATATGTATATGTATATATATATATATATATATATATATATATATATATATATATATATATATGTATATATATATATATATATATATATATATATATATATATATATGTATATATATATATATATATATATATATATATATATATATATATATATATATGTTGCTTTGAGGCTTTAAGGGGGTATCATGGGTTAATTGGTGAGAGAAATACAGGGAGGTCCGGGGGGGGTCCGTGTCAGACAGACATTCCCAGACTGCAGACTGGACTCTGAACAGCTACGGTTTCCGTTTTTTTTTTTATGCTCTCACCATAAAATTGAATTCCACACCACTACAGACTCTCTGGGTTATTTATCAGCTACACACCAAAACATGGCAGAGTATGGGTGGACGCATTCCAACTGCTCGGCAACAGGCGTGCGAGTTGGCGCTCCCCGCTCGTTCATTTGATATCAGTTTCCTCTCCGAGCTGGAGTGCAGTAATCTGTTTTCAGGGATGTTGACTCTCGAAAGCAGATCAAAAGATGAGGTGGAAGAGTGAGCACACATCGAAAGGGCAAACACAAGGGCACGAAGCCCGCGTTCACTGGTGTGCAGTATTACAATTTATAAAGCGGAACATTTGTCCTGATGTCATGGCATAAAAGCACTCAGTCATCACACATGTCACTGTAATCTGCTATAATACTATATACTATAATTACTGGGGAGGAGAAAAGAACGTCCTCTTAAAACTGTGAAGTCAGGAAGTACGGTACCCCACAGAGTGCTAAGTTTTAACACAAACACTACATTTTACAGTAGAAAATAATCAGTGGCGGCTGCTGGTTTCAAAGAGGGGAAGCTCATTTCCGGCCTCAACCCTGTTGCCCCGTTGTTGCTCTCATCTACAGCAGTGATCCCCAACCTTTTTAGCACCACGGCCCGGTTCAATGTGAGACTATTTTCACGGACCGGCATGAGCGTCCAAAGATCGTTGACGGGGGGTTGGGGTGTGGAGGAGATGGCGAATGACACTCATGTTGCTCGCTAGCTTGCTAGCTTGTGGGTTTAATCTCGCGGTAACGTATCAGATGACCGAGACAAGCGCCTTGACATGCGTCAAGAGTTGAGCGTTAGGTGGACGTAACGGAGAGAACCCGGTAATTTTTCGGAAATAAAATTGTTCACTCAGATAATGAATGAAAGGGGATTAATATGACCCACGGACCGGCACCGGTCCGCGGCCCGGTGGTTGGGGACCACTGGTCTACAGCATGAATGAACAAACGGGGCTAACTACATTTTAATTATTTAAATTCAAATTTATATAAACCCAAACCGTAAAAAAAAAAACAAGTGCGACGACTGAAGCAAGAGTGTGATAATTTGCAGTGTATTCATCGAAATCGGAAGGTACACAGTTTAACGCATTTTCAGACAATGACACTTAAACAGCACATGTTTGACCATTTATTTTGACATTTTAGGGCAAGCTGCGCTTCCCTTGCAGTCTTAGAGAAATGACTCGACGATAATAATTCAATAATTCAATAATTCAATAACTCAAAATTCAAAATACTTGTAGGCTATATCAGTTTTGGCCAGGGCATGAGAAGGGTAGGAACGTAGTGGGTAGGTGAGGTGGGGTGTGGGTCAGTGACTGACAAAGCACTTAATAGATGTTGGTGTTAAAGTCTCTCAGAAACTCGTGCTGATGCGTGCGGTAGTTCCCTTCCCACCTCCACTTCCACAGTTTCCCCTCTTTCTGGCCTCTACACTTGAAAATTACTTTTTTTTTTTTTGCATGAAGCCAGTTGTAGTCGAGGCCTGGCAGAGCATCACCAGGGATGAAACCCAGCATCTGGTGATGTCTATGCGTTCCAGACTTCAGGCTTTAATTGACTGCAAAGGATTTGAAACCAAGCATTAAAATGTGAACGTTTGATTTATGATGGTTAATTTGTCCCATTACTTTTGGTCCCTTAAAAAGTAGGAGGCACAAATACAAACTGTTGTAATTCCTGTTCACCTGATTTGGATACAAATACTATCAAATTAAAGCTGAAAGTCTGCAATTTGCACATCCTTGTTCATTTAATTTCGAAATCCCACAAACTGGAAGAACCAATTTGGAAGAACCGAGAAAAATCACAGCATCTCGTCTCGTCACAGTTTGCCCCCCCCCAGCAGGCAATGTCTCAAAGGATAACTTCAGTCTCAATCTATTGCAAAGCTAGCATAAATTAGCACACAAGCATAACACATACAAACAACAAGACTTTTTTTTCTTGTATTTGTGTGATATTTTTTCAGGTCAGGTATTCTTTTAAGCAGCTTTATGCATTAAACTACCTGGTGTGGGAGTCTCGGGTTACCTGGACACTCCCATTTGAATGGACTGAAGATGGCCTGTGCCAGGTTCTGTCTGTCGCAGCCAAATTTTTCAAGTGTTTGTTTTACTTTCTTTTTTTTTTTTTTTACCTTGTTTTCCTTCCTTTGGTTGATCTTAGGGCACAAAATAAAAATACTTATAAATAAAAACCCAATGTTGTCCCAGTATGTCACTGCCTGATATCAGCTGTGAAAAATAATTAGTGGGTTTTAATTATTGAGGTCATTTAGATAAGGGATGACTGGAGACTGCTGTGTGTTTGTGTGTTTGTGGGAGCGTGCACTTGCCTCTCGGCACTCAGAATGAACAAATGAACAATTGCACAACTGCTGCCTCCAAAGCCCTGCAATCCAACCCCGAGTGCTGGATGAAATGCAAGAAAGCAAAGTGTTTTGTGTCTGCGACACAACGCTGTGCCATACAAACAACCACTCAATCCCAGTCACTGAAGTTGGTCAGTGTGCAGCACAAGGGAAATAATAATAGCCTTATTTGTGCAGCATACATTTGAATAACCCTGAAATTGAAACTGCGACAGCTTCCTCTTCCTTGCAAATTATGTCGCTGGCTTTGACCTTCAGCCAATCATCTTCATCACAATTCCATGTATAAATGCATTGAGTTGCTAAAAAATTAATACATAACCAGATTTGGATGAACATTCAGCTGTTAAAATAAATAAAGAAATACCATCGCTAAAAAAAAAAAAACGATATCGGAGATCTTGACATCATATTCATAAAATATCTGACAGGTAAAAGTGCCTCCTTATTCCACACTGATTTATGCCAGTCATTTTGGAGAGCCAATGTAATTGCATAACAACATGTGCTTGATATAAACTGTGCACTTTCCACCATTTACATAAAGATGAAATAGTAAAATGACTCGTGACTAGTGTTACGCAAAATACCAAAGCAACCAAAACAACCATCATTAGCAGGAATGTGTTTTCAAAAATGTTGTGGGCTAATTTTGAACAGATGTCGCAAAGGTTTTTGCATTCTATACTTAAGTAAAAGTATGGATACCACTGTAAATAAATTATCTGGTAAGAGTAAAAGTACTTATTCAACTCCATTACTAAAGCAAAAGTAAGAAAGTACAGGTTCTGAAATATACTTTAGTAAAAAAAAAACTGCAGTACTCTAGAATAATCTCCCTCTAAACTATGGTCCACTTTTACATTGAACGACAGAACTGCAGAGTTCAAATATTGTAGCTCCACTTCAAGCAACAACAACTATAAAACTGTGAACAGTTTTTGTATCTTTTAAACACAAAAGTAACAATCACGTTTTTCCAAGGTAAGTAGAAAGTACAGCTGTTTACAAATGTAGAGAGCAGGTGCAGATACCTGAAAAATCTACTGAAGCACAGCAGCAAAGTATTTATACCTTCCAACCTCTGCTTTTGAAATATACATATTAGATATGTAGATATGTTTTTAACAGAGAAAGCATAACACAAAAATGCTTAATAGATATGCATCAAGAATCAATTCTATGATTGCATTCATTTAATTGTTCATTCAATTTGTATTATTACTGAGAGCCCATGTTAGGTCTTTGAAAGGACTTGTTACAACCCAGCATCATTCCCAGCAGCAGGGTCAACCACACCGAGCTGAAAATCCATATGTGTGTGTGTGTGTGTGTGTGTGTGCTCTGAAATGTGTAGGCTAAGTTAGGAGCTGAATACACCTCCTCTAAGTCAGTATCAAATTACACAACCCACACGAGCTCCTTTCCCAACTCTGAAGTACATTTAAAAGAAGCAAAACGCCTTTGCCCCGCCATTTCCATTTTCTCAAAGATAATTTCAGAAAATTATTTATTTTTGCCCACATTCTTGACTCTGCATTTAAATGGTAGGCACACACACACACATTCAAGCTTGCAGTGCTTCGCTCTGTGTGTGTGTGTGTGTGTGTGTGTCGGATGTCAGGGGCTGCAGAGAGAGAGAGAGAAGGTGTCTGTCACTAAACAGCACATCACCAGTGACCCCCTCAGTTACTTACTTACTCATCTGGACACAGAAACACACACCTACATGAAAACATGTACATTCAGATGCATGAATGCCTTTTTCTAACTGCAGCGCTCAATGCATAGCAAGAACCAAGAGCTTCTACCTTCACTGAAAACACACACACGCACACACACACACACACACACACACACACACACACACACATACGTGCACAGAAAGAGTGTGTGGACTCTGGGGCCTCCTGGGGGCGCTGGTTGGCTCGGTTGATTGAGCCTGCCTCACCAATCTACTCAGGTCTTTGCCAGAAAATCAACCAATTAAAAGCTACACAGCAGGACTGGTGCGTGTGTGTGTGTCTGTGTGCGTGTGTGTGCGCGTGTGCGTGCGTGTGCGCGTGCCCGTGTGTGGTGGATGTGTGGGGTGGGAGGTGTGGGTGAGCCACAACGGCAGCTGAATTGGAAAGCAGCTGTTAAGGAAGTGACCTGACAAGAACAGACTGGACTTTTTCACGCTTCGCTCATTAATTGGTTTGCTCTGTATTTATGGCTGCCGCTCAGGTGAAGCCAGCACAAAACTCTATCTCACTCCATGTGCATTACATTATTTATTTACCCCCCCCCCCCCCCCCCAAACATTCTGTATGTTATTATTTCGACACTATATAAAGCTGTAGTTTGAAGTGTATCCCAGTGAGACCGCAGGGAGGAAATGAAAGGTGAAGTAGGAAAGGAATCTGATTAAAAGTTGAGAAGTCTTTTCTGAGTAGCTGCACTTGCACTTGCACTCTGAGTGCATGTAATGATGTTTACAATTAGCAGCTCGTATCACGGCGTTTCCCTGTGCCCGGTCGCATTAAAGGAGGTTCATGAATATAGAAGTGCATCATCCTGGTGGTGGTGTGTGGCCTTGAAGGGACATTTCCCTTTAACATTACTTTTGCAATTGTATGGGTCTGAATGGGCTGATGTTGGACACTGAAGCCAGTTTTCAAATTGGCTGTTTCATTGTTTCGATATTAGTGATTTAGATATGAATGATTATTGCCCACCATCCCTACAGGAACCCATTCAACGTTAAACTGAGCATTAGACTCACTTTTGGGACACATCCATCGATCCATCACTTGTCAAATCGAATCCTTCTAATGTCTGAAGGGTTCGTCACTCTACGACACTTCTTGTTCATTTTGTAAAGATACAAAAAATACATTCTGGGACGTAGTCATGGGCAGTTACGTGTCACTCATCGCTGCATGTCGTCAAGCACTAATCAATTTTGATATCAAGATTTCAAATGGATGTGAGTTGAAATTGGTCAGAGAGAAAGCCATACTGTAATTGAGAAAAATCTTCAGTGTGACCCAAACTTTTTGTTTGTTTGTTTTTGTATTATGTCAGAGTGTCTGGGGTCTGTATGTCAGATCTCTGTCTCCACAATACCCCACAGGCTCATCAAAATGTTTTATCCACTTTTGATCATTTTCCACATATCTCAAACAGAGACCCAGCCACCATCACTGTAATTTACAGGGTGACCATGAACATCCCTGCTGGCTGGGTGCTTCCTCCCACAGCTTCTACCACGTTGATCGCTGTAACTATAACTCGCCGCGCCCTCCGTCACCATTAGCGGTGTTTTGAGCACTCCTGCTTCCCCCACCACGCCCCCTCATCCTCATTCGTCGATTACTCCCTCTACACCCCGGCCACGCTGAGGCGAAGCGTGTGCTGCTTGGTGACTGTCGTGGCGCGTGGACTCGCTGCCGCTGCCCCCCCACACACACACACACACAAATGTTGCTCAGATTGAAGCCACAGGTGTCTGCCATCTCCTGGTGTAAAGTGTAAAATACTTTTAGCACCATATTTGCTGCTATGGCCTGCTTAATTCAGCAATGACGCTTCTCGCAATTTTGCAACCATGGCGCCTAAAGGGTTAAAACCTGAGACCATACAACCTCAGCATGTTGTAATAAGAAGTAGTTTTCTGTTTTGAAGGAGGTCTTTAGTTTCACAGTGTTAAATATAAATAGTAAGTGAAAATACCTTGTTTGTTTGATCGTAAAGCTTGAAATCCAATTAAATATTATCAACTGCAGAATTATTACATTACTGGCTGAACTCATTTGATGCGCTATTGCATTTTAATAACACACACTTCATTATACAGAAGTCATTACAGAATGATTGAAAGTGGAGAACCCGGGTACATGAGGTTTTTACTCACACGTGCTGGGAGAACTCGGGTGCCTCATCATTGACGTTGGCCATTCGAATGCGCACCGTGGTGGTGCCGGTGCGAGGGACTTCACCCTTGTCCACTGCCATCACCACAAACTCATAGAGGTGGTTGGGCCTCTCGAAGTCCAGAGGCCCGGCGGGGAAAATGGTACCATGAGGGGAGATGGTGAAGTCAGAACTCAGCGTGTAATAGGTCAACTCTGCATTCTCTTCTGAGTCGCAGTCATTAGCAGACACTGAAGTTGAGAAAACACACACAGAAAAGAAGAGAAGAAGAAAATCACAGATTAGCCTCCCAACTTCCTTCAATAAAAATGCTTTCATTTTTGGTGTGGATAATTATAACAGCTATTTAGTTTTGACGGCATTGGGGCGTATAGCTGACCTTAATGCAGTCATTGTACTTGTTCGTAGTCATTCAACAAGTGACCTACGAAATCGCTTCAGGACAATTGGCAAAGAAAGATAAAGTCTAAACACTCCCCACCAGGAAGACTGTTATGTAGTAATTACTGGAAGTCCAGGAAAAGCCAAAAGAAAATTTAATTATATTAAACAAACAACAAGCTGCACAACAAGATGTTCCAACAAGGTGCTCATTAAGCATTACAAAGAGCCTTCGCAAGGCTGTTAACTTGGCCGTCAAAGATCAGTCATACATACAACATATGTATATATCTATATCTATATATATATAGATATATACATATATATTAGATCTATCAAAGTTAACGCGTTAATGCATTAACTCAAACACGTTAACGGCACTAGTTTGTTTTTTTTTTGTTTTTTTTAACGCGCGATTAACGCCCGGTTCACACCACACTACGAAAACAGAGAGTCCTCCTGTTCAGACAACTCCCTCTAACTTCTCTGTGTCGTTCGTGCATTCGGCCAGAACCGCCACAAGATGCCGCGGAACGGAGCCCGCTTCCCTTTGGCGCCCTTGTTAACCGACGGTGTCGTTCACGCCAGACTCCAAGTGGCGCGCAACGCTGCGGTCGGCTCGCGCCGTGCAGCGATCTGGTCTATTTTCTGTGCGAGTCACGAGCTGTCCGGGTCAAACTGGACAGGAAGTAACGCAAAGAAACGCGTGAGAATCTGGTTAATTTTGCAAAATAAAAGCAATTTTCAAAATAAAATAGCGCGATTGACAAATGCGATCATACAGTATTTGTGTACGTTATATTTGTCAGTATCTATCAGAGTGCGAGAGGGATGAGACACACACACAAACACACACACACACACACACACACACACACACACACACACACACACACACACATAAGCAATGAAGGGGCACACAGTAGAATGGCCAATCTCGCACGCAAATAAAAATAAATTGTTTTATTTGAAAACCTTAATGGCTAGGAGCATTGGCTTGAGAATACCACAAGTTTTTGAGAGTTTTTTTTTTTTTTTTGGAGAGTATCTAGACACTTTCAGTATGTAATAATTTTGGAATGTTCCAATGGGAAAAAAAAAAAAATATATATATATATATATATATATATATATGTATATATATACTTCCACAAAGGAATTATTATTGTGCTCTCCAAATTTTTGGAGTATAAGACACACAATAAATATCTTGTTCAGGGTACACACACACACACACACACACACACACACACACACACACACACACACACACACACACCACTGCAATATATACTCTGGCCTGAAAGAATCTGGTAAAATTAAACTAAAGTGTCATTCATAATAAGCATTATTGCTGAGTGCTCACAGTGACACTTTCAAAGAGTTGAAAGAAATGCAGTTTATAAACTACTTCCATTAAAGTCATTTTTGTAGCCAAGAGGTCCTCAGTCAGATATCAGAATTTATGGTTAGACCTCTTGGAGTTAAACAGATTTGCTGATGAAGAGTCTGGCATAGCATGACAATGACAAACAGTGGGACATTTTTTCTTATTGTGATTATGATTATGAATTCCGACCAAAAGTGTGTCAGGCTTTGAGCAAAATACAGTCTGACACAGTCTTTTTTGTTTGTTTTTTTTTTAATATGAAAAAAAGCACACTCCACAACCATCTACAACATAGGTGTCAAACTCTGGCAACGGGCCAAATTTAGCCCGCAGCATAATTATATTTGGCCCATGGGGCATGACTAAATCAGTGCTCGAGCTGGCCACTAAGACCACAAATCCCAGAATGCTCTGCTCAATCAGGACAGGATGTTCATGGAAGGACATTAGTATGACCTCATTGTTTTATTATTGGTATTTTATTTTCAAATGTATTATTAGCCATGTGGAAGGCTACAAATAAAAAAGAGGAAGACCATTTTTATTTACAATTTATTTATGTTGATGAGTTTTTTATTTGAAATTCAATTTTGCAATATTGTCTGCAATAATACGTTATTTATTGTACAGTATTAAGCTTTGCTAGATCCATATTCAGTGTTGAAGCAAAACTTGTTTGGGTCCATATAAAAAGCTTCATTGTTGTATTTAAAGGAAGATTTTTTTTCAATAAATATCAACGTTGGACCGAGACTTTTTGGGCCACTGTTTATTTTAGTTTGACAATTCTGATCTACCACAAGAGTTGATGGCTGCGTTCAAGGGCTCAGTGTTCCAGACCTCCAAGTGTGTGTGAGAGCCTCCATCACCTGAGCAGATACTGCTGAGGAGCCTGACTACTTTCAGCAGGTGAAGCTTTTACGTTCATTTCATTATTATTATTTTATTTTCCACTGCAACTGCTGATCTGGTGACCTGAACAGCAGGACCCATTACGACATTAGAGCTTAGCTTAGCATGTAGCTTTAATATTAGATATTTAAAAGAAGGGAAAGTTGTCAAGTTGCACTCCTCAAGTCAGGAATTTGTAGCCTTCTTTGTTTGCTCTTTGCTGTTTAATCACTTCTATATGATCACTATGTACTGGCATAACTGCTTTGATTGTTCTCATACAATATACTGCACAACACAGTTTTTTCCTTTACCAAATCTTCTTTTTATTTAATTTTAGATATTATTATTATTATTATTATTATTATTATTATTATTATTATTATTATTATTATTATTATCATTATTATTACAACAAATGGTCAAAACAGTTAATAACAAGCACAGAGGATTTAGAGGATACAAGGATTATTACAATGTCAGTTGTTGTGCCTTGGTAAACAACAAGGGGGAAAAAACAAGATGGCCAGAAAACAAGATGACATTGTTGTACTTTTCATGTTTGTACACCCTAAATAACCTTTAACATGTACACAAGGTGTCTCTGTATATTGATAATCTGATGAGTGATGGACTCACAACCGTGTGTGTACATGCATGCACGCACACATGCATATTTTAATCATTTATTTATGTCCACATAGAAACAGTGCATATCGGGACACAAATATTAAAGGCACTGTTACGGCCGTCGCGAAACGGTCGACAATGTGTGCTGCCTCTTCATCCCTCTCTCCTCCAAGTTGGCTGCCTGCACCATGACACACCCTGCATCGCCACGCCCCTTCTCCAGTCTGATTGGTGCGGCGTCTGGGGAGTCCAGTCCACCACCTACAGAAGAGCCCACCTGTGTCTGCTTCCCGATTGGTGCGGCGTCTATTCACCTGCCCAACTCCGGCCACTCACCAGAGACCAGCACCTACAAAGCGTTTTGCCAGTCATGCAGTCAGGGGCAGCTGTCTGGCAGTGATTGTTTGCCATTCGTAGCTCCCGTAATTCCCGTAGCATACGTAGCGCCGGTAACTCCCGTAGCATTCGTAGCGCCGGTAACTCCCGTAGCATTCGTAGCGCCGATAACTCCCGTAGCATTCGTAGCTCCCGTAACTCCCGTAGCATTCGTAGCTCCCGTAGCATACATAGCTCCGATAACTCCCGTAGCATTCCGGTACCTGGCCCCTTTTGTTTTGTAGCCGTTTGGCTTAGTTTTTATGTTTTATTACAACTTTGGAGTGTGGCCAGGGATTTGAGTTTTAAAATACAGATTTGTTTATATTTCATGACAGTTTAATTTGATGTATAGATACACTAGGTGCAGGGGTATTTTTGGTTTTTAGATTGCAGTATTAGAAAAGCCTTTTGCTTTCTCTTTCTGTTCGTTGACTTTCTTATTTGTAGAATTATAGTTATAGCTTGTTGAGTCCTCTTTATGTTATATTCAGTTTTTGATTTAACCAGCATCCATCGGCCCTCTCCCTCAGTTCAGTTTGGGTTTTGTGTTTGTTGCCCCCTTATTTTCCCAAAAACAGGGCACAATAAACTTACATTGCCTATATCATCTGTGTTTTGTGTTACTTCCCTTTCCCCCTGCGAGCCAGGTTGTAACAGGCACATTTCAGGCCACACTCACAATTCATATGTACAATGTCTTTCACATACAGAACATTTCACTCATCATGGGTACAAGTAGCAGCGTCTTTGCCAGATAAATTGGCAGATATGTTGACAGAGCAAAACTTGGTGAGCCTTTTAGCTTCCTTCTTGGACATTCCAAGTAGGCATAGTCCTCTAACAACCAACCTATTGACATGTCCTAGGCTGCCAAATACAAAAAAAGTAGTATTCACCTATAGCCTAGCTCTGAGATGGTATTCACAAGAGGTTGGTATTTCAGGACTTTAGTCATAAAGGCTTCTTCTAGGCTTGTATCAAAGATGCATGTTATCTCTAATACAGACACTTCTCTGAGCTCTTCCTTATCCACAACAACATCTGGTGTGTTAGCAGACAAATGTGAAAAGGCATATTGGTCATTACAGAGATGGAGCATAGATGCATTGACACAGGCATGTGTGTACAGTTTCACTGATGTTGAGGAGTGGTGTGGTATGTCCTTTACAATTAGGTTCACTATTCTATCATGACATGCTATGTACATTTCATTGTAAGCATCCATCCAAGATATGTGACAGTATTTCAGTAACCTGTTCTGTGGTATGATGCAAGCAATGAGGAACCTGAGTGGAAGGAAACCAAATAGAGAGGTTGAGTCTTGTAGGTACGACTTGTAATCTGCCCTTGATTGTGAATATGACAATGTCCTCATCAAGTGCACTGTTTTTGAGAAAAGAATGAGCAACAGAGTGATCAGCTGTGGGAAGACATGTTAGTTTTCCCTGGAGTTTCAGTCCAGTGCAGTGTTGTTGTTGATGTTGGTGTCCGTCCAGGAGAGTATGTCTAGCCTGTTTAGATGATAACATGTGGCTCTGTCCAGCAAATGGGGCTATTGCACTGACTTGTATGAGAGGGTCAAACCAGTGGAATTGGTGTCCAGCTTCGCACTGGGTTTCCTTTTGAAGCTGAGGAAGTGGGGCTCCGCGCCCTTGGCCACTGGGACCTTCCTCCTCCTCATGTCCAGGAACAAGGAGGAGCGTGCCAGCTCCCGGACGTACTGGTCATAGTTGTTGAGCATCTTGAAAAGATGTGAGATTCTCATGCTTGTGTAGATCCATTCTACCACAAGTCATCCCTCCAACTGCGGGTGAAAGATGATGTCACGGGTGCTGTGTCAGTTGAGGCCAAGCCACTGACTATGCTAACCGTCTTGTTGTTGATTTCACACAGCACTTTCTCAGGGATGTGGACATTGGAGAAGAGGTGCCGAACTGTAGACAGGGCCACCTGCCTGATGGCTTCTGACTTCATAGTTAGTGGCAGTGAACAACTGTCTTATCAAGTCCAGCCTGGATGTGTACACAGTCAGGATGTTATTGGCTTGTTCCGTCCACTCTTTCTATATCCGAGGTATGTCTATGTCTCATGAAGAGAGTATACACGAATGGGCTGTGTTGCTATGCAGAACACAGGGGGCGTGTCTGTTTTTGAATGGTACCACCTGTTCCCCCCACTCCACCACACAGGACAGCACATTTGCAAGGCAGGACAACATCATCTACGTAGCCCTGCACTAGGTTGGAGGAGATGTCACCTTATGAAGTTAACTGCACTCCATGGGCAGCCAGTTTTAATGCCTGTCAGAAGTGATGTTGGGAGAGTGAATTGTTTACCGCAGATTACTTGGATGAAGAAGCTTTGGCATACAACTCTCACAATGTCAGTAAATAACTGGGGTAGCTGTATCTCTTCCAGTGATCTAATTATTACATTGTGAGCCAGTGTCCCAAATGCATCTCTAAAATCGAGAAAGACTGTAAAAAGTTTACATGACTCATGTTTAAAGTCCGTGCCTTAAGGCAAAATACATGCTCGTCCATACCCATCCTGCTGATGTAGGCCGACTGTTTGGTGGACAGGATGTTGGCATCCACCAACCAGGGCAGGACTCAGGCCAATATGCACTTCATGAATACCTAATAGATGGTAGGAAGAAAAGAGATGTCCCTCCATGTTGATGGATCCATTCATTCATTCATCTTACATACCCGCTTATTCCCGAGCTCAGAGTCACGGGGGTCTGCTGGAGCCTCTCCCAGCTGTCTTAGGGCGAAGGCGGGGGACACCCTGGACAAGTCGCCAGTTCATCGCAGGGCCACATAGAGACAAACAACCATTCACACTCACATAAACACCTACGGACAATTTAGAGTGTTCACTTGACCTCACATGCATGTTTTGGAGTGTGGGAGGAAGCCGGAGAACCCGGAGAGAACCCACGCAGACACAGGGAGAACATGCAAACTCCACACAGAAAGGACCCTGTTGATGGATCTTCAGGGATATTTCCTTTCTTCGGAATGCGGTGCTCCTTTCCATGTGTCTGGAACTCTCTTGTTCTCCAAACAGACATTGAAGACAGTTGTTAATGTCTGACATGATGGTGAGGATTTCAAGGTCTCATATGTCACCCCATCTGAGCCACTGTCCTTGTTGTTAGGTAGGCTGTGCAGAACACTCTCCACCTCCTGGAAAGTGAAGTGTGAGGTGTCAGGGAGGAATGGTGACATCACCTCTCCATGCCAAGGCGGTTGTGGGTTGTCATCTGGCTTGGCTGTTTTGACACGTATTATCATAATAATGCTGTATGGCTGTCATGTCACTTGGGCTGGGAGGGGAGTAGCGATATACACGTTGTTCGAGATGACTTGGATCATCTTTGATCTCCTGTGTGACCAAAGATAATTTCTTCTTATTCTTGCTCTCACTACGCCCTCCATCACGATAGTTGACAGAAAGATAGTTGGCCATTTCCAGTCTGATGTTGAATCCGAGGTAAAAGTGTCAGGGCATGGGCATACTCATGAAATGTTTTTCAGTACTCTTGCCGAGTATTTCAGGAGTTGCAAGCTGAATGGTTTACTACCATCGCTTTGAGATGTAAAAACTCTGTTCTTAAAAAATATTCCGCACAGACACACACACACACACACACACACACACATTTGTCATGTTACTCTATAATCGCCTGTTTTAAAACATTAAAACTTGTCATTTGTCGTTGTTGTTTTTTCATCTTCTCTGTAAAGGACAAGTGCATTTTTTTAATTTATTTTCTTTGGGGGGGCAAAAACATATATACATATTTTTACACCTAATCTGTAATAAAGTTTGTGTGAGTGCTCACACATTTTCAATGTATGCAGTAGCAGCTGACTGTACTCCAAGGAATGTGTAATTATTATTATTATTATTATTATTATTATTACAACATTTAAAAATAAAGAGTCCTATTGGTTTTTCTCTTTTTTTTTTCCACAATTATGTCTGTGAGCAGATTTGATCATTCAGACCAGCAGTGTTCCCTCTGCTCTGCAGTCTTGAGGACCAGGACTGAAGTTTCTCTGAAGCGAAGCTGAAATGCAGCTATTCATTATTTCTTCTGCTTAATTGTTTTTTCATCCCGCCGCAGGAGATGATGATAACATCTCATCCGGGGCATGGTGGAGGAGTTTCGGTTATAAAAAGAACTGCTTGCATGAGCAGCAGTCCCAATCTAATGTGGCAGCCAAACATATGTCACATATGAGTCAATATTTAATTTACTAAGTGCAGGATTGTACTGCTTAGAGCGAGCATGCATCTTCACAGAGCCCTGCTGCCTCCAGTATCCAATCAGCATTGTTTTGCCAGCGTCAATAAAGTCAGTGTGTGTGTGTGTGTGCGAGAGAGAGAGAGTGAGAGAGAGAGAGAGTGAGAAAGAGAGAGGTAGAGAGTACTTTTCTGGCCCTGTATCTCGCCACGTCTTCCTGCCCCGTGATGTTCCTGCACTGAAGATGGAAGTGTTGGAAAGCTCAGATCTCCACAGATGGAAAGATAGACAAAAGATAATTGGTTTCCTTCTCCCAGCTTGCTGAATAACACCCTGAGTCAGCGCCCTCTCTTTCTCTCTCTGTCTGTCTCACTCTCTCTCACGATGGAACTGATGATGTAAAAAGTAGCAAAGGGTTTCAGCAAAATGAAGCCGGATGGCAATTTATCAGTGTTACTTATTTCTTCTTCTTTAAAAAAAAAAAACAAACAGCCAGGGGGCTTTTAAACCCACTTCATACGGTTGAAGGAAGTTTTGGCCATTGAGTTTGGAGCCGAGTGGGTCATGCAAACAAATTCTGTTTATTCCATCGTACAGTTTACCATTTCTGCTGTCAAGATTTTTTTTTTTTTTGAAAATAGGCCTTTTGGAAAAGGCCAACGTACTGTGCAGGCCTCTTCCATGTCATTAATTTCTCATGCTAACTGCTTGTGTTGCGTTGCCAAAAACCCACCAAAAAAAAAAACTTCAAGATTTCAGCAAGTCAAAGTGATTCTGGCTCAACATCACACAAACTCTCATCAAAAAGATACTCATGGATTTGATCATCCACTTCATGTTTATTTCAGTTGTATTTATTACTACTTTATTTTATTATTATTATTATTTTTTAATCTTACAACTGCACCGGGACAGTGAACCTCCAGGCAAAACCTGTGCGGAGGTACACGTGTGCGTGCACACTGAGTCAAAACAAAACACTACACACAGACAAAAACAGTTCAAGCAACCTCAGCAGGGGGGGTAAAGTGCTGCTGCAGCTACTGTTGATCAGCTGGTCCCTCACCACTGGCTGCAGCTCACCTGCTAACACTTCTGCTTTTGGAGTTCATGACACACAAACACACACAAAAATCCATTCTACTTTATTTTTGCACTATTTATTTTTATTTATTTATTATTATTATTATTATTATTATTATTATTATTATTATCATTGTTATTATATTTTAACATTCTTAAAAACAACAAGAAATAATAGCACCTTGAATGTTGCCGAATGCTCTTTTTACAATGACGATAAAGGCGTCTTGGGGCTTACTGGGGGAAACTATGGCCCAAGGGCCATATGCAGCCCCGTTAAACTTTTTAATCCGGCCCGCCGAACTTGAAGGAATGATGTTAATAGTCAGTAAGTCATAAAATACCTGTATAATAGCTGTATTCCATCCCTTTTTTCAGTGTTTTAAGAGTCATTTCAATAAAGAGCTAAATACCGTGGGGCTTCAAAGACACTGATTTGGTTGGAACTTTGCCTTGGTTAATTTTCAGTTGACATTAAATCATGTTTTCTACGTATCCCATGAGAGATTTATTTTCTCCTACGAGGTGGGTCATCAAAAGACTCCATTTGCTCCTGGTCCGGCCCCTCTGTCACATCTTAGAAAAGCCATTGTGGCCCACCAGTCAAAAGGTTTGCGTTCTGTTTCGTCGTTTCACGGTGATGGAGCTAAGGCGACAAACAAACAAACGCCCTTGACGTGCCATCAGAGAGGGCATTGTTGTGTACAGGCTATACGGGCTGTCAGTCGATCATATATATGTGTATATATATCTATGTATAGATATATATATATATATATATATATATATATATACATATATATATCTATATATATATATATATATATATATATATATATATAGATATATAGATATATATATATATATATATATATATAGATATATATATGTATAGATATATATATCTATATATATATATATATATACATATATGTATATGGAGAGAGAGAGAGACCCCCGTGACCCTGAGCTCAGGAAGAAGCCGGTATTGAAAATGGATGGATGGATATTTATTGGACATGATAGAAGGTGGGGCTAGCTTTTTAAATTTTTGTGGAGTAAATTTGTGTGCTGTGACTTCATGATGAGGGAAAAAAATAATGACGGTTCTGAGGCTCCACCAGTTGAGAACCAGTGCTTTCAATCAAACGGAAGGCACTCTCTGCTGGCTCCATCAACATTTGATTCTTTATTTGTTTGTTTGTTTGATTTAAATCGGTGAAGAGGATAATGAGCGAAAAAAAGATTTGCTTTCCTCTGTTAATAATTATAACAGCGTTTTTGTTTTTTCTCTCTCTCTCCCGCTCTCAGCCCGTTTCGATGCGAAGGCCATCACGCCGAGCTTTCTATATTCTCACTGTGCACTGCTGAGGGTGGCTCTCTGTTAACTGCCAGCTCTTATTCTTTGAGCAGACGCACGATTCGTATGCAGTGCACGTGGCGCTCGACCTGTATTGAAATGCCACGGAGCGCAAAAAGTCCTCATCTCCTCTCAGCCCCTCTAGAACAGGACGACGACACCAGTGGAGCAAAAACAACCGCGTAAAGAAGTCAGAGGGTAGGTGTCCAAATGTTTCTCCACACTATTTTCGCATGGTAAAACCATTGTGTGAAATACCTGTCAATATTGTTACTCAATACGAATCTAAATTTCCTTAACATGCAGGAGGCCTAATAACAGCACAATATTTCATGGATCCCGGCCATGACAGTCCACACACACACTCTGCATAATACCGTTGTTATCACTGCCACTATACACTCCCTCGTGTCTCCATCACCATTCGGCTGCACTTTACATCCTCACTGAGACATAAAAAAGGGGAGTGCAACTCTTTTCTCCGAACAGCATTGCATCTCTTTTTTTCCCCCTCTCACACTATAGAAGCATATGTTTGCATGGTTGTGGCAACGCTCGTTACATGAAACGGACAGAATTAATAGAGTGGATTTTGAAGAGACTACACTGGCTTGTAGAATGATGAAATAGATAAATAGAACAAAACAAAAAATAGAAAAGAATCAAATGACATACTACATTTACGTGCCAATGTCACATTAAAAAACCTTTTCACTGAGATCTCCATAGATGAAGGGTTTACAACATGCAAAAGTCTAAAAGGCGAAGAGGTGATTTCCTTGACTCCCGTGGTTAAAGCTGTGGGACTCAATTTTCTTGGATGTTTTTACTCACGATTCATGGCGAGGCGTCGTCTGAAAGTCATTTCATAAAAACTAACAGGTCTAAACAAAAAAAGCAAAAATCACCATACTCAGACAAGAGCTACGGACACTCAGGAGCCAGGATAAGAAAGTGAGTGAGCAAGAGAAGGTAGCCTTGATGGCTAGCCACCCCTCGGCAGGCTGAGTGGCACAGGAAGAGGGGTGAGGAGAGGAGAGGGCCCACAAGCGCAGTACCTTCATTGCCAATCCGTTTGGGTTCACAAAGAAACTGCTGGGAGAGAAATGCAGTGGCCAACTCACATGTCCACAGAACAACATCACATCAACCGCCACCTACAGCGGTGGCACGAGGGAACAAAACCTTGGCCATTGCGCAGTTCTCAAATATCCCCCTGAACCCAGCACCCTGTCATTGAACTCATTCTCAAAAAGGTCAGAGGTCATCAAATCCGCCAGAACAGCATCAGCACCAGGACCTAATGGAGTGTCGTACAAGGTCTTCAAAACTGCCCCCAGGCTTTTTGAATTAGCCACCTCGAGGAATGGAAAGGTACCTCAGCTGTGGAGTTATGCGGACGCCATGTGGATTGCTAAGGAGGAGAACACAAGCATTGAGAAGTTCAGGATAATGTCTCTCCTTAAAGTAAAGTGCAAGACCTTCTTCAAGATCGTTGCGAATCGCCTCGTGGGATTTCTCCTGAAGAACACCTACGTTGACACCTCAGTGTAGAAGGGAGGAGTTCCAGGCATCCCATGATATATCAAACATACAGGGGTGGTGACACAACTGATACAAGAAGCACGGGAAAGCAAGGTGGATCTGGCAGTGCTGTGGCTTGAAATTGCCAACGCTTATGGATGGATATCTCACAAACTGGTGGAGCCGGTCCCCTGATTAAAACATTCATCGATGAGTTCACTGGAGCCGCAACATCAGTGCCCGGATGCAGATGGCTTTTCCATGGTCTTGAACGGCTCATTACATGGGCAAGAATGAGCTTCAAGCCTGGTCTTGAAGAAAGGAAAAGTGACTGACTGGTTCCGCTTCACCCTCGGTGACACCCAGATCCCATCAGTGTCAGAAAAACCAGTGAAGAGCCTGGGCAAGCTCTTCACTAGCAACTGCCGCATGGCAAGGCAGCAGCAATGACCTTGGCACATGGCTCTCAGCTGTGGACAAGTCTGGGCTTCCCGGAAAGTTTAAGGCCTGGGTGTATCAGCATAACATCCTGCCCCGTCTCTTCTGGCTACTGCTAGTCTATGAAGTCCCAATCACCATTGTGAAGGGCTTTGAGAGGAAGATCAGCCGGCTCCTTCACAGGTGGTTGGGGCTGCCACGAATCTTAAGAAGCATTGCACTCTTCAGGCATAACACCAAACGTCCATTCAGCAGTCTGGCAGAGGAGCTCAAGGTCATCCGAGTCTACATAGATTCCACTGACACCAAGGTCTCCTCAGCAGGGGTGGAGGTCAGAATGGGATGGAAGTGGCACGCCCATGATGCAGTGGAACAGGTGGAGGGAAGGTTGCAACAGGCTGGGTAGTAACCCAAAACCTAGCTAGAGTAAGGCCAGCATAAAGGAGAAGCGGAAGTTGATCCAAGAAGAGGCATGTGCAGAGGTGGAGGAAGCTTGCTTCAGCAGAATGATGGGCAATGTCCAAGCTGAGAGCCTGGACCAAGTGGGAGCATTCAGTGAGCCGTAAGATCACCTGGGCTGAACTGAACTTGAAGATGGAGCAACACCACTTCAGGTTTTTAGTCCAGTCAGTGTTTGACGTTCTCCTGAGCCTGCACTCTGTGTTTTTTATACTAATGCAATAAAAAGACCGCTGGTATTTTAGTTAAGTCATGCTTATAAATGTATAGAAGGAAGAATAAACCGAATATTCTTAACAGTATGAAAAAAAGAAATACATATTTTAACATTCATGCAATTTGGATCAAAACTACCCCCTGCCCGCCCCGCTCCATATTTTGAATGCACTTAAAATATATTTGACAACTTCAGTCAGGGTGAGAAAAGAAAGGAAGCGTCAAATGTTTTTCTGTCAAAAAGGAAAAGGAAAAATGAGTGTGCCTCCCGGTGGTGAGTAACACTGTGTGTCATAAATGGAAGTGCGATAGTTGTGTCCACAACAGTTACCGTGACCCTCTCTTCACACAGCATGAGACCTACTGGAACTGGGGTCCTTACATGAAAAAAGAGGCTAAAGGCTCCAGTGACAGAGGAGTTGGTGATTTCATGGCTGTCAGTGCTGCCGGGTTACTACTCGGTTCTCTGGCCACTCAGAAAACAACAAAATTCCATCCGACTTTTCCGATTTGAAAGCTGTAACGGACTTCTTGTAAATATCCCAGAGCCAAAACATTAGCCTGCCAGGTTCACTCACCGCTCCAACCCATCAAACAGGAAATGTGTGTCATTTGATAGAATGTACCAAGTTTTCTCAACTTTCAAGGTCAAATGGATCTTTATCTGTGGAAATGACTTCAACCAAGAGATTAATAGAAATAGAAGACAAAGGCATGGATGAGTGAAAACTTCTCACAGCTCCAGCTCCAAAACCGAAGCCATTCTTATTGGTACCCCTCACCAGCTCCGTTCCTCCCTGATTTCCTCTGTTACCTTTCTCGGCTACAATCTTGAACTCTCTCCTTCCGTGACTAATTTGAGAGTCAGGTTTGACCCCCATCTTAGCTTTGACA
This sequence comes from Nelusetta ayraudi, assembly GCF_046127955.1. Classification (NCBI taxonomy): domain Eukaryota; kingdom Metazoa; phylum Chordata; class Actinopteri; order Tetraodontiformes; family Monacanthidae; genus Nelusetta; species Nelusetta ayraudi. Next base: position 2,397,075 of record NW_027466073.1, read on the forward strand.
CTCATTTCAACCACATCTGCAAGACTTCCGTCTTTCACCTTTGTAATATCGCCAAACTTCAGCCATCTCTCTCCCGTCCTGCTGCTGAGAAGCTTGTCCATGCCTTTTCTCCTCCAGGTTGGACTATTGTAATGCACTCCTCATCGTGATCCCTGGCAAGAGCCTCCAAAGGCTCCAATATGTTCAAAACAGCACTACCCGGGTCCTGATGAGGGTGCGTAAACATGATCATATCACCCCCATCCTTCATGCACTGCACTGGCTCCCCGTTGAATTCAAAACCCTCCTTCACACCCATCACCGTCTGCACGGTGCGGCTGCGACATACCTCACTGAACTCCTCACGCCCCACGCCTCAGTCAGAACCCGGTCAGGCCAACTGCACCATTTGCACCCGCCCAGGACTCGGCTCAAGACCATCGGTGACAGCGCCTTTGAGGCCACTGCTCCCTGTGGAACGCCCTCCCTGACCACCTCAGGGCCCCACAGACAGTGGATGCTTTTAAAAAAGGACCAAAACCTTTTCCTCTCTGATTTTATCTGTTGACTGTTTTTATTGATTTGTTAATTTTATTCTGCTGTTCGTTTTTATGGTGATTATTATCCTCTTTTTTTTTTTTAGTGTACTGTGCACTTTGAGATTTTCCCACAAATGTAAAGTGTGTAATGAATAAAATCTATTTTTTATTATCTATTATTATTTTTGTTATTATAACAATGTGGTAACTTTACCATGACGAACATGTAAGAAGCATGGTAACCTTCACCAGAGCCCATACAACAGTTGGAATCAGAGGAACTTTTTTCATTGGACCATCTAGTGATAGAGTGTCCGCCCTGAGACTGGTAGGTTGTGGGTTTGATCCCCAGTCAAGTCATACCAAAGACTGTAAAAATGGTACCCATTGCCTCCCTGCTTGGCATATTCGGGGTTGGAATTGGGGGGTTAGATCACCCAAAGATTCCCGAGCGAGGCACCACTGCTGCCCTCCGCTGCCTCAGGGGATGGATCAAATGCGGAGGACAAATTTTGCATCCTTTGGGATGTGACAATCACTGGGACTTTAAACGACACTCTCACCTTTGAGGAACACGTCGCCTCAGAATGACCTCAGAATATTAGCTTAAAATCTAGACTGAAAAAACTTCCTTTATACTTCATACCTGGATGAGATATTTATAGCCTAATTCTTGGATTCATTTGAACTAAGCTAGCTTTAACAATGGGTTTTAAATTGTAAATATTGAATACTTTCTTTTATAGATTTATAATTAAATTGGCATTGTTAATCAGTAAATGGACTGCACTTATATATATCGCTTTTCCAGCACCTTCACGGACCCCAAAGCGCTTTACAATAGCCTCTCATTCACCCATTCACACACACATTCACATACCAATGATCAGTGATCCTTGTTTGCGTCTTTTTCTTCAACAAAAAAGGTATGGAGTCTTGCCTGATTAAGTCAGTAAATGCTAGTTTAAAAACTTTCTTTCTCCAAGGTTCACTGAACCATTGGGTCTCTCGCTCTCTTTTTTTTTTTTTTTTTTTTTAACTAATACCATTATATTATGCTAGGTATTTTTGCTCACTGCAGCTACGGTGAGACCCCCACCCCCTTTCACTTAACAAAAACTCTCAAATGTTTGCATGGATGGTATTCTACCTTGCAGCAGGGAAGTGGCCGTTGTCACCGTCTCTGGTACACCGTCTTTACTGTAAATGGACTGTAGAAACTCTGGAACACAGTCGTTTTCATCAACAATGACAACCCGCACCTGGAAGACAGTTCAGAGGAGGGGGGGTTAACAGATCAGAGGGTAGAGATGGAGAGAACTGCATTAACATGACAATGTAATGTAGCCTGGCACAGCCAGATTCATTTGTAATTCAAATCTCAGAAATGGTCTTTTGCTTTTGTGTTGAATATTTCATTTCATGGTGTGATGCTAACGGAGGTAGACAAAAACGACTCTGAGCCCACTTCTTAATTTTTGTGACTCATCGCCCATGGACAGAAACACACGAAACAGGATATATATATATATATATATATGTATATATATATATATATACATATATATACATATATATATATATATATATATATATATATATATATATACATATATATATATATATATATATATATATATATATATATATATATATATATATATTAAGGGTGTCAAAGTTAACCCGTTATTAACGCGTTAATTCAACGCCGCTTTATCGCCGACAATTTTTTTATCGTGCGATTAACGCACACTATGCTTTTTGAACCTTTGGCCGCTCCGTAGATTGTGGAAACTGGAAATGAATTGACTCACAGCACACAGTCACACGCTTGCAGCCGGTGTACCGGCTTGTAAACACAACAAAAAAAACAAGCGCTTCCATTCGGCGCCCACGTTAATCAATGTGGTGGTTCACAATTGACGCAAACAGGCGCGCGGCTCGCTCCATGCAGTTGTCGTTTCGGCGTCTGCTCTATTTTGTGTGCGAGCCGCGCGCGATCCTCGTCAATAGTACAGGAAGTCGCTAAAAACGAATTTCGATCATATTTGTATGTTATATTTGTCAGTACATTGTATCAGAGTGCGAGAGAGATTAAACAAATACACACACACACACACACACACACACACATAGAGGAAGACTTAAATACGTCTGTTTGATCTTAGAGATGCCGGTCAGTGATCATTATGAAAGAGGTCTTGAGATGGACACCTGAGTGCGTGTTATCATCCTGCATTTGCAGACAGCAAGTATTTGCCTACTCCCATGTTGATATGATTAGGAAAAATATCAGTTTACGGTAGATTTAGAGTAGATAAAAAAAATATGCGATTAATCGTGAGTTAACTATGGAAAACCTTGCGATTAATCGGATTAATTTTTTTAATTGACTGACAGCTCTAATATATATGTATATATATATATATATATATGTCTCAAGGTAATGTTCTTCAAAGACGTTTAAAAAATAAGGTGACGATGAATCAGATGACCAAAAGGAAATCATATCATATATATGGGAGGGACCCATATCTACCGAGCACTTGTCCGTAGGAGTAGGAAGAAGTGTAAACTTATTTAATCCAACCCCCCTAAAATACACTGTTTCATAGCATCATACATATCATATACACATATATACATATCCACATATACCATTATCATACCCGTATCTTACACTTATATTCATATACACATATAAACACACACACACACACAAATATACAGATATATACACGTCTTCATATGCATACACCATCATTCTTATTATTATTTTCATTCAAAATACCTACTTACAATATTTATACCATGTCCTACACATTTTAATCAGCACTATATAGCAAAGCACCTTATAGTAACTAATAACCAGTGTACCTATGGAAAATCAATTCTTTACATCTCTTTTTAAACACATTTAAGCTCAGACTGTTTTTAATTTCAGTACTAAATCTGTTCCACAACGTTCCACAACAAAAACTTTTCTTTGTTGTGTGAATATTGCAAATGTCACACCGTGGTGAGGTTTTGTCTTGTCTTGGAGTTTTGTCTCGTCATTTCCTGTTTTCTTTTGATAGCTTAACTCAGCTTCCTCTCATTTCAGATCACGCCCCCCTCCTCATGTTCCACCTGTGCGTCTGACCCAATTACCCATTGCTTCCACCTGTGCCTTGTTACCCTGTGTGTTTAAATAGTCTGCGTTTCCCTTGTCTTGTGCAAAGTGTCGTTGTGAGTCACGGCCAGCCCTGTACTGGTGCACAGCCACAGCACAAGAGAGTACATTGCAAGACAGTTGGTCCTTGGGGTCAACTGATTTTTTTTGTTGACTTTAAGTTTTGTTAGTAGCTAGTAGTTATTGCCCAGCGATTTATGTTTTGAGTTCTTTCTTCCTTGTGAGTGATTTTGTTTCTTGTTAGACTATTTGTTTTTGGTTTTATAGACTTTGTTCCTTTTCCCCCCTGCGAGTGATTTTGATTTTGTAAACTTCATAGATTAGATTTAGGTTTTTGCTGATTTGGACTCTAGTCCTTTGGCCTCCACTGGAGTGATTTTGTGTTCACAATTATTTCCCTGATAGCTTAGACATCATAGGAGTTTCAGTCTATTTGTTTTATCACTCTGATCTGAGTTTCTTCTGCAAGTGTAATAAATTTACTTTTGTCCTCAAATCCTTTGAGTCCTGCCGCTAGTCCCGGCCTGACGACAAACCTTAAAATTCAATGGCTCTCTTAAATTTTAATCTCCCCTCTCTATCATGAAACATTTCCTGAATGATTTTTGGCTTAATATAATATTTGCTTTTTTTTTTTTTTTTTTTTTTTCCAATTCCACCAGGTCAATGTGAGTTATGTATGTATGTCAAAAACAAGCAAATTAATCAATGCTTAACTTGGAATTACATGTTTTGTTTTTTAATATAGATGATTTCTTGCTTGATCCATCCTCACTTGTTGTCTAAGGGAGCTATAAGTGGAAAAGCTTAAAAATTAAAATCTCTGCAGCGGTTGTGAAATGACAACTTCAAGCAATTTCTGTCTGGAATTGGCTCTTGGGTGCCAAATCAGTTGCTTTCATATGCTGCGACCCAAATTAAGCTTAATCTCTAAACGACAGAAGCCTCAACCTGACTGCTGTAGTTCATTTATCCAGTGTGCTGCAGAGCTGCGGCTGTGATCCCAGACTGCACCACTCAACATGGATAAATGTACTGTATTGATCCCAAATTGGGAAACTACATGCATGCATACATACATTTAGGCCTGATTCCCAAACAGCAGCTTCAACTTGTATGTGGCTCAAGCAAAGCTTAATCCACATTAAGCTTTGGCACTCATGCAAAATCGAATTTCCAAGAAAAAAAAAACTCATGAAAATTAATGAAATATGTTTTTTAAAAAAAGTAACCTTTTTCCACGGGCTATTAATACATTTAAAAAACAACAAAAAGAAACCAATTAAGTTATAATATCCTTCAATGAACATCCTGTCCTGATTAAGGCACCAAAATACCAGCAGAGCATTCTGGAATTTGTAGTATTAGTGGTATATGTGCTGTGTAATAGCGGCGGACCAGCTCTAGTAGTGATTTTGTATTGCCAAATTTGGCCTGTTGTCTCATATTCGACAGAGTTCAACACCAATGTTGTTGAGGAATGAATTTAGTGGTACGATCGTATATGTGATTGTCTTTATATTAAGCCATGTTTTCACTACAATGCCTGCGAATTGCCACTGAGAAATGGCAGAGATTTTCAGCGAGGAAGCCGTCTGGTTTGTTTGCAGATCTCTTAGAATGTGTTTTTCAAAACTTGTGCAAAAACCAGCCATCACGGTAACCACGCAAAACGAGGCCAAGCAGGAAATGACACTGATATCTAACCGGAAGCAGGGTGTAGGTGTTCATGTGCCATCAAGTCCATGAGCCAATGACTATGCGGCCTTGCAGATTATGCAGATGATGTTCACATTTCTAATGTGTTTATTTTCCACAAAAATGAACGCATGTATCTAATAATGCAAGTCATATGAATTTGGAATATAGAATTTAGAATGGCGTGGGATTGATGATGTCACTTCCCACTGCGCTACATATCGTGCGTACATGTCATCAGAGGCCGGATCCACAAAGCGATTGTCCGGCTTTTGCAGCAGAAAACCCCATGCGAATAGGAATGAGAAAAACAAGTACGCAGACGGATCACAATGGTAAGAAGCAGTGGCAAAGTTGCACCAGACTTATTTAAATGTATTTTAATTGATCATTTCGTGCAAAAACGACACCATCTTATTTGCAAATATGCCTCATTAGAAACTGCACTTTAACCACAAAGACTTTGCTTTTTTGCTTAGCTAAGTAAGACAAGTTCATTTGGGACTTTTAGGGAAACACCAGAAATCAGACCAATTAGTCAAGCCTGCACCAACCCAGACCAAGACATTATCAAGTCGAGAGAGAATCGAGATTGAGACAAGACCAAGACATACCAAAAAAAAATAAATCACAACAGAACACATCAAATGTCCAGTATCCTTTTTTGGTTTTTTGTTAAATTAAGTTAAAAAAAAATAAAAAAAAAAATAAAAAAATCATGTAACATTCGGCTGTTTTGGCAGCTATTTTGAACAATTAAAAAAAAAAATAAACACCTTTGCTTCATAAAACTACAAAGTGAATGAAGTAGGAATAGGGGTGCATGTCACTCTGGGTGTCACCAACAGGGTGAAACAAGGTAGCAGCTGGATTATTTTCTGTTATTGCCTGTCAGTGTTAGCTTAGTCTCGACCAAGTCTCTTTGGGTGTTTTCACACCAGGAAAGTCCTTTCGTTCGCTTTCTTTGGTCCGGACCAAAATACAATGTATCTTTTCGGTTGGGTGCGGTTCCTTTTCACATTGCAATTTTCGCAAGAGTCCCAGGATTTGACAACAAACCCACATGTGTGCAAAGATCGTGCAAATCATTGGACAAAACGGTCCGGGGGGGCGGGGTAACACGGTAAAATACGGAAACAATCGTGGATCTCCAGCATGCTGCACTCGTTGTGCTCATAATGTTTGTTTTTTTTCCACACGAACACAAGCGTTTGCAGGTAATTTGGAGCACCAGAAGCTTTGAATGCAACGTCGATTTTATGAGGAGATGTTTACCATTTTGCGACAACGAAGACGTTTGGCAAGAAACGTCTCCTCATTGCTCCACGTTGAACCACGACTCGTTAGCCTGACGGTCCGATGACGTGCGACTAAACTTTCTACTATGCTAACCAAAACATCATTTCCAATAATGGTTGTGGCTACGGAAGCCTGTGACGTGTAAAACGGTGTGTGATTTCACAACTGGTTCTAGCCACGGTGCGGTCGATCTCACACATCAACCGATAGTTCGTTTGGAAGCGAACCGAGACCACCCCTCCGGCGAGGTCTCGGTCCGGCTGTTTGCTCCGGACCAGAGTTCGCTGGTTTGTATTCACACCAGCCCAAAAGGTCCGCAAAAGGGACTTTTTTGGTTTAGTTCGAACCAAACGGGGCAGGTGTGAATACGCCCTTAATTATAAATCCCCTGTCCGAACCAATCTGACATTGAGACAAGACCCAGTAAAAATGCCTCTGAGTCCGAGACGACACCCTTAAAAAGTGGTATGGAGAACAAGACCAATCTCCAGTACTACAACAATACATCAGACATTGGCTGGCTGGAAACACCATGGTCCCCCCCCCTTCTTTTAAATAACTGCAGGATGAAGAACAACTCAGACATTTACCAATGTTGGTAGTCTTCTGAAAATACCACTGGTATTATGACCCAGTCTGTAAAATGAAGTTTTGTCCTATCAGGTAATCCCTCAGCAAAGATCAGCTCTGAAACGCTCGATGATGATATCAAATCCAACCAGAATTACTCCCTGAGGTGATTGTGCGTGTTTACTTTTGCTGCTAATCTCTGTTTGAATGCACGCTTGTGATTATATGCCAGAGCAAGTAAGCTTGCAAGTGAGCAAGCAAGCGTCAGCCAGCAGGATAGACAAAAGGCAAAGCTGTGGCCAGATGTATGAGGGAAACCGTACATGTGTGCATAGGTGTGAGAAAACAGATTATAAGGAGGGACGGCAGCCGGCTGTCTTAAAGTAGGTATGGCTGAAAAAGAAGAGACACGAGTGAGGCAAGCACACCCAGGCCGCTGCAGGCAGCTCTCCGGCTGGTTAGGTGTCTAATGGTGCCGACCAGCTATCACTCCTGTAGGGAGAGTTCTGGAAACTACCTGCAAATTAAAGTCATGCTCAGTGACTCTGGTCCATATAAATACGTGACCTCTGAGAGAGTGAGTGAGAGTGGTCAGCAAACAGACACGTACAGTCCTCCAAAGCTATTTCTGCTGAAACTCTAAAAAGTTATAACACTTCAATGATAAAGTATATTATGTAGATGACTTCTGAAAAATCCAACTGTGCATATGATGTAAAAATCTTGTTTTTTTCCCCTTTCTTACTCCATACATACATACATACATACATACATATTTCTTTATAAAATAAAATATTCTTTATTTAATGTAATTTTCCTTCTCTTTTGCCACTAAATTGTGGGGATAATAAAGGTGTTCTGTTATGTTCTATTAAAACACATGGATGGAGAAGAAATACAGTGCCATGAGTTAAACACTTTAACTAGTTATTTCAATCTGGATGTGACAAGCCGAATATGTGCCCAATCACCATCCAACAGGAAGCGGGCCCCCTTTACGGCCATTATTTTTACTCAATTTTTTTGAGTGCGGGGGTTTACAGGAAATAAAACCCCAGATTAGAAAAGGTTCCTTTTGAGGTACCCTTTGAGTGTCACAGTAGCACCAGGTACCTTCTCTGCTGTTTTAGTTTTTGCTGGAAAACTAAAACAGCATTTCGCCCACACTATTCTTCTTGTCTCAGTCTCTGAATCTCTGTGGCAATCAGTCGTTTTACAGTTGTCCCATTTCTGAAGGCCGAGCGGCTTTGTTCTACTGTTTGATTGCAAAAATTAGAGGAGAATATTAAATGATTCTCATGCATGAGCACCACTTGGGACATGATGTGTGGGTGCACACACACACACACACACACACACACACACACACACACACACACACACACACACACACAACCAAAGAGAGAGAGAGAGAGACCATTCGAAGCGCTAATGTTGTGGATTTTGCTCTGCACTTGTAATTTTAGAGTGATTAGTTAACAGGTGAACACAGACTGGGAGTGTTATGGCTCATCTCCACCACACTGCTGCCCTTTAATCACCAATGCTTTCATTATTCTCTTGACATCTTACACGATATAAGGGCCGATACTGTGATACCTTAGCTCAAGAAGCAGCACAGAAGTGTGGGGACATGAATCCAATACGTGGAGACCATGCATAAAAGGTTCCCTTTGGAAAGCAAACTTACACACAAACACTGTTTTCCCACTGCTGATGCAAAACACTGCACATTTTGCAGTACAGGTTCATTTGGCCCTTGACATGAAGTTCAGGCCATTTCGACATATTTTGCAGAAGTGAGTTGAGTTCACCAGCTTCTGATTTCATGAAGAGCTTTTGTCAGTTATAGCAAATGTGAATTCCATGAAACTCATGCTAGCTTCATTGAGACTATGCATTTTACTGGGTTGAGTTTTGCATTGCATCTGCATTCTATCTCTTAGACTTTGAGGCTGGTCTAGAGTCTGAGTGACTCCAGGCTCGGAGTCTACAATTTAAAATTCCAAAATGTTGATTTTCCTTGAGCAAATCCCATCAAGGCCTCTTCTTGTTTGACTGGTCACTACTTAAAAGTCATGTTGTTGTCGTTTAATAGTAGAAATCTAGTTTTGGGGGGGAAAAAAGAAAAGAAAATAGTTTACTAGAACAGAAGGATGGATCAAAACAGCAAACAGAAAGTGGGCTTTAGTACAGCGCTGCAGACTGTGGTGTCTAGATGTAGGATAGGGGTGGGGGTTTACAAGGTTGAACAACTTGGTCCTTGGTTTAACGTCTCCACCCGGAAGTTAAAACAATCTTTATGAAGACTAGAGAGAATTTGGCAGTCATCAAAAGCAGCCTTATCCTATATAGCTTGGCAAGGTAGCTATAGGTCCTACAAAAAGGCCCTGTGTATGAGTAAAACTACTAACGATTGATGCCAATAAAAATGATCCAAAATGTATTTTCAGTACCGTAGCTAAGCTGACAAGGAACCAGAATTGTGTTGAGCCCTGTATCCTTATTGGTCTGTCTAGTGACAACTTGATGATTTCTTTCCTGAATGAAGAAGCAATATGACACTAGTACTCATCTTGAGAGTTTTCAGCAAATTGAACTCTCTGAACTTAACTATCTCATCTCCCCTGCAAACTTGACCACTAGTCTGTTGGACCCAAACCCAACTAAACTTTAAAAGGAGGTATCACCATTACTTAATAGTGTCATCCTTACAATAATTAATCAGTCATTATTCATAGGTTCTGTCACACAACCCTTGAAGGTAGCTATAATTAAACCCCATCTGGACACAAGTGTCCTATCCAATTATAGGCCAATCTCAAACTTTCCGTTTCTGTCTAAGATTTTGGAGAAAATAGTTGCCAGGCAGCTCAATGACGTTTTACATAACAATTATCAATAGGAATAATCACAGCACTTAGACTGCGCTGCTAAAAGGTGAGTAATGACCTCCTGATGGCCTTTGACAGTGGTCTTCTTTCTATTTTAGTTCTTCTAGATCTCAGTGCTGCATTTGATACAGTTGACCACATTATTCTTTTTAGAAGACGAGATGGTGTTATTTGTGTCAAAGGGTTAGGGTTAGGGTAGGTTTAGATCGTATTTGTCTGACTGCGTTCAATTTGTGTATGTCCATAATCACGCATCAGAACGTAAGAGGTTTAGACATTGAGTCCCTCAAGCCTCTGTTCTTGGACCACTCCTCTTTACGATACACAGTTATATCTGTCATTTAAAGCCGATGAAGCACATCAGTCAGTTAAATTAGAAGCTTGCTTAAGTGACATCAAAACTTGGATGATGCAAAATTTCCTGATGCTCAATATCAGCAAAACTGAGGTTATTATTGTGGGCGGAAGGGAGGTTAGGGACAAAATTTTTAATGGTCAAATCAGTTTAAACAATTCTACCTTTGCCTCCAATGATGCTGTAAGAAACCTTGGAATTGTTTTTGATCAGGACCTCACATTGAACTCCCATATTCAGAACGTAGCAAGGACAGCTATTTTCCATTTAAGAAATATTGCTAAAATTAGAAATTTCTTGTCTTTCAAAGTTGCAAAAAAAAAAAAAAATCATCTATGCGTTTGTGACTATAGAAGCCATCTTTACATTGGCTTCCAGTTAAATCTAGAATTGAATTAAAGATCCTGCTAATAATTTACAAAGCTAATAAATTCACTCTCAGGCTCCTTCCTACATTGAAGAACTTGTTGAGCCTTATCATCCTCCGAGAGCCCATTGCTCTGTGGATTCAGGACTTTTGGTAGCCGGTAAAGTCTCTAAAATTAGATCAGGAGGTAGAAGAAAGCTTTTTGGCTCCTTTACTTTGGAACCATCTCCCGGCCTCGGTGCGGGGGGCGGACACGGTCAATTTATGTAAGAGTAGACTTTCCTCTTCCATAAAGCTTACAGTTAGAATAAACTCCCTGTCTATTTATGATATGCGCAATACTGCTGCAGTCTCTTTGTGTCCCTGGCAGGTGATGACCACGACAGCGGGAGCTGGAGAGTGCAGTCCTGGGAGTCTTGGTGCCATCGCTTCATCTTTGCCGCCAGGATCGGGAGCTAGGACTTGATTTAGCGGTGGATCATGGGCCATTATGGACTCTTGCCCTCCCAAACACAGACAAACACATTCTACATGGACAGCAGCTGTACCACCCCACCACTTAACATTTAAGCCTGTTTAAATGTTCAAATATTTGTATATGTATACGACACAACATCTATTTTTATACATCTACATGTTTATATTGATGTACCTCATATACTTATGTGTGTCTTTCTTTGAATTTGAATTATTTATTATTTTATACCTACATCTATATTGTGAGAGCTTTGTTGTTAACCCTGTAACTCACTCTGGCCTGTCTGCCAATCTGGTTACTTCTATTTTTATTTTTTTTTTCTCTCTCTACAGTTTTTGCATTTCCTTCTCACCCCAACTGGTCCTAGGCAGACGATGGCCCTCTGGAGTCTGGATCTGCTCTAGCTTTCTTCCCATGGGGGAGTTTTTCCTGACCACTGTCGCACCTTGCTTGCCCTGGGGGACCTGGAGGTTTTTCCTCTGATTGTACAAAGCGCTTTGAGACGCCTTTGGATGTGATTTAGCGGTGTGCAACTAAAAGTTGATTGATTGATTTATTGATCCTTGAGTTACAGAACCTTAAGTGTTTAACATGCTCAGCACATTGAAAGCACATAAAAGTGGCAAATATATTGAATGCACGCATTCTAACATGTATGGATGTAAGTGTGGATCTCTCTCTCTGTCTCTCTCCCTGGGGTCCCAGAGCAGAACAGCTGAGGACAGATGGTTCACCAGGACATGTTTTAGCCTAAAGCTGGAATAATGATGGAAACCAGACCAGATGCAGCTATGCCCTGCAGCAATCAGCTGTTCTCTCTCACTTCTTGACAACATGAGGGAGTCATGTGGGATTCCAGAGCACTCAGTCCAGACAGACAAGTCAAACTCATTTTGACCGAGGACTTTAAGTATAGGATACTTTTGGGCAGATCCTGTAATGCAGTGTTTAGTGGAATGACTACATTTCCCAAATAAAATGAAACGTTAGGACTTCCAGCTTTAACCTGAGCAGAAATGATGAAGCCACACTGACCCACCCGCCTCACTGATTTGCCCAACTACCACCACCAACCTCCGAGGAACTGGAAATCAATCAACCAATCTGACCTACCCGTATTTCAGCAAGTTGATTTTACGTCCAGCTCAATATTTGTTTTTATAAAACTAAGAGTTGAAGGGACATCATGCGATTTTCATCTCTGTCAGATATGAGGTAGTAATGGTATGTTAGGTATGTAAGGTAGTTGAAAATACATAAAACAATAAAAGTTTTGAGTTGGCTGAAAAATATATATGCAATTTAATTTTATTTTAACTGCCTGGCTGCTCTATAGTGGTGAAAAAGTGAATACTGTCCCTTTTAAAGACTCTTGACCACTGTGGTCATTTTATTGTGCGCCTAATAAAACCTAACGACAAGCTGTCATCCGGTCAGCAACGACTCTGCTGGCCGAATGGTCCCCCATGACGAGTGACAACAGCTTCGGCTTCATGCAACCAATCAAATAAATATCAGCTGCCGTGCATGGAAAAACAATAAGATCACATTGAGCGATCTACGGAAGGAGTGTTA
>NW_027466073.1:2415000-2547500 GCF_046127955.1 Nelusetta ayraudi
TTACAAAATGTTGTAATATTCACATTTATTTATTAGTGAGAATTTATTATTGATTTATGAGTTGCAACACAAAATGTTGTAATATTCAAATTTATTTATTAATGTGAATTTATTATTAATTCACGAATTACAACACAAAATGTTCTAATATTCACATTTATTTATTAATGTGAATTTATTATTAATTTACGAATTACAACACAATGTTTTGATATTCACATTTATTTATTAATGTGAATTTATTATTAATTTACGAATTACAACACAAAATGTTTTGATATTCACATTAATTTATTAATGTGAATTTATTATTAATTTATGAATTACAACACAATGTATTGGAATATTCACATTCATTTCTTTCGTAACTCTTCCATTCCTTCAAATAGTGTACTGTTGGAATAAACCCTCATTCACTTTCATTATTTTATAGCTTCACTAAGAATAAGAAACCTCAGACACAGGGCTGTATGCTAAATTTGATTATTTTAAGGTTTTTAATATTCATCAATTTCAAAGTTCTACCTTTCTTAAAAGGCCTCTAATTCAAATTAAAAAAGAAATGCTGGCTTGTATTGTTTCATGTTTGTCCAAAAAAGCAAAATGTGTCATGAATTATTGCTTATCTTGGGCCTGAAAGGAATATGAACAAAATATTAAAATAAAATGATAAATATTTTTTTACTGACTCCAATTGTTTAGTTATGCTGCAGTACCTGTACTGACAGGTAGAGGTGACCCACCTACTCTCAGTTTGGCACACAGGAAGAAGAAGAAGAAGAAGAAGAGGATTCTCAGACAGTTTTAAACGAAACCGCAAAGGTATAATTTGATGAATACCCACCGTCCGACAGAAAGTATTCAACTTCACCGTTGTTGCCTTCGTCTCCATCCTGAGCATGGAGCTTGTAGACCACAGTGCCTGCTGGAGTGTCCGGAGACACCACAGCCAGGTATGGAGCGGGGACCATGCTCCATTCAGGGACATTGTCATTGACATCCATCACTGTCATCTCCAGTCGGATCAAATACCACTCTGGACCTGAGAAGTTGACATATAAGACAATGGTCAACATTCAGAACACTGAGTACCATTAAAATAGAACAGAACGGACAAACCAGCAGAGAAGTGGAGCAGAGAGCAATACAATACTTTACTATACACAGTATTATGACCTTGATACTGTGTGAACAATAATTAAATAAATACAACTTAAGTGTTGATTGTAGATTGGTGAATATTAATATTTTAAATGTGCAATGAGGAAAGAAATGTTATACTACATAATTAAACAAAACAACTGTATGCACTAATTAACACATGCAATAACGACGATTATTCCTGTCAAACAATTCATTTTCTAATCATGATTAAGCTCTGAATATCCACAGTTAACCATTTGATCTTGCATGTTTGAAATTCTGTTTTAATATGTTATTATTTGTCATCTTTATGTCCATATGCATGTGATGCAATTCTTTCCAGAGTGTCTTCATTGGGAACAGAATGAACACACGAAACAGGATTTCCTGTTTAATCTTTCTGCCCATAGTGAAATTGCGTCTGAGGTATTTCTCGGCCAAAACTCTCAGAGAGAAACAAAGAGATTGATATGGAAATCTGTATTCCCCTCCTTTAACTGAAACAAGCATCTTATGACGTCTGCTTCAAAAAACAAAAGTGATCATCTTCACACTCGCAGCAGCAGCAGCAGCAGCAGCAGCAGCAGTGTACTCGGTTGCATGTGTGTCATTGGCACGAACAAGTTCCACCTGTATGCGCTGCGGCCACCAAGGCAGGGCGTGGCGTAAACAAGGATACTTTTGGGGCTTACAAAAAAAACCAAACATACAAAAAAAGAAATTGGTAAGAAAGGAAAAACGCTTGGGCCCGACCAGTCATCCAGGAACGTGGCAGTTGGAAAGCCGACTGTGGACCAACTGGAGTCACAGAATATACGCACAGCAGCATGGGGGCCCGATAACCACTGAACTCACAAAAGTCTTTGTGTAGACTCCAACTTCCAGGTTGCAACCAAGTCAGCCCTCGTGGCCACAGCGTTTGAGGAAGATCAATTCAGCAAAGAATCTTCATTGAAAGGGCCAAAATGACAACCACTTTTTATGATAATATTGATTATTTAAATGGACCATTTAACAGCACTTAGACTCCCAAAGCTTTCCACATACACTACAGAGAAACCTTGAAGAGGTTTGTTTCATCTGGTGCGCCAATCACAAATGAAAGAAGCAGGCTGTGGAAAATTGTGCTAGTTTCTTTTTGACATAAACGCACACAACACATGCACACATTAAAAGAGGAGTGAGCGTCTGCTGGAAAGAGCAAGGTCTTTACAGTGGAAAGGAAATATTTTCAGCTTTGCCACTTTTAGTACCAAAGAATTCTTAAGTGTACAGCACTTGGAGTGGATCCAAGATCTATTTTACACGCTTTATAATCACGTGGACTACTTTTTTTATAGACAAGAAGAAGAAAAAAAAAAAGGGAAAAGGGTCTTTGAGTGTGTATGACAGTGGATGATGAAAGGATGGGGAGGTGAAGGGAAACAGAAAAGTGGTACAATAAGAGGCATTTTCAGTTCAGGAGACAAAGTGAGCGATTACCAGGTGTTGGTTGAGTATTGCATGAGTGGGACGAGGAGCCAGACACAGAGGGGAGAGCCAGCAGTCGTTATAGAAACAGCGGGATGGAAAGTTAAAGATAGAAGTATGAAACTAACAAGGGAAAGAGTAACAATGAGCAAAGCGATTGCGGAGATCAGTGGTGTTTGGGGGCACGATAGGGAAGCGGGAGGACATTAGGGAGGAGAAACACACAGCGAGATCAAAAGTCAACAGAGAAGAGAAATTAAGCAGCCCCAACGGTGCACAAAACAAAGCCTAAAACAAACAACAACAGCAACAACAGAAAAAACCCACACACACCACCACATTTCAGTCTGAAGCTCAGCCACGGTTGTGCTGTTTATCGCTTTCTGTATCAATGTCTGTCCTGTCCTGTGCTCCCTGTGGTCCCAACACAATCAGCATGGCCCATGATAATTAATAGTAAATAGAAATATATAATATAATATAATATAAATATATAATAATGAGATCTAAATATAACATACATATAATGAATAGTATAGGTATTATTCAATGCATAAATATAATATTATAATAAATAAATAATAAACATAAGCATGACTATAATGAAAATAAAAAAAATAAAGCATATTAGAGCATTGTGCCAGAACACACATTTAAAGATGCACACAAAGCAGAACACATGCTTGCAAACACAAATCTCTCTCTCTCTCTCTCTCTCTCACACACACACACCCAGACACACACACACACACACCTCCCCTGACTAATAATGATCATAAGTGGCTTACGGGCTAATGAAGGACCACAGGGAGATTCAGCGTCTTGCTGTTGCCATCGTTCACACTGATTCACCTGATACATTAGATCTCATTGGATCTAATGATATGTTGCAATGCCCAGAAACAGTGGAGCCTGCAACTCACTGATGGTGCTACGGAAGTGGGGCCCTTTGCACGCAAATCTCCTCCTCTCCTGTGGATTGAACTGCACATGGGCAGCATGCACAGTCATTTGTAATGTAAAGGCCTATTAAATGAGACTAGATTGTGAAGGGAGCTACTGTGGAACGTGATTACAAGCAAATTCAAGCTTGCCGGCATCAGATAGGTGTCAGACCCAAGTTGTATACATATTTTGACGGTGACAAGATAGCATCACAGTCTTGTGTACAACACAAATCATTGCCCTGTGATGGAGTCGCACACATTGAGTCTCTTTTGGTCAGGAGTGAAGCAGGCGCAAAAATAAAATTCTGGCCCCTTTTTCTCAGGAATGATAAACTGCAAGTCTTGGCAATTGTGAGGAAATTCACTTTAGTTTTTCACTCTCCAATTTACTCATTGGTTTTAACAATGCCTTGTGAGCCTTATTGGCTGAGCCACACTTGATAATATATATATATATATATATATATATATATATGTATATATATATATATATATATATACATATATATATATATATGTATATTATCAAGTATGTGTGTATATATATATATATGTATATGTATGTAAATATATATATATGTGTGTATATATATATATATGTATGTGTGTATATATATATATGTATATGTATGTATATGTATATATATATATATATATGTGTGTATGTGTATATATATATATATATATATATATATATATATATATATATGTATATGTGTATGTGTATATATATATATATATATATATATATATATATATATATATATATATATATATATATATATATATATATATATATATATATGTGTGTATGTATATGTATTAAAGCTTTTTAGCACTCGACAGTGAAAACACCCTTTTTCATTTTGTATGAAAATGAAATGCAGTTGTCGTCACATCCGCTGATTAAAGTGTTAGTTGAAAAAAAAAAAAAAATAGGTCAGATGCTACTGATACACCAAATCCAATGCAATGTAATGCAGGCATTACATGTGTGTAATACTTGGAGAACAGCTCAAAAATAAATCCGAGGTTATGCTCCTGATTGTGTTTAACATCTCAATAAAATTAAATAGGATTGAAGAAAAAAATGAGTCAACTTCCTGCCCTTTAGTTGGACACACACCGATCACTGCTGAACTACAGTCACTGTTACTGTTATGAGTCACTGTGCAGCTCCATCATCATTTCACACTCACAGCATTACCATTGTTTTGTCTCAAAAAAAAAAAAAAAAGCTGTCCATTTGCACCTGCAATGGCTAATCAAGGCGTCAGCTGTGATCAATGTTCTCCTCCGGCCCTCGGGGGAGGGCAGGCTGAAACGGGGGGCGGGGCGAATGCCTCAATCAATCTGGTGCTTTTTTCAATTTTCTTTTTCTCTTGCAAAACAGTGACGGCAATGCACTGCAGGTCAAATGAACCAACTAAATACCAAAGAGTTGCACCTGCGCGTACAGGCTGATAAGTGCCGGTACCAGTTGTATATGCATGTGTATGGCAATTTTGTTCCATTTGTGTTTGTACTGCAGTGAAAACTGGTTCTAGGAAGATATTGAGGAATGTTGTTCACAATTAGAACATGGGTGGAGAAAAATCAAAGTAATTCTATCATGTGTAATGGCCTTATCAAGTACTCAGTATTGGTATCAGTGAGTACTGAAATGCAACTACTCGTACTCTACATTCCTGGTCATTTCAACAAAGAGCTCATACTGTGGGGCTTCAAATACACTTTGCTTTCGATCATTTTCAATTGACATTAAAGCGCATGTTTTCTACCCATCTCATGGCGTTTTCCTCCTATGTGGTGGGTCACCGAAACACTCCATCCATCTGCTTCTGCGCCCCCCCCCCATCAAATTTTAGAAACCAACGTGTCCCCACCAGTCAAAGAATTCGCCCATCCCTGACCTAGATGGTCCGGGGGGGGGGGGGTTCTAGGTAGTTCTGGTGGTTCTAGCCCAGGCATGGGCAAACTACAAAACTGCAAACTATATATTTTTTTCTCATATTAGGTGCGTCAAATTTTGCAACCCAATGTGGCCCACCAGTCAAAAGTTTGCCCCTGCTTATGCATTTAAATGTTTGGCTGAAAGGTGACTTTAATCCTTCGCTCACAAAGAGGGCACAGAACGGAATGATATGACGCAGATTGGAGAAATGAGGGATGGTGAAGTGGAGATGTAGAGAACAGCAAAGACGGCAAAGGAGTTAATTAATTGTGAGGATTACGAGGGGCTGTTTGGACCCCCCCCCGCTAACGGCTCCATCCATAATCTCTTTAAACGCAAGGCTGCAGCCGTCACTGACTCTTTTTGCACATTCATCACGGGAGATGCCAATTACGGCGAGGGAACATGAGAGACGGACTTGAGGCTTTAGTCCTCGCTCTAATTGCAAAGGATACAAATGGTTAGGCAAAAGTTTCACAGTTCGCTCTTGCAGCACAGCTGCTGGTAATTGAAAATGTTTGCTCTGCCAAAAAAATTGTGTTGGGTGTGCTGGGGGTGGGGGCACGTTGGCAACAGCTCGGAAATGGGAAATGGGAAGACCTGCTCGTAACGCGTCCAGGGAATTGAACTGGTAAACCACAGGACGTGGAAGCACTTAACACATATACGCTGATGACGATGAAAAATCCCTGCAATTAACAGAACAAACAGTGCAGCTGTTTAAGACTAAAGTACCATTTTCACTTTTTTTTTTTTTTTGATGGAAGGCACAAATCGTGTTTTTTGGGGGGGTGGATGGACTATTGAGAGGCAGCAGACATTTTGTCTGCGTTTGTCTTTTATTTTGTTGCTGTGCTACACCACTTGATTTCTTTTTTGGCACTGGAATTCCACTGTGCAACATTGAAAAGCACCAAACATTTTTGTGCTGTTATGTTTTCCCTCTGTGTGTGTGTGTGTGTGCGTGTGTGTGTGTGTGTGTGTGTGTGTGTTGCACAACGTCCCTTGAGGTTAGACCGCCTCTCAAATGTCTTCTGGATACAAATATCGAGTATCCATCTCTCAGCAGCAACAACTTGTTTCCCTTCTTGTTGGTCCTCATCCATCTGGTGACCTTGTGACCTCATGGCCTCGTGCCATCTCCTTCCAGGTGACTGTGAATGAGGTGAATGTTGAGGGATTGAGGGATTGCCTTCAATGAGCCAATCCCCTCCTCAAATTTCTGCACTTCACCATCCTGATCTCAGACTGTCTCGTCTGTGTAATCAGGTATTGTTCACAACCTGCTCTCTGCTGCTCAACTAAAGTCGGATTAAGGCCGAACTCTCTGGGTGACGCAAAACCTTGTAGCCCTTTCCAAAGACAATGCGTCCTCTATTAAACAACCTAATAAATACTGAACCCTTTAATTAACTAAGAACATCCTGTGCCATCAGCGTGCGAGTGTTTTGCGCTTCAGCCGGGGTAACGTCAACGATCTCTGCCTCAGTCCTATTAGGGTTTGATTAGGATTCAGGAGGATTACAACCTTTTGTTCTCTTGTCTCTCTCTCTCTCTCTCTCTCTCTCTCTCCTGCCACTGAGCAATCACCACGTGGCACAGAATGCCTGTTATGCAAGTGGAAGCAAGATTTTTGATGAAGATGAAGATGATGGACAGGATTTATTCAATACTTCTCTGGTCAGTCAAAGCACTTTCCACCTGCCAAGGAAACTTTGGACATTTAATATCAGCGAGGACATGTTAACCCTGTTTTCCCGCTCTCTCATTGAGTCTATTCTCGCATTCAACATCTCCTCCTGGGAGAACCTGCTCACAGCCAAACACAAGACAAGACTCTTCCGTAAAACCAACCAGACCAGTAAAATATGCAGTTCACCACACACTCCCCAGTCTGAACTATACAATCTTTCTGTTATGAGGAAGGCCACTCTGATCACAGAAGACCCCTCAGGAGACCCCATCCACTCCACCACTCTGTCCAGTTACTACTGTCAGGCAAGATAGGATAAGATAAGATTTCCTTTATTAGTCCCACAGTGTCCCACACACAATTTCCATCATTACAGCAGCAAAGGTGCATAGTTACACGCAATAAAATGCACTGCAAACAAGTATAGGTAAATCAAAAATGGAATTAAATAGTAGGAAAAAAAACAGAGAAACAAAAGTATCTAAGCAATTTAAGATACATTTTAGATTGCATTAAATTAAATTAAATTGAATATGAACAAATCTACAAACAAAGTGTATGTGCAGAGCCGGAGAGACATCAGTGAGTCCCACCGGAAAAATATGTTCCGCGGGTACAAAACAAATTTCATCACATCTGCCATAACCACCCTGAACACCCTGAAAAAACACTACACTTTTTAACCCCCTCGCCCCATCAGCTGCTGTTTAACAGTCCCCTTGCATGCACTGGCCGCGTGTGTGTGTGTGTTTTAATTTATTATTTATTTATGTCATTGTGTCTTCATGGGAATTGTATGATATGAATTATGTGTATGTGGGCCCTGTCAAAGAATTGTTTGGGACCTTTTGGGACAGACAATACAACATATCCCATCTCTTATCTTATCTCATTACATTGAACCCATTATTCATTCGCACCACACTCATACTGGTGGTGGTAAGCTACATGTGTAGCAACAGCTGCCCCGGGGCACACTGACGGAAGCGTGGCAGCCAGTCTGTGCCAAACAGCCCCTCCGACCATGACCCAACATTCACTCACATTCGTACGAGGCAATGCGGACGAAGTGTCTGGCCCAAGGACATTGACAGACTGGGATGGAGCAGGATTTGACCAAGCCAAGCCAAGTATCTAATCCAGGGGAGGGCAAACTTTTCGACTGGTGGGCCAGAATGGGTTGCACAATTTGACAGAGGAGCAGCAGCAGGAGCAAGATGGACGGAGTGTTTTGGTGACCCACCTCATAGGAGGAAAAAATATATATCATGCAATATGTAGAAAACATGTGCTTTAACGTCAACTGCAAAAGCCAAGTCACCACAAGACCTGTCTTTGAAGCCCCATGGTATTTAGCAGTTTACTGAAATGACTCTGAAAACGCTGAAAACATGGATGAAATACAGCTATTTTATTACTCACTTATTATTAATAGAATTTCTTTCTTCAAGTTCGGCGGGCATCATTAAAAAGCTTGACGAGCAGCATATGGCCCCTGGACTGTAGCTTGCCCATTCCCCCCGTTTCTGACACCTCCTGCTTAAAACACAAAATGTCAGCTCAGAGTTGAGAGGCCCCCCCTTCTACTGCCTGTATTCACACTGTAGAGTGAAGTACTTTCGGTCAATGGACAAGCCGCCCCACCTCCTGAGCCACAGTCGCCCCATTTTTCTCTTTCTCACCTCTGGTTTGACGAGGCAGCGACAGCTGTCTGGGCAGGTGACAGGTGCTGGGAGGCAGGCTGGCTGAGGCTGGCACTGTGAGTCCGGAGCGCCGTAAGCATTGTATCATTTAAAGTCGCTTTGCCGTGAGCGAAATGCGAGCCGATGAGGATAATCAAAACTCTAGTGCCCCTTAAACACACAATTTGCTTTTATTTTGTTTTGTTTGGCTCTCCTGCTGGTTGTCCAAAAGATAAAATAATTGTCTTTCATGTTTATTTTATCTATTTTTGTCAAATCAACGCACCAGTGTGTCTCTATGATTGCAATTCTCGCCTGAGAAAATAAGACGCTCAACTCAAACAGTGCCATTACGCCTCATCGCGCACTAAAAAGCCTCAATTGAGGGTTTAAATCATGAAAGAATCCTAAACTTTAGTCCTCGCTGTCATCTAGTGCGATGCCTTGGAGACACACAAAAAAGGGAAATGAGTTCCCGTGCAGCCGGAGCAGTGTAAGATCTGTCCCAAGTCCTGCCATTGAAATATGAATATGCTTTAATGGTGCCTCGTCCTCCAGCAGAACTCCAGTTAGAAACAAAACAGGGCCATTGCTCCCCATCACACTCAACACACTTACCCATCTATCTATCTATCTATCTATCTATCTATCTATCTGTCTATCTGTCTGTCTGTCTGTCAACCATTTCATTGACATTGACACCGTGGAGACACGTGGAACATTCTTGTATGTATCTCGTCTCCTGCATTGGTGGCAAAGTGCAACCAAAGTTGTGACTTTTACCATCGATTCACATCCAGAAGCGTCTGCGGTGCGTTCGCAGAGCGTGCACGTAGATGGATGGATGGATGGATGCATTTCCGAGCGTTGCGTCAACATATTGGTTCACTTGAGGACCCTGCAAGATCGCCCGACAACCCGGGTAGTTTTGCGTGTATTTAAAGAAAACAAAACTCTTTTGCCCATCTCAACAGTGTCCCCAAGTATCGATGTGTTAAAAAAAGAAAAAAGAAAAATAACAATAAAGCAAACTGCTGGCATCATACAAAATGCAGGTCTTGAAAGTATACCTGCATTTTGTTAATCATAGTTTCAGATTTAAAGTGAAACCTGTTTTATTGGCTGACGGCCGAACTGAACACCGTTGAAGCCGATGTGTCACGTTGACGCTTCACAGTGAAATACAGCACATAGAAAAACAAAATCCAGCACGTTGTATATTATTTTGAAAATCAACTGGATCCGCCGTGTTTTCACATCACTGACTTCCTGCCTGAACGATCCTACCAGCTGGGACTGAGGCAGTTGGGACACGTGAAGTGTCAAAAAATAAATGGCGCCGGTCCTTACCAGGGCGTCGCGTTTTTACACTTCTGGGACGCTTCTGAAACGAGGCCGCTCTGCGCCTGGTGTGACTTTGGCACACTGACTTTAATGGCTGTGTTCTGCTGCCGAGCTGCGTGCGAATATGAAAAGAACATACTCGGCCCAGGAAGATGAGAAGTTATCTAAGAATTTTTTATTTATTTTTTTTTTTTGGTAAAAAAAAAAAAAAAAGTCAATGCTCTTCTGTATTCGTACTTCAATGCTAATTTGTGTGTTTTTATGTGACTCCATGAACACACTCGTAACAAAAGCAACGTGACCTATTATGACGTGAAGTCACACAGCTACTTTAGCTCTCCACTGGTACAGCTACTTCAAACACCAGGTTTTCACTTTTGCTTATCGCCAACGTTGACAGTAACAGTAGTAGTTTCCACCCAACCACCTCCCTGTGTTGTTGCGTCTATTTGCATGTTCCACTCTACTCCAGTGTCCACTTGTTTGGATCTCACTCACTCTGCTCTAAATTCAAAAAAAATAAACCTGGAAAGGACAACTTTAAAGACAAGGGCGCAGAGGGGCACTTATGTAAGTTCAAGGCATTTGTGGTATAGTTCTATGAGCTCAATGAGTTATTCTGAATTCTCAGCCACGGGCCGAGCAGGCTTAGAAGCGAGCTTGAGAGACATCAGGAGACGAGAAAAAGGTCAGGGGGAAAAGGACATCGGCAGCTTTCATTCCAGCTGGGTAAATCATGGCTGAGGCCTGAGAGTGAGTTTAATGTACAATTGTGTTGTTATTAACATCCTGTGCCAAACCAATTAGTTTGGCACAGGATTATTAATTAATTTTAAAAGGAATTATTAAATTAGTCTATTGTTTGGTGCAGTAATAAGTAGACTCAAAATAAAGCTTTGTTTTGAACTTAAAAAATGCTGCTGATTCCACGAATGGGATCGTTAGGCCACAAAGACGGAAGGAATTAGCTGAGCAGGTTGTCCTTCAGTGTGGCCCAGGATGCTCCAGTGAGCAGATACCAAAGATGCCCTAAATGTGTCCCGGGTCATGCATCATGGATTTTAAAACCAAGTAGGAACTGGGACAAAAAGAGTTTGTCAAAAACTGAATTGTCCACATCACAGGTGTTATAAATCTAGCCCTGCAGTCTCATTATATTTGGCCGGCGAGGCAACACTAGTGCTGGCTATTAACTGCTATTATACAGCACATGTATAGCTACTACTAATACTACAAATCCCAGAAGGCTCTGCTCAATCAGGACAGGACATTCATTGAAGGATATTATTATTGTTATTATTATTACTTCATTAGTTTATTGTTTTTTTTATTTTATTTCTAAATGTATTATTAGCCCATGGAAAAAGGTTACTGCTGGAATTTGAGAAAAATAAATTGAGATTTTTATTTTTATTTATTTATTTTTTTTTAAATTAGATTTTGCATGTGTGCAATATGACGTTATTTACTGTATAGCATTAAGCTTTGCTGGTTATATATTCATGTTTATTTATTTATTATTATTCATGCATTTATTTATTCCCGGGAGGGGGGAGGGTGTTCCCCCACTCACTTCACCCTTTTTTGTCGAGACACGCTGGCTCCCTCCCTCACTCACTCAGTGCTGGCTCGCCTGTCAACTTCTCTATGCCGAGTTAATTGTTTCATCTCTGATTTGCACTCAATTCCAGTACTTTTAGAAGACTTGGAGAAGGGGCCGCAGGCCGGCCAGGGGTCCAGCAGATAATGAGCGATAAAACCATGATGGATCTGGCAACCCCCCCTTGTACAGGGCTCAGTGGGAATTTGCAGTAGCGAGCAGGCAAGTGCACCCAGTGTGAAAGAGGGACTTCAGAGCACTGAAGGATAGCTTAGTTCTCTATGTGCAACAAAGAAAATAAGTAATGTAAAAGAGGACTTTCCATTTGTCTGAAGGTGTTTGCTCGCGATGAAGCCTTAGACCCCCCCCCCCCGAAAAAAACAAGACAGCAGTTTTGCTCATTATCATCATTATTGGTGTTAAAAAGTCAATTTTGAATTTTGAAGAGCAGAGAGCGAAGGAAACACAATTTGGAGAGCTGGAGTTAACACTGATTGTGTGCTCGTCGAAGAGAAGGTATGCCAAAA
The DNA here is from genome assembly GCF_046127955.1 of Nelusetta ayraudi. Lineage (NCBI taxonomy): Eukaryota > Metazoa > Chordata > Actinopteri > Tetraodontiformes > Monacanthidae > Nelusetta > Nelusetta ayraudi. The sequence continues at coordinate 2,427,361 of NW_027466073.1, forward strand.
ATAGTCTCACATATTGTCACGGTGGGGTGCATTTGCGTGAAATGCCACGACTTTTCCCTTCACTTTCCACAGCCACCATAATGCCGACAAAAGCGCAGCAAGAGAGAGGCTAAACGGATTATTAACGGGATTATTAACAAGCAGGCGTCGGAGGATTAGCCGTGTTGCTTTGAAGTCAATCTGAGAAATTGACTTGGAAAGCGCCGCCGCCCTTTTTTTCTTGTGTTCCCATTTTCGTTTGGCTTTTTTTTTTTTTTTTTTCAGCTCTCCTTCCCTCCCTTTTTCTAATTTTAAGCGAGAGAAAGAGAGGATGATAATAGTTTACAATAAACAAACCAGCCCCAAACTTGGCAGCAGATAAGAGGAGGCTGGGAGATTTGCTCACCTACTTCACAGCAGAGAGAAGGATGAGGTGTCTGTCCAACGTCACCCAATTTCTTCACTCGCATCGAATAGTTGAAAACACGTCACCAATTCAGACATTAAGGCTTGCTACGTGCTAGTGATGTAGCCAAGGCCACTTTGAACACCTGGAATGTCAATACCAAAACTATACCAAGACCAGGGGGTGGGAAGGGGGGTTGTGTGTGTGTTGGTCTGGGGGGGGGGGGACAACTGAGAGGAAGTGGAACCAGAAGGCAGAGGTGCCAGTCAGGAAAAAATAGACATTTTGCACTGCTGGATCTAAAGATCACGTCAAAATGTTATTTCAGAATGCTTGATGCGAGTCTGTCTCGAAGACTAGTGGGAAGATTGTGCCAAGTGGTGAAGATGGCTTCATGAAGGGCATCCACTGTCTGGAAATGATGTCCATTTTTGTAAGATTCCTTTGCCATCCATCCCCAAATGTTCTCAATTGGATTTAGATCAGGGGAACACGCAGGATTGTCCAACAGAGTGACATTATTCTCCTGGAAAAAGTCCTTTGTCAGGCGGGCATTGTGAACTGGAGCACTGTCCTGTTGAAAAAGCCAGTCATCACTACACAGACGAGGGCCCTCCGTCATGAAGGATTCCCGCTGCCACACCTCCACACAGCCAGCTGCTGTTTGACGCCCCTGCACAACATGAAGCTCCATCGTTCCATTGATGGAAAAAGCACCCCGGATGATGACTGTCATCTCCTTGTCATGCCAGTAATGTTGGAAGGAATGTTTTTTTTTTTGGAATCCACACTTTTGCATAGATTTTGGCTTTTAAAGGCTGCGGTCTTAAACTTTTGATCAGCTGATGAACAGACTATTTCAGTTACAGTAAAATGTTGTGTTCTACATATTGCAACTTTTTTGTGTCGCTCCCATTTCTTCTCAGCTCTACTTAGAACCTTCTTTAGATTCAGCAATGCAAAATACAATATAAAATATTATTAAAGTATATATATATATATATATATATATACATATATATATACATATATATATATATATATATATATATATATATATATATATATATATATATATATATATATATATATATATATATACACACACACATATATATACACACACATACATATATATATATATGTATATATGTATATACATATATATATACACACACACATACATATATATATATATGTATATATGTATATATATATATATACATATATGTATATATGTATGTATGGAGGCTCTGTGGTTTCAAGATAAATCGTGAAGTAAAGACGACTACACACAGAGAGACTCCACAATCTGCCACTAGAAAGCGTTACTGATTTCGGGCCTCACCCTTGGCTTCTTTTGTGATTTCTGCTTACAGCAAATGGCAAGCTAGCTGACAATGATTAAATAATTGCTTTAAAAAAAAAAAAAAACAGAGGGTGGAATGTTGGTTATCTTCACTTGCATGATTTAAAATGACTCATCAAAGCTGCAAAAGGCAGCGAGAGGCCACTCGAGCAGACCACCCACGCAACAACTGATGTGACGAGTAAGAAACACATGCTGATGAATTTAGCATGTCATTATCTTCATGTTGTGCGAGAAGCGCCGATTACCGCACACTTAAACATAATCTGAATAAATACCCTCAATGAGTGGGAGTATAATATCTCTATCTCCGCTGCATGCTAGTCTTAAATCACACCCAAAGCAGCTTAACATAAACGTTATGACCCGTCATACATTACAAATACTTATTTTTCCACACAGCCTGACTAATAGGGATTTGTAAATACATGAAATAAAATGGAAAGATGTCAACAAACACTTTGAAAGAAAACGATAAATCTGACTTGGGCGTGACACAACACAGTTCGGCGGTGTTTCATTTGAAAATTGCAAAAGCCCCTCTGTGATGAAGTCAAATCTGAATAAAATGTGATTTTTTTTTTTTTTTCCTATAGTCTTTATGTTATCCCAGATGGTCATTAAGGCCATATAGACATAGCAGGACTCCCACTCCATCTCATTTACTTTTGTCTCTACGCTCTTGGTCAATGAATGGCAGTTCACTTTCTTTCTGGTTGGTGCCAAGTTATTATTATATTTCATTGTTTCATAAGAAGCCATTTACATGGATCGCAAGCACATTGCTTTTATTTTTATTTTTTTAATATTGGCAGTGGTAGATTTAAGGATGAGTGTCGAATTGGTGAATATGTGTGTGTGGCCATGGCCAGTTCAGTATTTGTAGGTCAGGTTAATCAACTCCCTCTCTGAGGCTCCAGTTGCATGGGCCATATCTGTCCGAGGGGGGTGCTCATCGCCCAGGGGTCAGGGGGTCGGCAACATTTCATTCAATTTTGAAATAACTAGAAGGCTTAATAACATTTCAGCAGGCTACGCACAACCCCACGTACCCACTAGTGCAGTGAACTTGACAATTTATTTATAGTGAACCCCATTAATCATTGCTGTCAGTTTGATTATTGTAATGGAACCAACAGTTGAACACAAAGTAACTTTTTTATATTTTTTTATAATCAAATTACAAATATAATCACATTTTTTAGAATTAAAATTCTAATCTTTTGCAAGCACCAGCATAGTTTATTTATGCAATTACATTTAAATCAATGTAAATGTTTCACATTTTGTCTGAATAATTTATAGTCTTGACTTCAACATCTTCTTGCTTGCGTTTTTGTATTGTAAACATTATGATAAAATATGATGGAAAATACAAATATTCAAAGCCTGGAGAATAGACACACTTATCTGGACCTTTATTTCATTTACGAATTTGTCAAAGCATACTAGTTGGTTTCGCTGCCACTGTTGAGATAAAGCCCGCAGTGCTTTCAGGTTCAGACTGCACAGACCTCGGCTGATTATTAATGTGAATGATTTGTTTGCATCAAGAAGAAAAACAAAGGCAAGAGTGCAGTGTAACAATGGAGTATACTGTAACTGAAGCCACAAACAGCCCACAACCAAACAGGCCAATTCTGACTCTTTTTCTCGTTTCCTGCCTAAAACAAAATCCTCCTGCAATGCCCAGAGAGAGAACCATGTGAACAACATATAATATTGTCTTCCATTCTCCATGTCTTTTTATGTTCAAGACAAAAACTGCAAGAATTTCACACATCGCCGTTACTGAAAAGGAATGAATAAATAAATGAATAATTATTTTTCTTTTGTTCCCTCTGCGCTCCATCTGGCAACGTTCTTGCCCCGCCTCCCTGAAGGCTTCCCTGAAGACTCCTACACGACCACGGACACTGATTGTTCGGGATCATACGTGTGCGGTTGCCAGAGCTCTGACCAATGCACAGCAAGAATGTGTTCCACTCTGATTTGTTAATCTGACCGTGGTGACTGTTGTTAGGACCAAAATATCTTCTACTCCGAACCCGGCCTTAGGGAGGTTGGGATTAAGTTGTCTGTCACAAATGACACAATCACTCAGCGAGAGAGCATTTCTGTGTAGCCAAGGGTTAATATTTCCAAATAATCCAAATCCAACCTGCCAATACTTCAGTCTCGCTAATAACAACTCAGCAGTTTTTGAAGACTGTTGTAACTGTTTAAATCATCACAATTCTTTGTGACTCAGTTTCAAAGACTTCCAATGCTTACAATGGACCCTCTGACACCGAGTGTCAGGTGTGTGGGCTCTCTGTGAGTCATGTAGACCAGATACAGAGTTTCAAGTGGTTGAAATAATCTTCGCGCCTGAGGTGGCCTCCTAAAATTGGTGATTTTGAAAATCCAGTGTCCCCAGCCTTTAAGTGAGTTTATATTCATAAGATGTAAATATCTTGTTTTTTTCCTCTCTTACCATACAAATTTATAATTTCATTTTTCATTTTCTTTTTTTTTTAAATCTTTTTGCACCACACTATTGCTGTAATTATGCAAATTCCCCCAATGCATTGATGGTACAATGGATGGTGCAGTGGTGTGTTTGAGCCGTTATGAGCTGTGTATTTCTTTATCGTTATTATCACTGTGGAGAGCAGAGTTTGGAATACATGTTCTCCCTCTGTGTCTGAGTGGCTTCTCTGAAGACACTCTGGCAACCTCCCAAAGTTCCGAAGACACACAACTCTGAATGGCCAAGCACACACATGTAACTTCCAACTTCGCGGGTTAATCCCTTCCAGTTCGACACTGACGGTGCTTTAAGCAGTCAGCTCTTGTGTCAACCTGGCACGTCTGAAAGTGGATAACAAGGACTCAAGTACACCTCAGCGTCGCTCACCCTCTCGCGATCCAAGATTAGCCACCTTGCAAAGTTAAGACTATTTTAGAACGTAACCCACTTAAGCCTAAGCTAGTGATTGCAAAAAAGTAGCTTCGATTGCAGCCAAAAGCTGCTAAGACGATAAAACTGGTATTGACCCCGTGAGACTCCTCCAAATGCAATTCACTGTCTATGATACACTGACTGTGCTCTGACCTATGCTATGTGCTGTGTTTTTCAACCTTTTTTCAGCCAGAGCCCACATTTCTTTTCATTGAAATAAAAGCCCATGCCACCAATACAAAATATCATAAAATTACACTTTTTAGCCTAATAATGACAATATAGTCTCTTATTTTTTTTTATTTGCCTGTTTAGATGTTTAGATCCTGGGAGGAATTGAAGGAGGAAAACAGGCTCACACATACGCACGCACGCACGCACGCACGCATGCATTCACACACACACACACATATATTAGAGCTGTCAATCGATTAAAATTTTAAATCGTGAAAAATCACATTAGTGTCCTGAGTTCACTCGATTAATTGCAAATTAATTACAAACTCTTTACTCTGCTCTATATGTAACTTAACAATCTATTTATTCTATATATTTATTTTGCACTGAGCCAGTTGCTCAAACAGACAGGTCTTTAGACATTTCCAGCCCGCTTCCTCTGGACAACATGTCCAGACAGTGAGAATAACCTCTCACACGGTGCAGATGTGGCAGGTGTTGCTAAGTACTTGGGTGCGGCCGGTGTGAACGCATGCACGCCCCATTGGGAGAAATTAGGGTTCAGTGTCCTGGACAGTTGGAGCCAGGATTTGAACCACCAACCCTTCCATCATCAATTCGCAGCCCGCTCCACCGTGTTCTGAACCAGGCGTTAATCACGCGTTAAAAAAATCATTGGCGTTTAAAAGGAGTTTGAGTTAACGCATATATGTAACTGTGTATATATATATACACCTGTGTATATATTATACAAATACATTCTCCTTACAACGTGACAAGCTCACTGTCCACAGGATCTGTGTGTCTTCATGCCAACACTGTCTTCTGGAGAGAGTAGATGTGCTGTGTCACAGCATCAACTTTACTCAAATCATAACTCATATCATCTACATCCAAGTCAGTAGGTCTGTCTGCCTCTCCATCTGAATGGACTGAAGCAAAATCGTGTTTACATCTCAGTCATCTGCGTGGACTGATGCGAAATGGCAAGCTGTCAGATGATAATCTGCTCTGGGCGAGAAGTGTCTGTCATTACACAGGGAACCGAGTTTGGTGTGTGTGTGTGTGTGTGTGTGCCTGCGTGTGTGTGTGTATGAACATGCTCATGTTGTAATGCAAACCAGCAAATGTTAAAAAAAAAAACCCAAACCAAACCAAACCAAAAACCCTTCTTGTAAGTAGCCATTTAACTTGTTTAATACACTTTATTTTTTCACTACTTTTTCAAGAGTTTTAGAATGATGCTGTGTCAGGTGTAAGTAGAGAGGAACGCTGCAGTGTGGTTATGACTTGGCATATCAACTTTAGACGTTATAATATGTTGACGTTATGACTCATAGAGTCGCCTTGTTCACAAAAGCCTTTATTTTCAGACCAAATTCAAAACCAACACACACAAAAAAAAAAGAGCGGCTCACAACATCTCCTACCTTACGTGTAGTTTCCCAATTTGGTACCAATAAAGTACATCTATTCTATCTATTCTATTCTATGAAGTCCTGCCATGCCTGCGGCATTACATTAAAAGTCCTGTTTAAGGTACCCCCAGACAATAGACTGTGAGGCGTTGAGGAGTAACCCATACATTACAGTGTTTACCAAAAACTGTAGGCTGCTTAAATTAACATGAACATAAAGAAACAAACAAGCAAACAAAAATTGTGGGGCGTCTGTCACTCATCTGCAATTCACAATTGTATTGTGAACCGCATATTTTCAAATAGACCTGTAGCCAAAATAACTTTGAGCTGATGTTAAACAAATGATGTTTTAGGGATAACGCTATGTTCGGACAGCAGTGAGTTATACACGGTGGTGGAAGAAGTACTCAGTTTATTCACCTCAGTAAACACACCACTTATAAATTAGAGGTCCCGCATTAAAAATTCTACCTTTCTGAAATAGGCATCTAGTATATAAGAAGTAGTGAATAACGACTCTTCCCGATATCCTGGGTTTCAGGGACAAACAGGGTTTAGCTTTACCACCGTGTCACAACTGTCACAAGTGACAGCGGAGTTGGGCTGCTGAGGCACAAAGCCATAAAACTGTGCTTATTCTTCGATTATTCTATTATTTGTATGATTTTTGTGCAACTATGCATCTAAATTTCAATTCCATTAATATTTACCTTCCATCTTGTGTGACAACAGTCCCCTCCCCCAAAGAATTAGACAAGGCAGACTGATGTTCCTTTGATTATCTCTCAAATCACAATATCAATACTAACACGTGAAAAAAAAAAAATCATAAAATAAGTTGAAGGCGCCAGTTTGAGATGTTACAGAAACCTTGAGAAAGAATTATAACAAATCTGGTAATCAAAAAGTTCTCCGGTCCGCTCTTTAAAGCACATTCACTTTCAAAATAGCACCAGCAAAATAGAGATTTGCAATTCCAAGAGCTGTTGAGAGACTGGAAAAGTTTTGTCCCCTTGTGGTTTAATCTTCTTTACTTCAAAAAAGAATTTCAACCAATTATTTGGAAAACTTTTCCAAGGGCCTGGTCGTTTTGTTGTTGTTTTTTCAGTTATTTTTTTTTTCCTTCCATTTATTTCTGTTCAACACGTTTAGTTGTTTTGCGGCATGAAAAAAATGTTTCTGCTCTCTCAGATTACCAGAACAGATCATCATTTCTTTTCGTCTCACCACTCATCTCCTCTTCTGATATACTAATCCACGTTCAAAAAGAAGAGAAAACCTGCTGTCTATGCTCACCAATGAAAAGATACTGAATAGCTGAGAGAAAGCTTTATGTGTGTGTACCCACTGTATGATACAAAGCAGCTATACGCAGTCGGAAGAGAGGTGGGAAGCTAACATTGACTAAAGAGCAGACGAATGAGCGTCTCAAAAAAAACCTACAGTTACCTGGATAAAGAGGGACAGTGGGGGAAACTGTGCTGCTCGTATCGCCCCAACAGAACCAACTGAACCCTTGAACATACTGGAACCTGTTCGCAAAGAAGCAGGTAGCAGGTAGTAATGATGGCCAGAACCAGAGCTGAAGCGGGGCCAAGTGGAACCACAAACAACATCTACAAATGCTTTGCACTTCTGAAGCCTTTGCGGAAAATCCCCAGAACCATCCGAAGGAGGTTACGGTGCCAAAGAAATGTAGATATGGATTCCAAAAGAATAGAACGGATAAAGTCTGCACAGTTTCAGCATGATCTCCTCGCTGAGTGTTGAAGGAAAAGTCTTTAGCATGTGGGCTCATCATTTAACAGTTTGTTGACACTCCTGCCCATAAAGACGGCATCCCAGGTGTCCCAGGTATCTTGGAACATACATGGGTCTTATCACAGCTTCTGGGGGAGGCCATGGAGAACAGAGGGGACCTCGGCGCTGTGGTTAGACTTAGCAGTTAAGACTTGGCGATGAGGCTACGGCCCAATTCCCCACAAGCTAGTACTGGGTACTGACACTGCTCTGTGGAAGGACCACGTTTCCGAGAACATCAAACTCATCTGCAACGGAATGTTGCAACAACTTTCATTTGAGAGTTTCCGCAGGACTAGTAACATCTGATTGTTGCAGGATTGAAATTAGCATTATCACAGGCTGTACCATTTTATTTCCCAGAGCAATGATCCGCAGGGGCCAGAATGTCCAAAGAATGACCAAAATCAAGGTAGGTTGGGGTTCCACCAAACCACCAATCCCCGTTTTGTTTGGACACTGACAGCAAGTCAATACCAGGTGCGAGGTGGATTTTGAAGGGTCTTAGAAAGGCATTAATATCAAGATCAGCGGTGCTTAAAAAGGGGAGTTCAAATTCTCAAAAGAGGAAATCATTCCGACCGTTACAGAACAAAGAGGCTTGTAAAATAAACAAAAAAAACAACGATGAATAAAAGGACTAAAAAAGAATAAAAAAAAAAAAAAATCTAATTCCCATTTGGTCTGTAATTTAATGTCCTCGTCTTACTCACTGACAAGATCACAAATGGCACACTTTGTTTGGATAACTTCATTTGTCTCTACTAACCCAACTGTATTTATATGGTAATAAGCCTTTAATGAGATACATTTTAATCAAAAACATCAGGGCTTTTTGAAATAACGGCCATCATCGTAAAAGTTGGAATTGCAAGTGTTGCGTGTAATGGCTTTTGTCTCCTCCTACATTTCTCTTCCAGGAAACATGAGTATGAAGCAACCAAGCATGATGATATTTGCCAAAAAAAGAAAGAAAAAATTTGCCAGCTGGAAATATTTTTACTTGCAAAAACCCTCAGTTGCTAAATTTGGAGAACGCTGTCAATCTTCAGCATTTCATAACCGAAGCTGTGAAAGACATGGCAGGATATAATGAGGAAAATTGGACCAAATCACATTTCAGAAGCAATTGAAGGATAAATAGTCAGAATACATCTCTTAGTCGACATCATGTGTTTTAGTTACAATTACTGCCAAACCACCACTTCCTGAAAACGTCACAACACCAAACAATACAGGACAACTAAGGCATCAGAAGAAGCCATAAAAGTTTAGAATTCTCAAATAGTGCAAATTCATCGACTTCACACATTAAGTTTAAAGTACGATACTGTTACTATTATGACTGATAATATTACTGACTATCAATATTGATTGATACATCTGCCCCAAATAACAGTTTTTCTTCTTTGTTGGTTTCTGTATGCCTTTTTTCAAATGTCACATTTGTTGTATCCACACAGACTAAGATTGTAAGAGTGTGTGTGTGTGTGTGTGTGTGTGTGTGTGTGTGTGTGTGTGTGTGTGTGTGTGTGTGTGTGTGTGCAAACGGCAATTCATTATTCTCCAGTGAGAGCCACATTACTTCCCCAGGGTCGCTCAGAACAAGTTAGGCTACAAGTTAGTTACTCTAAGTTCAGCCTTTTCATTTAGTTATTTATTATTAGAATGTGTTTAATGTGTTACTGCTGAAACTCCCAGTGTTGATGTGTTCAGTTTTAATTTTGTTTGTAAGGCAGTACCCATTCACACTTAAAGCTGAGAGTGAGTCTTATTAGTCTCCTGCAGGTCTTACTTTAACAGACACACAATATCTAAAGAAGCACTCTGTTTACATTGCATTGTTTTCCGGATTTTGCCAAATGTGCGTGGGCATGTGAGTGCGTGTGTGTGTGTAATGTTTTGAATTCAGCCATCCAGACAAAACTTAAGTACGGAGTAAGTAGTAACTAAAAAGAAGCGCACCAATTAGCCGTTGATTAGTGAGTGGTCCATCTTATTTTCTCTTGTATATTTATAACTGCCAGTTGATTAAACAAAATTGCCTTTCAGTCGATCCCTTGATTAATTAAAGAATTAGGCCGAATATCCAGTGACTTAAAGAGTTGATAGAGGCAGTCGTGAACAGAAAGAATGTTTATGACAAATTGGAACAAAGTTCCTTTTGCCAACTATTTGGTGGATCCCCCATTATTTACACTATTTACAATCAATGATTTTACACTGTTGAAACCTCAACAACTAAGACAGAGGACAATGAGCTAGTCAAGGTGACCAAAGAAGAAGAAGAAGATGAAGAAGATGTTTTGTGAAGCAACTGATGCTGGTGAAAATGAGCAGCTGGTTCTGTGAATACTGTGGATTACAGTAGCGCGCTCCTTTGCATTAATGCAAGTCCTAATGTGGAACACACGTCTACTTTCATCCAACTTCAAAGTGGGCCAAAACATCTGCTTCATTTGTAAGACCCCTCATTTTGAAATAGCCAGGCAATTCAAAATCCAGGGAGCTCCTGAAATAGCGGAGGCTCACAGTCTTCCTGCCGGACCAGTTCAGAGAAAACAAGCTTGAAAGTCTAAGAAACCAAGGTTCTATCCATAATCAAGAAGTTATATCTGAAGAGTCTGGCTCACTGGAAGTTAAGCAATGTGGGAAAAATTGTGGCTGAGGTCTCAACCTATGAATATTGCATTTGCTGCAAGACTATGTTCTTATTTACAGGGATCTGGATACACATAAAATGACGTGCAATGAAGTCAACGGAACAAGAAAGTCAGAGCAGGAACACAAGTTTATGGGCAGCACCAACGCTGAAGTTCACATCTCAATGCACAATCGATCGTGGTCCGCAAAAGATGTTATGCCACATTCATTACCATGGAATTTCATGTGTTGCGTGTAATGACTTTTGCCTCCAGCGATACCCAACATTTCCTTTACAGAAAACATAAGTATGAAGCAACCAAGAATGATGATATTTGCCAACCGGAAATATTTTTACTTGCAAAAACCCTCAATTGCTAAATTTGGAGAACACTGTCAATTCAAGCCACTTCATAACCGAAGCTGTGAAAGAGATGGCAGGATATCATGAAGAAAATTGGACATTCAATTGGACCAAAACGCATTTGCAGAAGCATTTCAGAAGCACTTTGAGGATAAATGGTTAGAGTACATCCGTTAGTCTACATCACGTATTTTAGTTAAAATTACAGCCAAACGGCCACTTCCCACAAAACATCACAACACCAAGCAATGCAGCACCTAAAGCACTAGAAGAAGCTGCAAAACAAAAGTGGAGTATAGTAGTATACTGTTACTAGGGTTGCCACCTCCTAGATCTCTCAAGCCTGTCGACGACGGGGGGGGGGGGGGGGGGGAGCGGAGGTGTCCCCGAAATATACGGGACAAAGTTAAGTGTGTCCCGTATCAGTTCATTACGGGACAGGTTTTTTAGTTGCCAAATACTTGGACAATCGCGTATTTTAAGGGAGGGTTGGCAACGCTATCTAGACCAAAGACGGAAATCAAATGAGGTTTTGTCATTTTCCCTAAAAAACGGGACAAATTGTGTCCCGGGAGAGATTTTATTTTTCCCGGGACAGGGAGTGAAAAAAAGAGACCAATTCTGGGAAAAACGTGACGGGTGGCAACCCTAACTGTTACTGACTATACTGACTATTGTGACTGATAATATTACTAACAATTAATATTGATTGATGCAGCTTTCCCAAATAACAATTTTCTCCTTTGTTTGTTTTTGTTTGACTTTTTTTAATGTCACATTTGTTGTACCCAGACGAAATGAAAATTTTATTTTAGCTAAGATTGTAAGGGTGTGTGTGTGTGTGTGTGTGTGTGTAGTTGAATGCCAAGGGTACCTCCCAGTAATCTACGGTCAACGATGATATAAGCCCAGTACAGAAGGTTTCTTGCAGCATCAGAAATTAGCAAAGGCAACGGTATATTTGGCTCAAAAACCTTATTCCAAGTTTTTTGTCTGAATTCATTCTTCTCCAGTGAGTGCCAGTTCAGCCTTTCCATTCAATTTAGTGGAATTTGTTTAATGCATTACTGCTGGAATTTCCAGTGTTGATGTGTTCAGTTTTAATGTTATACTATACTATTTTATGCTGTACTTTTAATATGACTACTATGACTGACAATATTATGATGTATCCACACACACAAAAAAAAGAAATAGTTGGCGAAGATTGTAAAGACGCTGGTGGGAGAGGTTTGTTGTTGTTTTGTGTGTGTGTGTGTGTGTGTGTGTGTGTGTGTGTGTGTGTGTGTGTGTGTGTACAAGCGCGTGTGCGTATGCGTGACGATTTACCCAAAATAACCCTTTCCAAGAAAAGATAACTCTTCTAACCCCAAAGACTTAGACTACCGAGGTGCAAGTTTAACTGTTGAGGAATATGGATGACAGGATGATGATGTGATGATCAATATAATATACCATGCACAACCAAACTTTAAGTGACACAGCCGACGCAGAGTCCAATTCAAGTACACTTGGAAACTCTCTGTCTGTCTGTCTGTTGGTTTCTCTCTCTCTCTCTCTCTCTCTCTCTCTCTCTCCCTGTCTGCGCTCTGTCTCTCTCTCTCTCATACGCACACCCCCTCCCTTGCTGTACCCCAAGGAAATGGCCATCACTGTCGGTTAGGATCACTCTGCACTGTGGTGAATGTACTTTCTTTTTCTTTCCCTTTTCTTTCTCTCTCCATTAAGTCAAGCAAACAGAAGAAAGATGGAAAAAAAAAATATAAGACACACGTAACTAACAGCAAACCAACAGTCTGGGGGATTCTGAGCCACAGGCAGCACAATTATGACTCCTGAGGGACCGAATATGGTTTTACAGGCACTTTAAAGGATTACAGTCAAGCAGCACCACCGCCACACGATCAGAAGATGTAGAGTCCATCATCCAAACTCCTCGGGAAATGGTGCGGCATATCTGTTTTAGCCGGCGCAGTGGCCAGCGCCGGAGGCACTTTAATATGTTTTAAATTGAATTGTGACAATGATGCAGCTAGCCTGGACACCCAGAGTAAAGATTAAGTCTGCACACTCACATTACGTGAGAGAGAGAGAGAGAGAGAGAGAAGCATTCGCATAATGATGCATCCATTAGTGACATCCAGATCACTGGGCCGGCCAAACACATGGAGGCGCAGCCCTTTTCTTATCAAAGGGGGATCCCGTGCAAAGAGAGCGGGCATCACATTGATTCAGAGTGGTTTGAGGACTCGTGTAACCGTAGGTACTCTGATATATATGTCTTTATGTAAGAGGTGCATTGATTATTTATTTTTCCAAAGCATTCGTGTTCTGTGCGAGATTAATTAACCACTTAAGCTATTAATCACTCCTGAACAGATACTTTTAACACTTTGAGCCAAACTTAACATTTACACATTTAGACAATGGGAGCAATGCTGTCCATGTTTCACGACAAGGCTTTCATGGTTTTCATTGAATCATTGGCTGTGAATGACACAGATTGAAGCATCTCCATCGAGAGTGCTGAGCACCAAACAGATCTTCAATTTTTGATTAGATATCCACTCAACGCGACAATATTCAATTTCTCTTAACAGCCTAAAACCCTGTTTATTTCCAAAGGTGTGTATTATTAGTATTACAAAGGAAGTGCCTCATCAATAATCCCATCAGAGCCTGATGGGATTATTGATGATTCATTCGTCACGTGCTCACGGACGTGCAGCTAAATGTGAAACCTCTGGGCTGGGCTGTGCTGAAGAACTTTTGCTGTTGTAGCCATGATCCCCACCGCCGACTCCCCCGCGTGGGCACCTCAAACTCGCTCCTCGTCTGTCTGTCTGTCTGTCTGTCTGTCTGTCTGTCGGCTCCACTGCCTTCCTCCAGAACCTACTCTCGCTCTCCTCACCACACTGCTTGCTCCGCTTCCAACCTCCCCACCTGCCTCATCCATTCACCTCAAACGTGGAAAACCGTGTCGGGGCTGCGGTCTACCCCGTCCACTGTTGGAGAACCGAGACTAAAAATTCTGCACTTAAAACAAGAAAAATGAAAAGTGACACATTATGTCATTACGTCATTAGGTCAGTGCCTCATTAACAGAAACGGGAAACAGCATCGTACCCACAAGGACTTTGTGTTTCCGGTGTCAGAGTGACTCTCTCTCTCTCTCTCTCTCTCTCTGAAGAGCTGATGAGGTGTGACTGATACTAGATATAGAAATATATATTTTAGCAATAATAATAAAAAATAAAAAAAAATATTTGTACAGCGCTAAATCACAACCAAAGGTGTCTCAAAGCGCTTTATACAATATAAGAGATGCTGATGAGCCAAAGCCCATATACATACATGCACACACACACACACACACACACACACAGACACACACACATGTACTGCAGCAATGTACAGCAAAGAAAAACATGTATAACTCGAAATATGCTTTTTATGAAAGGTGGCTTTTTTGAACAATTTAAATATAAAACGTGTTTGAGTTATACGTTATATATACATGTATATATATATATATATATGTGTATATATACATATATATACAATACTTGTTATTGGATGTACACTCATACACTATATACACTATATACGTATATGTATATATATATATATATATGTATATATATATATATATATATATATATATATATATATATATATACATATATATATATATATATATATATATATATATATATATATATATATATATATATACATATAGTGTATGAGTGTACATCCAATAACAAGTAGGACAAGAAGGACAAGAAGGACGAGTAGGCTTTTATTCGTCCATTAAATGAACGGCACACGCTTTTTTGAAATACATTTTTTGAAATACATTTTTTGGCCAAAAGATTAGTGAGACAGAAAAATTTGCCCGCCAGGAAAACTGCCGTTAATCACACTTAGCTAAGTTCCAATTAACTCCACCAGGATCCGCCTCCTACAGTCTCCTGTGCCAACCAAAATGCTTGAATGAGCTAATCATTGCACTGCCCATTTTAATGTTGTTTTTATTGTTTGATTGAGCACTTTCTTGATTTTAATACTGTGTTAGTATAATGCTACATTTTTTTAGTTACGTGATTGGTAGTTTTACCTCATGGACTCTGCACACACACAAACACACACACACACACACACACACACACACACACACACACACACACATATTTAAAAGCTTTCAGTCACACACAAAAAAAAGGATCTGTCCATCGATTCACATAATTCAAAGGCACTTTTCGACTGAAATTTAGGCTTCAGCAATCATGGTTTGTCAAAAAAAAAACAAAAAAAAACAACCCTACATTTTAGAAAGCAGTTTCCTATAAACCAATCCCAATAAGTGCTGGAAGAGATCAGTTTGTGTTAGAACACTGAGAGGATTACAAACACTTATTTCAGTGGTGGGTTGATGTGGCACTGGCACTCATATTAAAGTCCTTTGCTCAGTTGACCATGTAAGATTTGTGATCAGTCCTGTCCATTTGTTTTTGTTTTGTTTTTGTTTGATTTCAATTTTACAACCTCAACAAACAAGCGCATGGCCAGGAGAACTTCTCAACCTTCAACAACTCCATAGAGGTTTCCCCACCAGACACTTAACGGTGCTTCCAGCCAGCAGTGGTTTCCAGAAAAGCAAGCAGAAATCTTACATAATGTACAATGTATGTGTATATATATACATTACCATAATGTCGCAGATACATTTTTATGCAGTGCTCTTAAAGGAAAGATACCAAAAACTGAATTTCTGTTGCGTTGAATAATTCTTCAAAGGAAAAAAAAGAAGCGATTTTCAATCTCCTATTTTTCAATCATAAATTCTCCGACTGACACCTTCAGGCTGTCTCCCACATGCTAGCATCATTGACCCAGATCAGTGGGAGTGAAGACTATTGTTCGGAACAGCGGCCCTGTGTAATTTCTCCATTAGTCTCAATCGAGGCTCATTCAGCTTCCAGGCACCAGGACACTGTCTGCGTATGTGTGTGTGCGTGTGTTCGTGTGTGTGTGTGTGTGTGTGTGTCTGTGGCCTGATGTACCAGTGCCTAAGACACAGTCATAAGACACCCCTGGCGAGAGAGCTTCTGTGGGAGGGGGGTGTGGCGTTCGGGGAGGGGGAGGGGCTCAGGAAGAAAGGGAAAGAAGGAAAGCAGAAGAACAAAATAGAGCCTGATTTCATAAAACAAAAGTTCACGTTGAAATGTTTGGACGAGACGAGGAGACGAGGAGACCTGGCAGCAGATCGGACAGGAAGTGATGTCGGGAGGGGGAGGGGGGGGGGGCAAATTAAGAAAGGAAGCGGATCAGGAAGGAAGGAAAGGGAGACATCAGGAAGACAAAGGAACGAGCTCTCGATAGAGAGAAAGAAAGATGGAGAGTGAAAAAGAGGCAGGAGCGGAGTCACACGAAAAATGAAAAAAAAGAAAGAAAGGGACGAGAATACGTGAAATGGAGCGCACCTCCGCACCGCAGTGATCTCACGCTGGCTGGTGTCAGGACAGACACTCAGCACGGCTGCAGGGCTGCGATGCTTCTCAGCACCGCAGGATTGTGCGTCTCTCATTTCTCTGGCCGCCGCACCATGCAGCCTTAATCTGGAATAGCGTCTCGCTTATAACACACACACACACACACACACACACACACACACACACACACACACACTTGCCTCTGGCTAAGTAGTACGTAGGTGCCTTGGGAAATTCAGACAAGACTGTGTTGCGTGCACACACATACCAAACGCACATAAACACACACACACACACACACACACACACACACACACACACACACACACGTTAGCCGCAACAAACAATCAGGCGGCAGCAAACAGGGATGGACGAAGCTTACGCGACCTCTCCGCTCCAGGATTTAGTCGCTCCTTGGTTGCATTGCCGCTTTCAGGAGCCCTGGGGATTTGATTTAATAAAGGGATTTGTGAGCTGGGGGACTGGGGGGGGGATCAGGGGGTGGGAGTGAAGGAGCGAGAGGAGGGACGATACGGCAAAACAAAGTGGCGTGGGGAAGAGGGGGATGAGAGAGGAGGATGAAGATTGTTAATGATGATGACTGATAATGGCACTGACTGCAATAATGTTAAAAACTATTTAAATGCCAATGAGCGTTATTATTATCTTGATGGCGATGATGATGATGGTCTGGGTGGGGCGAGGGGGGGGGGGGGGGGGTCTGGATAGGATGACAGTAAGGAAGAGGACAATAGTGGAATTCCAATATAGACGAAGCTGAGGATGAAAGCCAGGCTGGTGGCTAAGCATCCGAAAGCCAAAACACCTTTTTTATTTAAACACACGCACGCATGCACGCACGCACGCATGCACACACACACACACACACACACACACACACACACACACACACACACACACACAAGTCCAGATCCACTAACCCATTGTTCGCCTTTTTGCGGGAGAAAACTCGTGCAAATGGGACAAAAAAAAGAATCATCCTAGCCACAGAGTGCACGTGAAGGTAAAAATAAATAAATAAAGTGTCGGGAAGTGAGATCTGGGGCAGGGCTGAGCTAAGCCAGACTCATTTGAATGGATTTTAATTGATTTTCTTGCACAAAATGACACCTTCTTCTTCTATGCAAATATGCCTCATTAACAGAAACAGAAACAGCGTCATATTCACAAAGACTTTGTCAGAGCATCTCTCTCCTGATGAGGTGTGAACGAGTTGGGTGAGTCAATACACACACACACACACATGTTGATGTTACCAACTATCATCCTTCATTAGGCAAGTGGGGACTTCAAGATCTGGTTATTTAGGAAATACAAAACAAACCAAAAAAAAAAAAAACAGACAAAAATCACAATATAAACATTAACTTAGAGACCTATGGACCAGACCTGGGCAAAGTATGGCCCGCGGGCCACATCCGGCCCGCTGCGTGTCTCTGTCCGGCCCGCGTGAGGCTGATCAAAGCAAAATAATTGCCCACCCCTGCTTTCGACACATAATTACTTTAAATATGATTTTTGATTTTTTTTTTGCAAACAATTTGCTTGAGCGGTGCCTATCTAGACCAGTGTGGACCTTTGAACAAAAGATCGAGCTTCAAGACCTGCGGTAGGTTGTTCCAGGTTGCAGGGGCAGAGCAGGAAAAGGCTCTGCCCCTCCCCTACCAAACTCAGTACGGACCATGACAGCGGTCGGAGTGAAACAGGGGCCTGGTGAGGCCCGGCGCACACAGGAGCATGGATAGCAGAGTTTCCCAACTGGAAATCAGAGAAATGGAAATCATAGGACGGTGCAGGTTGCCGAGATCGTTCTTGCCACACAAATAAGAATGAGCGCGACTGACCCCACAGGCGGTGTATTTCTGGGTGTTTTTGCTCCTGCGTGTCATCAGGGAAAAAAAACCCTTTGTGGATTTGAGGCTGAAGCGGCAAAGATTATGAGCACCACGCGGTGGCTGGCGGGATGTGCAATTCACGGCTAGGCCGTCATTGACGTCCTGCCAAGTCCATTTCAAATGAATACACCTCATATTATCCTCAATATAGCACCACGGTTTGAGAATCCATAGAGAATCACACTAACACATCACGTCCCCCCCCTTTATTTAGGTGACCTTGTCGATCAAGACTTATGCTCAGAGCATTGAAATCATAATCAAGACTAAGGACCAGAGCCACAAAGAATGGAGCGCAGTAAATTGCAGCGCGTTTTGCAGCCACTCTCTCTGTCATCCTCTTAAAGGGGCAGTAAAACACGTTCGCCATACTAACAGCAACACGAACGTTAATAAACAGTGGAACACATACAAAACTGAACTCACGTCAGGAATGTTAAAATATGAACACGAGTGTAGTTGTGCGGCAAGAGCGAACCCCGAACCTTTGAATCATTTTAATTAGTCTGATTTCAAAAAGAGAAACTCAGGCGCTCCTGAGCACTCCTGCGGACTCCGGGCATTACGACCGTGGTCATGCTTGGAAGGCAGTCGAGGCATCTCAGTACATTTATATATTTTTATTGTATAACATATTTTTCAGTTACCGCCATCCGAGTGCTTTTGGTGCCATTTGCACAGATTTTCTGGCGTAAAAGCCGGGTAATCGCTTTGTGGATCTGCCCCTCAGCAACTGAGGTCGCTCAAACTGTCAAAACTTGCAAACAGAAGGCAATTTCAAAAGATTCCTCACAAAGTTTTAGTAAGTCCACCAAAACTGAGTGAGCTCTAGTCCAAACTGCTCCAATAAACTGCACATTGTCGCAGATTCGTATGAGACCAACGAGACGATAATGAAACAAACTACTGAACTGTTGTTATTGACATTATAAATTGCAGATCTTTGGGCAACTAAATCTTTTCTTCTCCTTCAGCCGTCGTGGGTTCGTCGTGTTGGCAACCGGATCTCTGGGTTGAGTTGAAATATGCTCAGCTGAAATATGATTAGATAAGAACTCCACTGTAATATAAAACAATGGAAGTAGCACAACTTAGTTGATATTATATGTCCTGAAAAAATAAAGGCAATGGAGAACCACTTTATGATCATATTGACGGGAAAATGTACTTTTCTAAGAATGTTTAGGCCAATAATGAAGACCTTGCACAACGTTTACACGTCATTTATGGCTGCATTCCATTCTCTGTGGCTCTGTCTATCCTGTAGAATATCACTTTTCAACTGTCTCTCCTGGCGCTTGACCTCTAGGGGTGAACAATCAATCTTGACCAGATTAATCAAATCTACAAAGTTGTACTGTCCATTCTGTGTATAATCTCAAATAATTAATTTTGTCGTAAATTGTTTGGAAAAATGTAAAATATCCAAAAACACAGGTGTGTCATGCACAAGTCAGAATAAAATTTAAGAAAAGAAATGTGTGTGTGTGTGTGCGTGTGTGTGTGTGCGTGTGTGAAATGCATTAGTAGTCAGTGGCGTGCCATAGAAAGTCTTTCTTTCAACACCTCTTTAGCCAGCGGCATTATCTGTACAAGAATTGGGACACCCTCCACTCTCCCAAACATGGACAAAAAAGAAAAGAAAAAGGGGGCGGGTGTAGGAGCTAAGCGTTATGGGCCAAGGGGGAGGAAATGGGATTTAGCCCGGCCTTTAATGCCATACAGTTAAACGATTGAATAACATTCTGCATGGCAAAGTAGGGAAACCATCTGCTTTTTTCCCCGCCTAAATCCATGGAAAGTGAGCTTGATGGTTGAGTGAGAGGGGAGCTTTAAGGACGTCAGCAGCAGAGGGTTTAGGCAGCATGTCATCTCCTCTCGTCCAGCAGTCATTGTTCTTAGCCCTGGGACACAGACTTCCCATCAACCCTTGTGGCTTGGCTTGCGGACGGCCACAAATTAAATTCTAATCCCCCAAAATTACTGACACACAGCGCACACTCCCTTAGCCCCAATCCACGACAAATTGATCGACAAAACTACAACAAGCAGCAAACATCACTGCGGATGAATTCCAGAGCCTCCCTTATGTGATTACTGAGGGTAAAATCCTTCTCTCTGTGTCCGTGCTTCTACTGGGAATAGGAAAAAAAAAAACCAAAAAAACATCCTGCCTTGCATGATATTCCCGAATCTGACAAATACGGTGGTGCAGCGGTTAGCGCTGTCGCCTTACAGCAAGGAGGTCGTGGGTTCAATCCCAGGGTCTCCTGGGGCCTTTCTGTATGGAGTGTTCTGTTCTTCCTGCGTCTGCCTGGGTTCCCTCCGGCTTCTCCAGCCTCCTCCCATTGTCCAGAAACATGCACGTGAGGTGAATTGGGAACTCTGAAATGTCCATAGATGTGTGTGTGTATGTCTGTCTGTCTTTCTATGTGGCCCTGCAATGAAGTGGCCACTTGTCCGGGGTGTCACCCTGCCTTCGCCCTCTGATAGCGGGGAGAGGCTCCAGCAGACCCCGCCCATGACCCTGAGTGCAGGAGGAAGTGGGTTTCGCAGTTGATTGAACGGATGGATGTTTTCCCTTTGTGTAACAGCCAGTGGGAATCAGTATTGAATGGAAACAATTAAAGATAAATAATAAGAATAATGCCACATCAATAATTGAGCAGAAAGGAACAGAAGAAAAGACAAAATGCAATGAAAGTTCACCTTTCTGAGATTAAATGTGTCTTAATAATTTATCTTTTCGAACATGAACAATATTATTCTCTTGTATTTTTCACTGGTGTTTGCTTATTTATTCTTACCTTGCTGTTTTATTTATATATATTTTTTTTTTCTTTTGTATGTTTTGGTTTTGTATCATTTTCATCCCTTTCCTTTCTTACATGTTCGAAATAAATAAATCAAATCAAATCTATTTTGTAACATTGAAAAAAAACGTAAAACCATGAATCGCCTTCGTTTTCACGGAACGCATTTGTTCAAAGCACTTGAGCTTTTCGACAATCACGTGTATCATGCATGGTTGTTTTCCTGCATGTTAGGAAACATTATATCAGAGAAGAAGAGAAATGCCTCTTTGGGGGAAAAAAAAGCCAGAACTTTTCACCGACTGGCCTCGTTCCAGCAGCATTGAAGGAAGTCACCCCAGAGACTCATCAAGGGTATGTTTGAAGTGTTAGCATTGGACCAGTTTGTTTAATCAGCGTTGTAAATCATTTTTCAATAAACTAATAATTACTGATTTACATAATCTTGAAATCAGCTGCTTGTTTGGTGCCGTGTGGGAAAGGGGGTTGAAATCTCAAGAGGTTTTCATCTGATTTCACAGATTTTTCATCATCATTAAAGTTGTTTTTCTGGCCTTTACTCTTCCCCCCGTGTCAGTATCCTATCTAGTAAGGCATGTGACTTTATTTTACATTAACTGCAATTGAGATTAAATACAAGCCCAAACTTATTTTCATTTTTTTAATTTAATATTTTATTTATATTTTGCATTTACATTACTGCCTATACAAATAAAATAATAATAATAATAATAATAATTATTATTATTATTATTATTATTATTATTATTATTATTATTATTATTATAATGCCATTCCCTGCGTTTTTCTGTGAATATTTTGTCTATGATCAAGAACGAGCCGCTTGTTGTGGCCTGTTGCCTTTAGGCATTTTATGATATCAAAAGCTGCAAGCGATTCATTTCCTGGGGTCAAACTACAAATCCAGAACATTAACATTAAAAAGCCTCAGAATTCCTTTGTGTGTTTAGTGGCCCTAAGTACGTCGTTAAAAACATGCGTAATCTTTAATGACTTGATTGTCGCCGGCGCTCTGTGGCATTTACAGTACGATCCATATTGGTGAAATGTAAAATGACTCAATGGAAGCCAATATTAATACAAATTCAACATAATAGTTGATTCTGCAAAAGTTGCGCGGGAGCCGCAGCCCTCTTGTTCACACCCGACGCACGCGTCTCCGCGACGGTCGACAAGCGCTTCTGCCAAGCTGCTGTTTACTCCCATTCAGACCACAGGATTCCTCTGCTTCTCCACTTCCAAGATCAAATTTTACATGGTCCATCTTGACTTTACAACAAATGCTCTCTGCCTCTTCTCTGTCGCTCTTGCCCCTTTTGTTTGTGACAGCCAAAACCCCACCCACCCTCCGCCCAATAGCCAGCCCACTCAGTTGCTCACCTTCGCATGTGAGTGTGTGTGTTTCATCTCTCTCGCACTCTGATACAAGATCCTGACATATATAACGTACACAAATAGGATCGAATTTGCCATTTGCGGTATTTTATTTTGAAAATTGCTTTATTTTACTCATCTTTCTTTGAGTGACTTCCTGTCCAGCTGACGCGGAAACGATGAATGCATGGTGCGCGACACGCGACCGACCGGCGCGCATCTGCATCTGGTGTGAACGACACCGTTGGTTAACATGGGCGCCGGAAGGAAGCGGCCTCCGCTTCACGGCGCTTCCGTGTCCGGGGTGAACCGGGCAAAATAGGCTTTGGTTTAATCGACCTGCGTGACCGTGGCTTTCTTCGGAAGACGTGGCTGATGACGCTGCAGACTGATGGAGCGGAGAACGGAGTTATGATGAAGCCCATTAGTTAACGCCGTCTTTTGTGAGGATATTTACATATTTTTCCAAGTCTACTTCGTTTCGAAGTGTTTCCAGCTTTACAGTCAGCGGAGTTGTTCTTTTCCGTACCGAAATCGATTGTACAATGAAAGAAATTCCAAGCTGGAAAGATTATTTTTGATAGATATGCACATGTAAGTGGGGCATCCGGAACATCCAGATATTTTTGGACGAATGGAGTTTTCTGGATTTGAATGTATGTCAGGTTTCAGGATGAAGCCCATGTATGTTTTTGTACATGAGGCCCCAGATCTACATTTTTGCGGGTGGCTACCAGCATATTGGTGAACAAGCTTTTCTCTAATATATTGGTTTTATTTGTTTGTTTGTTATGATGGGTGGGCAGCTAAAATGTGAGAAGCTTCTCCACTTCAGTCCAAAATCACGATGAATAAACCACGAAATACATCAATGAATGTCTAAAAAAAAATGGGCATTTGTGTAAAGATGGACCCTTTTGTTTTTTGTTTGTTTTTTGTTTGTATTTCACAGCATTTATTGTAAAACTCTGATTAAATTGATTGAGTAAACAGCCATCACTCACCTGCTTTCCCGCTCGCCGCCAGCGGCTGCAAGGCTATGTGTGCTGGATCTTGTGAAGTACTGTAATTAAGCCAACGCTCCTCTGTTTGCCTTTCACACTCAGGGAAGCTCATCAGTGACACGACATGAGTGACTGAGTGTGCAACTGTTCTTCTGTGTGTGAGTGCGAGACGGCGAGGCCACTGTGTGCTGGACGGACGTGGGAGTGGAGTGCGTCGGTGTAATTGCCTTTGTGTCACTGAAGGGGGAGAAGCCTGACTGGTGGCTTATTACGAGTTAAGTTGAAATGAACTGGAAGAAAGTGGAGATGGAGCCTTTCCTTCACACCGTTTGTGTGCTTGTGTGCTGAGCGCCGCTGTAATTTTCCCTCACACTCAGTTCAGCCGGCGACATTGACTCCCCCCTCTACTGTTCAGCCCTCCTCCATTTTACGACCTCAATACCATCAACGCAATCCAACGCTGCAATGAAGCAAGGCAGTGCTGCACAGTACTCCTTGACTCCTTTTCATAGCGACAGAAAAGCCTTTTCAGGTTATTTTGAATTCCCTTATGGCTGTAAAACTCAGGTTATAGGGACGACTGAGAAGACGCCTGTATGTAGATGATAGCAACTTGTGTTCCTTTTTAACTCATTCTCTCTGATCCTTACCTATGTTCACATTTTTTGAAGATAACCATTTTACCAACAGTTGGGAAAAGGGCCTGAATTCATCCCGAACAATACTGTACATCATTTCAACAGTGCACACGGTAAACTTGGAAAATAATGATGCACCAACGCACACGGAACAAAGACACAGCCTAGCAGTTCAAATGTGACGTTCCCCCTGATCCTGTTTTCTCACTTTACTGTAGGTGTCTTCTCACTATTCAGGTCGACCAATTTTTATCATTCCAGAAGTTGGAAAACCTCTAACCCACATGTTACGGTAGCTCTGCCTCGTCTTCCTTGGTTGTGTATAGGATAATAAAGCCTATTCAATTTCTTTTCATCAACTTTTATCTCTAGTTTTATGTTACAACGTTTCCCTTTTAAAAACGAACTGGGTTGTAACACCACGGTTGCTGCCTTTAGTGTTGTAGTCCTCGAGATTGACCTTGGTCTCAAGACCGATCTGGAGACCACTTGTTAAGGGTCTCGGTCTCATACCGGGCTTGGAGGCATTTGGAGTCTCTACGGGTGCTCCGGCTTCCTCCCACAGTCCAAAAACATGCATGTTAGATGAAGTGGGAACTCTAAATTGTCCGTAGGTGTGTATGTGAGTGCGTCGGATAAAGACATAGTTTAACTGTCACTCGTATTTTCCTCTACTTTCTAAATTTGCAGCTATTGTCTCCTGTTTTTTAACTGGTAATATATGAAAAGGAAAAGAACCGTTCCACTTAAATGAGAGGGGATAAAGTCAATTTTGTTTACCAGCTCACAACACCCGTAAGGAAGGACAAGTTGCTTTAAAGGCAGTCTAGGTTGATTCAAAAAGAAAAATCGATTTGATTTTGTGGATAATATGGCTTTAGCAAACTCAGAATTCCATTTGAATTGGATCTTGACAAAAGGGATCGAAAAGAGGATGGAAAATGTCCGCTAATGTCAAAACAGACTGCATTTTTTTTAATATATATTTTTACATGTTGTTGTTTTTTTTCATTTCCATCAAGGTCAGGCGGATTGTACAAGCAAGTTAAGAAAGCTGAAATAAGACAATAGGAATAAGTCTTCTTCAAGATTAGTGAATGCCAATTCTTGCTCACAGTTGAACATAAAAATAAGAACATTCACCAATTTTCTCAGGGTGGCAGGAATTTGCTGCGGTCTGCCTTGGCTGTCTTCGGAGGAAGGAAAGTGCAGCTATGACCTGAGCAAGTTGCTACAAAGAAAGACAAACAACCATTCTTTCTTTTCAATGTGCCTTACATGCATGTCTCTGGAGTGTGGAAGGAAGCCAGAGAACCCGGAGAGAACCCACGCAGACACAGGGAGAACCTCCCGGGAATCGAAACCACAACTCTGTGAGACGACAGCGTGAACCACTGCACCATCCTGTCGCCTCTAAAAAAAAAAAAAAAACATCATCTGATTCATAACTTGTTTGCTAAGACTTACAAATTTTGGAATCTGCGACACAGTGAACCCAAATGACTGTGCAATTCTTTCACTTTTGCGTTCCTCCTAGACAGGCCTGGCTACTTACACAAGCCACTGCCATCTGTTGGATTTTCTGTTTGGTTGGCATAAACAGGCAAAAATCATGCCCTGCAATGGCGATAAATCACAGCTCTGCTTTGCCCACATTCTGCTTTTCTGCTTCCACATTCTGCTTCTACAGGACATGATTTTCCGGGTGAGAGAACTGAGTGGACACAATTGCAGACACAACGATGAAGTCTATATGTATATATATAGCGCAAAAGTTTTTTTTTTTCTTTAGAACATTTCTATATTTCAAACACTTTTGTTTACAGATGTTCAATCCAACAACATTCATTAAAAAGACAAAACAAAGTACACAAGCACATGTGGAAAAGCGGCGCTCATTTAGCACTGCAATGACTTGAAATTGTATCTAAAATAAATTTTATTTTAATTCCTCGTTTTTTTCCTAAAACAAAGGTATTCAGTTTAGTTAGCATCCCATTTTTTTTTCATTTCTATGAAATGCTCCACAGATACTGGATCAGATTTAGAACAGTCAAACGCACTAGTCAAGTAGTTCAGGGATTCAAGAGCTTATTGAGACAAATTGAGGGACACGTTGCCTCATGTTGAGATCACCACCATGCATTCCTTTTACTGGACTGTAGCAAAGTTACACACAGCTGGCAGACATTTTGACAAAATGAGAAAGTGAAAACGCACACTATAAGTAAATAGTTGGCCAAAAGTTCTTATATTTCATGGTTTTTAAAATATGAATGTGCAATAGACGGATGGATGTATGGATCACTGATCAACCATGGAGATTTAACTGATGACTGAAAACAGCAGTCAAGTAGTTCTGGGATTCAAGAGCAGCAGTCAAGCAAATAGCTTGACTGCTGGATTCCTTTAAATGTTAAAACGTGTGCGTGTAAAACATGCATAACACAAAAATCAATGTGTTTACAGAGTTCTGGAGCCCAACCATTCAAATACCTGCCCATGAAAAACAAAAGAGGATTCTGGAAGAACAATCAAAGGACACCAGATTCACAGAGGTCATTATGGTGCCAAGAAACATTAGAAAAATCAAAATACTTTTGGGAGCACCAGAGTGGCTCTCTTTCCATTGCCCCCACAAAGCACCATGGGGAGTAGAGCTTTCAGCCGCTCTGCTCCCCGTCCCTGGAACTCACTCCCATCCAACATCCCTATTATCGACTCTCTACCTCTGTTCAAAACTCATCTGTTCAAAATAGCCTACTCTGTCCAACTGTGTTCTATTTTATTGTATTATTTATTACTTATGATTTCATTGTGTGTAGCTTTTGTCTTTTTTATGGCATTTATTCTATTCTTGTAAAGTGTCCTTGAATGTCGAGAATGGCAGTTATCAATTCAACTGCTTACAAAGCCAGACCGGCTGCACGTGCACGTTATTGCATGTGAATCTCCCCCTCCACCCATCAGAACAGCTGCCCTACTGCTACTGTTATAAATAGAGGGAAGCAACCGACCCTGCAGCAAACGGAAAACACAACGCAACTTCAGAACAGAAGACATAGGCAAATGGAACAAAACATGTTCACAATCACAACAAATGCTAACGGTGGCTAAAATGATGCTGGATATAACTCAAAACCCCGGAGGGTCATCTTCTGGTACTGGAACTCTGTTTTCTATTTGCAAGTTCAACCATGGCAATGTAAGCCACACAAAGTCACGTATCCACTTATAGGGAAGCAACCGACCCTGCAGCAAATGGCAAACACAACGCAACTTCAGAACAGAAGACATATGCAAATGGAACAAAACATGTTCACAATCACAACAAATGCTAACGGTGGCTAAAATGATGCTGGATATAACTCAAGACCCCGGAGGGTCATCTTCTGGTACTGGAACTCTGTTTTCTATTTGCAAGTTCTACTATGGCAATGTAGGCCACAAGAAGTCACGTATCCACTTCCAACACTCCCAACATACTGTCTTAACAGTGGCTGATGTCAAAGAGGGCAGGCAAATGTTACTTCAGTCCACGGGGGAAACACTCCGATGCTTCTTGAAGGCACACACTCCCCATCACTGCAAAGCTGAAGCCTTTGAACTCAGCTCTCACTGTCACTCTCACACATATCTCCACACATAGAGAGCCATAGATTTATCCCTGCGTACTGTCCATTAAGTGGCTGGACTAGAGGCCGGGCTGAGGACTGTATTATTTCAAACCTCCCCCCCACCCAGAAGCAGTCACATTACAATTGCCCAACACAAACTTCTTCTTCCTGACGACATAAAAGTTCTTTCAGGCCGAGGCCGATGTCAAACAGAAAAGTCCAGGAAAAGCAACAGCAGCAGCAACACATTTAGTGTTAAAAGCTTCTTAGAGCAGTGGAGGGTGAAGGTGTGAAGACCAGAGTGCAAGTGGTGGTAATTTGTTTTACCAGGTTGGCAAACGGTGGTTGGTCGACGATTATAAGGACTGTGTTTGCTGTCACCCAAATTCCATATAATGGTATGGACATGTGCCAATGACTGGGCTGATTGTCATCAATACGTCAGTGACAAAGAAGAGGTAGGTGGGTGGTGGTAGTGGTGGGGCACTGGACTGCACTTTGCAGTTGACACTTGGGCTTCTTTGTGACAAAGATGTCTATTAGAGAAGAAAGTTGCAGTGAAAGTTTTAACATTGGGAATTCTGTTAACCACTGCCAGATGCCAGGGTTCACACTTGTCAAGCCGACTCTCAGCGCTGACACCACTTCACTTGGAGGAGGTGGCCAACACACCAACGATTTAAAAGGTCTTCAATGCTGACGTTTCCCAACATAATTTTGTCTGCTTCTTCCTCTTCTTGTCCATTTTTTGGCAGACTAAACGCAGCAAAGGTGCATTACTGTCCTGAAAGATCACAAATAGACGTGCCCCCACGAGACAGCTTTCCACTTGAACGAGAAATATCTCCATGATTTAATCTTACGAGATTTGGAGGCACAAGCTCTCGTCACGAGATTAAGTTCTCTGCATCCTGGCAGCGAAAAGACATAAATTGCCCAGAGGAAGCAGGGAAAAAAGGACAGAAAGGACTGAGCAGAATATAAAAGACAGTAAACTAGGGACTTGAGTGATGTGAATGTGATGTGAGATATTTAGCTTGCTTAGAAATGTAGCCGGCCTGACTGAAGAGGTCTGAGAGCTTTCCAATGGACACACAAAAAAAAAAGTTACTATAAATAGGTACATAAGTAGCAAAAAGGTTTGCCGCCGATATTTTTATTTTAACGTTTTTGTGCTCAGGTAAAGTCTGGACACTCGCAACGACAGGTGTGATGATTCCATCCAGCAAGCAAAAGGCAGGAATATATCAATGCCAGGCCGTGCTCTTGATACCAAGAATTCAAAGGACAAACAAGGCCGGAACGCTTGCTGGAATTAGAGCAGACAATCTGGGGCAGGGTGGAAGGGGAACACGGCTCGAACAGACGCGGGGAAGACAAGGAGACACAGGTGGAACACACATGGTGATCACAAACAACAGGAAGAGGAAGTGGACGTGACAAGAACACCTGGGGAGACAAGCCTGTCAAAATAAAACAGGAAGCAAAGTCAACTGAACCGACCAGCTTGAAACCGAAGCGTGTTGGACAGTATCTCCCGCTGAAGAAAATGATTGATTTATCCACTCGCAAACATTCCTCATTTTAGTGTTGCGCAAAGGAATGCAAAAAAAAACTAATAAAAAGCTAACTACTGCAAAAGTATAAATAAAGAAACAAACATCTGGCATTCAATTTAATTAATTCACAACGACCAGATATTTTTACAACAAGCTGACGAGCTAGACAACTTTACAACTAGATAGATAGATAGATAGATAGATAGATGGATAGATTGTTTCTTTATCTAGGAAATTCAGTTTCTCAGCAGCACAATTAGTCATCAGCAATCAGTTCATAAAAAAAGTGCATAGAGAGTAAAATAATAATTAAAATAAAGAAGTAAAATAATAATTAAAATAAAGAAGTAAAAGAATAATTGACATAAAGAAGTGTCGGTGGTATTAATGTTCGCAATAGAATGGATGTACTTTATAGATCCTAAGTTGGGAAACTACAATAATAAACACACGTAGAAGCACGGTAATACTCAGGCATGTCAAAGGTCCACATTTTGCACATCCACACCCTGGAACTGTTTGTTACACTTCCCTGCTTTTTCTGTCCTGCGTGGCACACATGTGCATGTGAATGCATGCGGAAAAACACGCCTTAAAATGTGCCTAGGCTCCGTTTCTCATGACTCTCCGGCTCGTTAGCGAGCCCTCTGACAGGGGGGTCATGCTGTAGCAGTGTTAGACCCAAACATGGCACGGACACGCCATCAGTTACGGTCGGCGGGTCGAGCGGGAAGCAAGTGGGTCTCACGGGGGCCTCCGACAGATAAACGACTGCGGTGCATCATTGAGGCAACCATTGTTCCGCTCGGGACCACTGGCTCCATCTCTTCTTGAGTAGCTGGCTGTTTGGATGCGTGTTGTGTTGGGGGGGCAGGGGGGTTGGAAATAGATGGTACGAACACATACACAGACAGCTGTGTATGCATGTGGTAACTTTCTCCTGACAAGACGGAAAATAAGTCTTCTTCTCTTCTCTTCTCTTTTCTTCTGGGAAAGAGAGTGGCAGACGGAGAGGTAGATACGGCGTAAGAGGGAGGGATGCAGAATGAAGACGGAGCAGGCCACGTGAGGGCTGGGGGGGGGGAGTTAAAGGATGGAGGGAGCAGTAACTACCCCTCCGAAAGGTCAGCGCCTCCACTCGTCCTCTGTCTCCTTGATTGAACTGGTCAATTAGCCGCTGAGCCACAGTGGAGAGGAAACAACCTCATCAGGCGTAGAAGGACGGATGGATGGGTGGAGTACGCCGATGGCGGAGAGATTTAAACAATGCACGCCTGTGCAGCCTCTTCTCATTGTGAAGAAAAAATAAATAAATAAATAAATAAAGGATGTCCTTTTATTAGCGAAGTGATTAAGCAATGTTTGCTCATATCGAGATGGATTTCGTGCGCAGCCAAGCAGACTAATGGTCCCCCCGCCCCTCCAGCCCACAGCCGATCCTGTCGGCCAACGCCGGAGCCATCTGTGGCCCTCGTTAATGTTGGTGTGCTGTGTGTGATCTTGTCGGGAGATTTTTCAGCCAATTGCGTTGAACTGGCCGGGAAGCTTGTCGGTGAGAGGAAACGGCCGTCGGCCAAGCAAAACAGAGCAGGAGAACGACATGAGAGCAGCAAAGACAAAGCAGCAACTGCAGTAAAGAGGGAGGGGGCTGGTGGGGGTGGGGGTGGGGGTGGGCTTGGGTGGCAGCACCCAACCCCTTATTCGACTCATCAAATCAATCCCTGGGATACAAGACAATATCTCTTTGCTAAACATTAGCAGGTCTCCAAAGTCTGTGATATAATGTGGAAATTGGGGAGCAACATTGTGTCCTTGCACCATGAGGACAAACATGTAGCACTAATACTACAAATCCCAGAATGCTCTGCTCAATCAGGACAGGACTTTCATTGAAGGATATTATTATCATGACTTCATTGGTTTATTGTTGTACTATTGCCCGGTGGAAAAAGGTTGCTGTTGAAATTTAAATCAAAATCTTTTCAATTTAAATGCTTCTTCTATATTCAGGTTGAAGTAAAATTTGTTATGATCCATATCAAAAGGTTCACTATTTTATCTGGAGGAAGATTTTCTTTCAATAAATATCAATGTTGGATCAAGATTTTGTCCAAGTTTGACATTTTGGCTTTGGTTTTTAGGTTTGACAACCTTCCCCTTACCCTGATAATGTTAATCAGCCTGTTGACAAGAGGGCACGATACCCCCTGAGTCTTTGACACCTGACTTGTTGACTCTGGCACCAGGTGAATTGCACCTGACACCCCCCAACATACTCCTCCCAGAGCCGATCAAATGCAGCCATCACCACACTGAGGACGAACCACCAAACAAGTGTTAAACAGTGCTTTTTTTTTTTTTTTTTTTGAGGAAATGTGATCCGTCAATGATCATATTGAGCAGTCTGTGATCATATTTATGAATTTTTGTAGTAAATTTGCACATCTTACCCACGATGATTTGCATGTCATCTGCCTGGCTTTCCCTCCCCCTTTTCATACTCACATCTTTATTATTCTGACAACAACAAAGTACTAAAAAAAGCCCCAAAGCCCATCTGGTGGTGAGTGAAGTGACTTTACAGGACAAAGGGACTCAGTGTGAGGGAAACTTTCAATGCATCTGCACAATGAGTACATTGTAAACTTAAGTCTTGTACAAATACAGGCACCAGTTAAGTGTTTTGATTTTTTTTTATTTTGAAAAATAAAAAGTTCAGTAGGTGGTTTTCATCTGCTTGAGAAGTGCTTTGTCAAACTTGCTTTTTCAATGGCTTTTCATCTCACTTTTTAAGGAAAAAAACTTGATATTGAGACATTGAGAGCTTTTTAACAAAAGACTTCTGCACCTCGGTATTGAAAAAGGAGCTCCATTCATCTGGAAATGTATTCATGTCTCATTCAAGTACACGAGTGTTGACGTCCGGCCAACGCTAACAGATTAATTTAGGCAAGAAGCAGAAAAAAACTCTCCTGACCAACAGCGGAAAGAAAAAGAACAAAAAAAACAAAACTGAACTTGACGCCCCTGAACTACTCAATCCAACAACTCCAAAAAACACTCTTGTGGACCTGTGAAGTCCTTACCTGTCCAGACAAACTACGGTACACGTTTAAGCAAGTCAGATTTTGATCCAACTGACTTATTAGCTTGGTACAAACAAAAGCAAACGTGTGTCATGAAGTAGTCTGGTTTATTATTTTCAGTTTTGTTTAATGGGGAGGCCTCAATTAAACACACTAAACTAACAGCAGAGCACACAATGGTGGGATTGAACATAGCATAGTGTTACACAAATTCCTCACCAAATAATAGAGAAAGCTTCGATTACTGTTGTTCACACTGCTGCTGTCCAGCCCAGTGTTATTGGCTGAACTACTGCCATTACTGGAGCAAAGGACAGAGAAGGGCTCAAGTGTGAAATGAGAATCGCCACAGACTCATCTGTTTCCTTTTCTCATTAAACTTCCCCTCGACCATCCATCCATCTATCCATCCATCCAGCCATCCATCCATCCATCCCGCTCCCAATGCACCGTCACTGGACACCACACAGCAGACAGAGAGCCTGGAGTGTTGTGAAGGGAAGTGAGCACCGCTGTGATCTCTCTGTCAGCGTCATTGATCTCCCACAACTGTCAACCACTTCAACTCTCTCTGCTGATCTCTCGCACTCTCCCTCTCTCTCTATTACACACTCTCTCTATCACACACACACACACACACACACACACACACACACACACACACAGACGCAGCGAGTGAGAAAAAAACTGATCTGTCCTCTTCGCCGTATCGTTGTAAAACAAGCTGCGACGTGATACTCAGGAAAATGTATTGTTGGTATAGTCCAGGCGTGGTGGGCAAACTACGGCCCGGGGGCCATATGCGGCTCATGAAAGCTTTTTGATCCGGCCCACCGATACTTGAAGAAATGAAATCAATAGTCAGTAAGTCATGAAACAGCTGTATTTCATCCATTTTTCATTGTTTCTATTTTCAAGTACCATGGTGCCTCAGATTTGGTTGAAACTTTGCTTTGCTGAATTCTCAATTGACATTAAAGCAACATGTTTTATTTCGTCCCATGATACGGCATATTATTTCCTCCTTTGAGGTGGGTCACCAAAACACTCCATCCATCTGCTCGTGCAGCCCCCCCGCCCACAACCCCAGTCTGCAACACTTGTGTGCGTGTTTATTTCACCCGACTCCTCTGTTACTTCCACGCAAAAACACCCAGAACAAAAAAACAAAACAAAACAAACACGGCTGCAATCCTTTTTAATCTTTTTTTTTTCAATTTGCATTTTTTTTCAATTTGCATTTGCTCGTACGCGAATATAATACGGCCATTAATGGTGCACTCCTCGACACTCCCTCACCCCCCCCTGCCCTCCACACACACGCACACCCACACACCCATGCTGCCTCCTGCGTTGAACACAACCATATAGCGGTAATTAAGGGTGTGTCGTGTTACACACCACTGCTAATCCTGCAGAGCCAAACCCAATCCGCTGTGTTAGCAGATTACTGCTCACGGCATGGACTCTTGTTATCGGGCACGGGAGCGCGCACGCATACGCACACGCCCACACACACACACCCACACACACACACACACACACACACACACGCACACGCACACACAAACATGGCCGCCAGCCATCCTGCAGAAATATATACACACAATGAATTGTTCATGGGCTAAACTGGGACTGCTTTGTCTATGAGGCCTTAAGGCATTCTTTTTTTTATTACTGTCTGCAATTAGACTCTCCTGACTGTGCAATTCAGATTGATAAGGGCTCTAAAAGTCTCCCTGCCCTCATACCTGAAGGAGCATTCATTTTGCAGTTTGTGTGCCTGCGTGTGAGTAACAACAACTAAGGCTGTGTCTCAATTCAGGGTCTGCAGCCTTCAAGGCCTGCATTTAAAGGCCCGTTATGTTATAACGCTGCGCGAGGGCTTGTCCCAATTAATTTAAATTTGAAGGATGCTCCAAATCCGCCCTTCAAATGCGTCCTCCTTTTAGCCGATTCGGAGGATGCAACGCCACTATCCTTCACGGCCTCCCGTATCCCAGGATGCCTTGCGTGCTGCTGCAAAGCACCCGGGGATCCTGGGAAGTCGGCTGAAATAGCGGCATCTACTGGCAAAGACACAACATATGAATTTAAGTATTCAAATTTCACATAAAACATTGTGTTTTCCCAGTAGGGTTTTTTTTTCTTATTTGAACATTCAACGCCATATATGTTAAACCAAAAACCCCAAAATTCAGTTCAAATATGTGACTGTTAATGCTGAGTAATGGTTAGCTTGATGCTATAAAAACGTCACTTCCGGGGTTGGCCAGCAGTAGAGAACTGCGATGACGCAACCAGGAAATAAGGCGAAGGCTAGCCCGTCCCATGTGGTTACCGGGGAGGCGGGTCTTTCGTCGGCCAGGTCCTTCTAACGAACCAGCCAGTGAAGCTGGGACCCAGCCGACCCTGGATGCAGACCCTGGATTGAGACGCAGCCCAAGTGTAATCCAGGAGGACCTGGTTCATGTCTGGCTAAACTCTTATTCCGCGTTCACACCGGCTGCGGAAGCAGCGCGAAGCGGCACCCCCACGGAAGTGGCGTGTGAGACGCAGCCCTCCTGTTCACACCAGACACGCATTTCTCTGAGACGGTCGACAAGCGCTTCTACTAAGTTGTCGTTTACTCCCATTCAGAGCTATCTTTTTCATCAAGATTAATTTCACATTGTCCGTCTTGACTTGACAACAACTCCTCTCTTCTCTCACCGCCCTGTTTGTTTGTGTGTTTAGACACCCAAAACCCCACCCCTCGCCCCGTAGCCAGCCCACTCTGTTGCTCTCTTTCGTGTGTGTGTGTGTGTGTGTGTGTGTGTATGTGCGTGCGCGCACGTATGTCTGTTTCTTTGTTTGTTTATTTATTCATTTATCTATTTAATTAATGAATTATTAATTAATGAATCTATTTATTTATTAATTGTGAGTGAGCGCGTCAAGCCGGACAGGAAGTTACTCAAAGAAACACAAGGAAATCTGGTTAATATTAAAAATAAAATCAATTTTCAAAATAAAATACCGCGATGGTCTGACCAGGAGAGCTTCGGCTTGTACGTGATTTTTTAATGAGGCCCTTCCGCTGCTTCCACGGCACAATACCATTGCTGTAATGATTCAAATTTCCTCATTGTTGGATTCATAAAGGCGTTCATTCTATTCTATTCTATTCAAACATCTTTTCCATGGTGATTTTCACACCAGCCTGTCAAACACAGTTCGATGTGATGGAGGAAAGGTGACTGCGTCCTGTGTATCTGCACTTGTAAACCACAGCAACGTCATCAGGACAAGGTGGGGTTGACATGCCATCTGTACTGTCTGAAACAATGCACCAGTACTACAACAAGTAAGCAGGACCACCTGATTATTGGCCAATAAGCCACAGGTTAAATCTCTGGTCGTGTAGCAAAATGGAGCAACATGCCAGCTGGAAATGAAACCTCTTGAGACCCACTCCTCCTCACTCCTCCTCGCTCCTCCTCACTCCTCCTCACTCCTCCTTGCTCCTCCTCACTCCTCCTCGTCCTCCTCACTCCTCCTCGCTCCTCCTCGCTCCTCCTCACTCCTCCTCGCTCCTCCTCGCTCCTCCTCACTCCTCCTCGCTCCTCCTCACTCCTCCTTGCTCCTCCTCACTGCTCCTTACTCCTCCTCGCTCCTCCTCACTCCTCCTCGTCCTCCTCACTCCTCCTCACTCCTCCTTGCTCCTCCTCACTCCTCCTCACTCCTCCTCACTCCTCCTCGCTCCTCCTCACTGCTCCTTACTCCTCCTCGTCCTCCTCACTCCTCCTCGCTCCTCCTCGCTCCTCCTCACTCCTCCTCGCTCCTCCTCGCTCCTCCTCACTCCTCCTCGCTCCTCCTCGCTCCTCCTTGCTCCTCCTCACTGCTCCTTACTCCTCCTCGCTCCTCCTCACTCCTCCTCGCTCCTCCTCACTCCTCCTCACTCCTCCTTGCTCCTCCTCACTCCTCCTCGCTCCTCCTCACTGCTCCTTACTCCTCCTCGTCCTCCTCGCTCCTCCTCACTCCTCCTTGCTCTTCCTCACTCCTCCTCGCTCCTCCTCACTGCTCCTCATTCCTCCTCGCTCCTCCTCACTCCTCCTCGCTCCTCCTCACTGCTCCTCACTCCTCCTCACTCCTCCTCGATCCTGGTTTGTCCACGTTCATAATTGCATTTCAGTAGCATGGTAGACCTCAACACACAAGATAACACATGCATGTTCTGTTGTTGATGGAAGTCGGGTTGGCCTATGTAGAGCAGATCAAGTAATCAGCTGCAAAAAAAAGAATAACGTGTCCACAGTTGAGCACTTCGAGCATGTTTATCCCCTCCGCTGAACAAAGGAATCGTCAATACATTTGGGGTTCAACAAGTTCACGTTCCACCAGCGAAGCCCACACAGAAGCTCAAAGTGAAGGCAGCCTTCATCCTTGCATTATAGAGCAGACTCCAGGCTTCCCACTGTTCCACTCTAACTCCCACTAAAAATCCTCAGGGAAGCAAAATCGAGTCAACCTTATGGACCAAAGTGGATTTGATAATGCCTTTTCATTTAAGGATGTTTCTGCATAAAAGAAGAAGAAGAATGCCTTCATTTATCCCACATTGGGGAAATATGCACGATACACCAGCATAAACAGTGCAAAGAGAAGAATTAAAAATAATGCAATGAAGACATTTCGCTCTCATACACTTACACTAAACAGACTCAAACTCTACAGTGCTATTATCCTAGTGTATCTGTGCACCCTACATCAGTCTGAACAAGAGTAAAGTTTTCAGTCATCTATTTCTTCTTTCACTCATCAACTGTTCTATTTTTACAGTGAAACGTCTTCTTACTTCTTTTTGAATAGGACACTAGTTTTCTCTTCTGTGTTTTATAAATTTCGGTTCCTCAAATTGTCTTTAAACACTATTTAACGTTAAGGAATTGTTTAAAAGCAGTAAGGACGCCTCATCTAATGTGCATATTGGAAATTTCTGTTGTTTCTATTTTTTTTTATTTCTAAAGAGTCGCATGTCAGCGAACAGCTGATTTAAACTTGAAATATGAGCTCATGATTCAATTCATCCGATCACTATGTGCGGTTGCTCTTTGTTTTATTGACAACGGAGGGTCTGGAGTGGAGTCTGCAGCGAGCCATACCAGTATGCAGCAGCAACACAATGAAAACAGATAGTAAGAGCTAGTCCAGCCCTTCAGTGGAAGTTGTGAGAAACTCACGGCATAACTCTGCTGCTGCTGCTGCTGCTGAACACCGTTTCGAGAAGAGCGCATTGACACGTGACAACTTCCCAAAGAGTGAGTTTTCACGGTCAGAAGAAACAAGTGGGAAATGCGAAAAACGCGATTGATATTTTGAGCGAGACTTCGGTTCATGGAGATTCAAGGTTAACTTCAGACATTCGCCTTTCATTTTGGGGCCTTTTATTCACTGTAGACATGCACGTTGACACTAATTGGATCCATTTACACACGAACATGTTTTGGTATTTTCTTTTCTTTGTGTCTTCCATTTATTTCAGATCATCGGCTCACTCGTTTCCTGTTCAGTGCTGCCATCCTGAAGGTCCTTTCACTGGGCTCTCTTGACAGCGCAGTCATTGGAAAGGAAAAGGGCACCCAGGATTATCAAAGAGATTCTCTGGTCAACTCTGTCGAATAAGCGCGAAATTCATCCTGATTTTAAGCTGTTGAGTCGTGTAGCTAAGTTGCACTCAATCACACCGTTGAAGGCAGCACCGTTTCCAATCTTTTTTGTTTGTTTGTTTGTTTGTTTGTTTGTTTTGCTTTAATGGTTTACAAGCACTGACGCTCACCGCGTCTTCAAGCTTCATCTACCCTTGTTGAGACTCATTCAGAAGATAGCTTGAAACATTATTTGTTGCAACTGTAGACGATGACATTTCTCTATAATTATTAAGGATCAAATTTTGAGATTAAAGAGGGCAATGGCATATTATGCATTGTGCTGAATCACTTTTGTCTTCACACCTGTGATGACCAACTCTTGATTGTGGGTTGGAGCTAGGCTGGAGTTATTTCAGTTCGTTCCAGGTTCTGAATAAAATTTACGAAATAAATCCTCAGATAATTGAACAAACGGATTCCAGAATTTTTATTTTGAGATTAAACAAAACTCTATTTACAGTGAACTGCTGTTAAATATTACATTTCAGAAAAAAAAAAAAAAACATGCTAATTAAGACTAT
Organism: Nelusetta ayraudi; assembly: GCF_046127955.1. Classification (NCBI taxonomy): domain Eukaryota; kingdom Metazoa; phylum Chordata; class Actinopteri; order Tetraodontiformes; family Monacanthidae; genus Nelusetta; species Nelusetta ayraudi. The sequence goes on from NW_027466073.1 coordinate 2,466,198, forward strand.
GGGACAATAATTAAGAAAAGACAAGGCTCTAACCTGAGCTTTCATTCCACTTACTCTCATATTATGTCTTCATGCATTGATAACTCGAATCCAGCTGTCATTCATGAACAGAATGTGAACAATGTGTTTTCATTCTAGCGTTTGTGTGCGTGCTTTGCGCGTCTCCATCTCATCCAGTAATTTGTGACTTGACTTTCACCAACTCCACCTCTGTGTGTGTAGCATTCTGGGGCTTGTTGTATATCCAGCCAGTGTCTACTGATCTGTTTGACAGTCCTGTCGTGTTTCAAACGCGCCACATGTAACATTGATGGCAGAGAGAGAGGGAGTGAGAGAGAGAGAGAGAGAGAGAGAGAGAGAGAGAGAGCGACAGAGAGAGAGAGAGAGAGAGAGAGAGAGAGAGAGAGAGAGAGAGAAGAAAAACTCGCTCAGTGGGGAGAAAAAGTGAGACTGAGAGAATAAGTGAAGAAAAGGTGACTAACGCAAGCATGTATCAGTGAAACACTGAAGAGAGTGGAAGGAGGTGAGGGGGGTGAAAGGCTCCTGAGGGAAAAAATGACATGATGACATTTTTTTGGAAGAAAAAAAAAAAATCTGCAAAGCGTGGTGAAGGATGTGTGACAAAAAGCAGATTGAGTGTGGTGACAACTCTGGTGTCAAATTGTACAAATCTGTTGCATTTATCAGCAGTTTGTGGACCGTTGTGTTGGATTCTGGTTCTGATTCTCAGAATCAAAATCACCATCACAATCAGCCTTGGGCGACACGGTGGCGCAGTGGTTAGCGCTGCCGCCTCACAGCAAGAAGGTCGTGGGTTCGATTCCGGGCCTGGGACCTTTCTGTGTGGAGTTTGCATGTTCTCCCTGTGTCTGCGTGGGTTCTCTCCGGGTTCTCCGGCTTCCTCCCACACTCCAAAAACATGCATGTGAGGTCAATTGAACATTCTGAATTGTCCGTAGGTGTGCATGTGAGTGTGAATGGTTGTTTGTCTCTATGTGGCCCTGCGATGAACTGGCGACTTGTCCAGGGTGTCACCCTGCCTTCGCCCTAAGACAGCTGGGAGAGGCTCCAGCAGACCCCCCTGACCCTGAGCTTGGGAATAAGCCGGTATGGAAGATGAATGAATGAACAATCAGTCTTGATCCAGAGGTTGTGGACCGTTATTGTGGATTTGCAGTCAATTTTCAATTTCTCCAAACCAAATTTTAAAAAGCAAATGCAAATGCTGCTCGATACACCCAAAGGAGATCCTACACAAAGATCTGTGCACATGGAAAGACTACACATGCAATCATGGGCTTCAGATTCATGAGAAGAAGAAACTACAGTGAAGTGAGCGGGACTCAGGGGAGAAAGGTTTAGGAAAGACACATCTTTAAGGAGCTCAAAAAGACCATTTCCTAATCCAGACACACGTTTACATAATTCTTTGATTTCACACACAGTGAGCACAGAGAGACGCTACAACACAGAAACTCACAATTCCACACCCACACACACGCTAATTGATCCCTCAGCAGCAAAAGGCACCGGAGAGGTTGGACACGTGAAGGCAACCCTGTGGCCTCTCCTCACAACACGGCAAATTGTCTCCTTGTATTACTGCAGTACACACTTCAATTAGGAAGATGTAAGGGAGGTCGGAGGGCCTTGGGCCGGTCACATGACCTTCAATGAGAAGGAGGTGGAGAGCAGGGCAGGCAGAAGGAACTGACATGTTAGCGGCCACGTTAGCTCCAGATCCCCCTGAGACAGCTGTGTTGCAACTCTGCACGCCACAATCAGACTCTCCAGTCCAGGGGTGTCAAACCCAAACACACAGTGGGGCCAACATTTCAAACAAATTTCAAAAATAGTCTTCCACATATAACAGTGAACCAAACACGTTTTGCCAGAGTTCGACAACCATGGTCAGATGAAATGGTAAGATTTGTCAAATAGCAGTTAATAAATATCTAAGGTTGAAAGAATGTCAAAGGCTTCAGCTCTTCCTAAGCCCAACGTCCGATATCGGCTGGGTTGAAATGTAATGTATATATAAGAACTATACTGTTTGTGTTTGCTAGTAGCATTTCTATTCAATGAAGATGTTATGATATGTATACAAGATGAAACAACAACTATTCTGGAGATGCCCTCCAGTTTCGGTTTTCCGTGGCTGATCCTAACGTGATTATTGTAATTTCTTGATGGCTGTGTTGCTAGGCATATTAAGCACTGAGTGGCTTCTCTATGACTTCAGCGCATACATACATTTATTTACTTTTGAAACGGAAGCAGGGAAAATGGAATAGAATTATTGTTATTATTATTATTATTATTATTATTATTGTCATGAACAATCTGATTTTGTTTGGGCCCATCATTTATTTGAATTAAAATCAGTCCATCAGTGCACCTGTCTGTGCTTCGTTGGCCACCCGTCAAGGTTTTGTACTTGAAGTTCAAGTTTAAGATATTTAAATCCAAACCTGAGTGCCCACTCTGACAGACTCCCACGAGTGTAAAAAAACGAATGATGCTGAATTCAAATGAGGCAGCTTCCATACACCACTGCCCTTATTTACCTAAATGAATGCTTTGTCCCCCGCTTGCAGACAAAGCGTTCACAAATGCATAATTCATGACAGACTGGGTTTTATTAAAATGAATCCTTCACTCGCTCCAATCACTGAAATATTATATGGGGAGCCTGTAAACGCAGGAAGAAAGCCACGGCTAGATTAGCAGTTAAAATTGTTCGCCTACCCGTGTCATTACAGAATCAACATTTTCTCTCTCTCTCTCTCTCTCTCTCTCTCTCTCTCTCTCTCTTTTAAGGTTTTATATTTACCGACAGCTGATATGCAAGAACTTGGAACCGTCGAGGCAAAGAGCAACACAGAAAGCCGCACGTATCCACTGGTAAACACCACCGAGAAGAAAAGATGTGACGGAAACTGAGGTGGAAGCGAATGATTGTCGGAGAAAACGGGACACGCACGAACGTACAGTGGCTGGCCGGTGACAGTGTGGAAATATTTTCAATCACAAGCATCTGGTTTCAGAGGGAACGGATGACCCTTTGGACTCAGACAGAAACTGAAGCACATTTTGGAAAGCATCTCTATCTCAGTCTAATTTAAGCTTCTTAGAGAATGAATGACGCTGAGGTCATGCAATGAGGTTGTGAAGTGTTTAATGATCAATTATTTGAACAAGACAGCAACGCTGAAGTAAGATGATTATGCAATTTCAACGTCACTCACGCCAAATATGTAGCCTTGGAGGAGACAAGAAGGTAAAAACTGTGAGACGGTGGAAATTCTATTAAGCCCTTCTATAAGCCCCGTGCTAAAAATCCAATTTACCAGCCAGAAATAAGCATTGATCTTGGTAGAAACTGTTGCTGCCAACTAAGATTTATTATTCACAATTTTCATTTTATTTATTTATTTATTTCTTTATTTATTTTTGGAAGGGGGGCACTCTGCAAACAGCAGGGCAACACGTACAGGGGGTTGGGACCAGCCAGTGCTGCATTTCTATCCCACATTAGCAGCTCTCCAGAGGATCTGGCCAAATGAATTAGTAATCGAGTGGTTAACATCATAAATTTGCATAATTGTCTCTCACTGGACAGACAGATTAATCTGTGCCACTGCGAGGTCCCCCCCCCCCCCCTTACACACACACACACCACTCCTCCCCACCACCACCACCGCTGCCAACCCCCCCCCCCCCCAAGTGCTGCTTCATGGTGCAGCAGCAGGTGTGTGTGAAGACTTTGCTCGACATCCAGCTCTCTGTGTTTGCGAGCCACTGGTGGGACTCCAGCCCTCTCCGGTGTTTCATTACGGGACTCTGCTGCACTTAACTTCTCTCAAGTCTGTTTGCTATGGAGACACTGGTGGTCAGGCACAAATCCCTCTCTCTCTCTCTCTCTCTCTCTCTCTCTCTCTCTCTCTCTCTCTCTCTCTCTCTCGCTCTACCTCTCTCCCTCGAGCTTTCCCCCTAATTCACTCATCAGTCACACTGAGTGGGCTATATTTCCACGGCCGGTCCGTCGAGTTCACACGGTGGTGTCTATTCAAAAAAACGGTCCTCTTAAAACGGAAAAAAAAAAAAAAGAAAATAAAGAATAGATATAATTAATAATCTCATTAATTAGATCTTAGTAAAGATCTAACATCTTAATAAAGATCTAACAGTCTGCACACTGATAATAAGCGCTAATAACTTTCAACATGTAGCACAAATATATGTATGTATATATATCTATATATATAGATATAGATATATCTATATATATAGATATATATAGCAAAAATCTGAGCTTATCTGTAAAAATGAGCAAAAATGATAACAAAAAAAGAGTAAAAATCTGACTGTCTACCTTAACATCCTGTACCACTATGATTTAGCCTGACATCGGTAATGCGGTGTCTAATGGTTTGGAATAGGCAAGCAATTATATTGACAGCTTCAACAATTTGTTCCTGATTGATAAGGAAGCTGCTGAAAAGCTGCAGAAGAACAGAAGGCCGGCACTAAAAGGAAGAGGGCTGCGTTTGTCACGGATGTCACGGCCCCTCAAATCTCCAAGTCCCTCGGAGATGTTTTAGTCCAGGTGGTTCTTCTAAAGGGCCACTGACTCAGCTTGGGGAAACATTAGCGACAATCACAAGGCAATGGTACAAGAAGGTTTGCCGCTGGCGCGCCCGGCTGCCGCGCTCCGCTGTTGGTTTCGACGTGGCATTTTTTGAGAACCTTTCAGAGTTTTTACATGAGCTCAACGTGCAACGTGTAACGGGTGCAGGCTGAGGCTGCAATGACGACTCAAGGAAATCTTAAAGCGAGAAGCTGGCAGCCTCCCATGGCCTTCTGGTCGTTAGGACTTCTCAGCTGCCAGACTCATGAAAAGAAAGAAAAAAAAAAACGAGTTTTGCCACAAGTTTTCTGGTCGAGTTTGGAGCAGATGGTTGGAGGGACTGAAAAGGCTGTTTGGTGGAGTCGTGGCTTTCCTATTTTTAACAGAAAGACGCTGTATATGAAATGAAATTAAAAATAAATAAATAAATAAAAAAGACGTGTTGAAAATATGTCTGCATAAAATGTCAGTCATCTTAATCACCAACCAAACTTTGGATCAATATCATTTGGCATGTGAAATTCCTTCCAATATTTTCACATCAATTTTTTATTTTTTTATTCACTTTAGCATAATCACATCAGTTCGGGGAGGTCTGAATGTCCTCAATCTAAAATCTCAATTCATTTCACCTCGCATGAAAATGTAAGTATCTCTAACGGTGGTTTGTTTTTCTTATTTTAATTGGTTCAACGCAAAACTGTTGTCATCCCTACTCACAGCAGATTGCAAAAATATGAACAATTTGCTCATAAAATGTGATGACAATGAAGAGTGTTAAAAAATAATGTTATAATAAAAAATAATTACATCCCAATCGTGGCATCACATGGCCTGTTTAAATCAGGTGGAGGAGACGCTTTCTAACTTGACATTATCAAGAAATAGACGAGAAAAAAATGTGTTTTTAATTTCCGAGGCCCTTTAAATATGGGAATCATATAGATCATCCAGTCCTATTCAGATGAACTATAGTGTACATACATTCACATGATGTATCTGAGCCTTCCCTCTTTATGTGCCTGCTGATGTGGGTCGTGTCCTCCTGTGAACTGCCTTGCCTCATATAAGGCTTCATGGTTTTATGCTTAATAAATTGAAGAATTGCATCAGCTTAGCCTTTGCTTGTCAGCACCAGGTGCCTCTTATGCAATATGGTTGCACAAGCGTGGCATTAAAGCATTTGGTTGTGTTTTTTTTTTATTCCAGAAATATACTGACAGAAATATCTGAAGTTACTGAAACTGTATGACCATCATTCTGTGAAATGTACACCAGAAATTGTTTTTAACACCTTAAAGTCAAGCGATCACAATCACAACAAAAATTCATCATTTCCAATTTTATTTGTCAGCAGTTGTTTGATAACTTACTGACAGTGTCTCTTTTTGGTTATTTGCCAGATAATAATTATTTCCTTCTGGTGTGTCGTGGTATTGTCTTAATTCATATATGATATTTTGTTATAAGATCACTAATATATATATATATATATATATATATGAATACATATTTTATATAAATAAAAGGAGAAATTAGAAAATATATTCCTTTTTTTCTTCTTCTTAAAATTCTACAGTTGACCTTATGTGTGTGTATGTATGTACATATATATGTATATATATATATTATAGACTGTATATCTCAGCATCATTATTAATATTAGGAATATAAAGCACTTTATCTCTATGGCCAGAAATTCGGAAGAGTCTGCAACATATGCAATATCATCTGAAGCTGACAATGTTGCAGGAACGTGCAGAGGGCCCCAGATTAACTGCTGCTCCTGCGTGTCCTCAGCAAACTGTGATAGTCAAGCAAAGCAAGAGAAAAAGAGCAACTGTGAATTCCTACAGGGGCAGCAGGAATAACTGGGCTTTTTTTTGTTTGTTTGTTTGATAAAAAAAAAACAGAAGACAAAATAGAGATACAAGGATTTAGGCTGAAGCATGAGGAATGGACTGTAGGGGGCATTGCATCGACAAAAGGTTGAGGTTCAGATGGGTCATGAAAGTCAGCCATTGGACACAAGGTTTTGGACACAATGTTTTGTCAAACATCTTGAGGAGGAGATTAAATGCAGCAGTAGAACACGCTAAACTGACACTTGAGCTACCTCCTATATCTGGGGTGGGCAAACTACGGCCAGGGGGCCATATGCGGGCCATTAAGCTTTTTAATCTGAACCGTAGTTGAAGAAATGATATTAATGTGAAATTGATAGTCATACAATGGCTAGATTTCATCCATTATTTCAGTGTTTTCAGAGTCATATCGATCAAAGACACAGATTTAGTTGAAACGTAGCTTTTTTTCATTTTCAATAGACATTGAAGGATGTTTTCTACATATCCCATGATATATCTCTCCTTCCCTCCTCCCCGTCACATTTTAGAACCCATTGTAACCACACCAGTCAAAGAGTTTGCCCACCCCTGGTCTATGTGGTACCATGGCTTATGAAATAAAATATAGCTAACCGTGCATGCACACGTTATGTAAGTGATTGTGCGTTCACACTCAAGGCCACGTTCACGTTCAATGTTCTTTGGAGAGAGAAAACATGCGCGTGGTTTCTTTTTCTTTATCTTTGCCAACAAAAAAATACAACTTGGCCGCACACTTGTTTGAATTCCAGGACATGCACACGTTCCGCGTGTTTGAGAAGGCTTTGCAGCAGAGGCAGCAGCCTGATGTCGCCCATCAGCTGGTCTTGTTGGTGAGTTGTGAGGATCAGCACCAATGGATCAACTGTCTTGATTAAAACCAGCTGTCTCTTCTTACTCAGTCAAATCCCTCAAAAATCCATCCGTCCTTCCATCTTCCACACCCACTTCCTCCTGCACCCGGGGTCAAGGCTGGGCGGCATCTTGGGGGTGTTCAGCTGGAGCCTCTCCCAGCTGCCATGTTTTTTGGACAGTGGGAGGAAGCCTGAGAAAACCCACACAGGGAGAACATGAAAACTCCACACAGAAGAGCCCCAGGAGTCCCCCCGGAAATCCAACCCAGAACCTTCTTGCTGTGAAGTGACAGCGCTGACCGCTGCGCCACTTCATCACCCTCGCCATTAAAAAGAGATAGATAGATAGAACACAAGTGTATGTGCACTGCTAGTTCAATCCATCAGCAATGAGATCTCTGATATCTAGATCTCTGCTGGAAACTGGTGTGACAGATAACGCAGGGCAGCCAGCAAAGTTCCAAGAAATGATCCAGACTTGATCAAAGCTCAGGTCGGGTAACGCGGCTCGTGCTGCTTCTCATTCAGCACACTGAAATCCACATCTTCACCAGCCTGCTCTGAAGTGATAATTTTTAACTTTGCAAACTGTGTCAATCAATACTTGTGGAGAGGTGAATAACTTAACTTTTTATTTTTTTTTATGAACTCTAGGAATCCAAAATTACCATTATATAAAAACAAATATAGACTTTCTGTAGTTTCCTTTGACCTCTCTCTCTCTCTCTCTCTCTTCATATACATGTATATATATATATATATATATATATATATATATATATATGTATATGTATATATATATATGTATGTACACACATATGCATTGCTTCATCTCCCTTGCTATCAGTGTGTCAGTCGAGTCCACTGGCTCACTTGGTGTTGGCTTTGCTTCTTATAGTGTTATAGTGATTGTAAATGGCGCTAGCGTGTTTACACTGGTTGTATAGAGATTTTCCTGTTTTGTGTTCTGTGTGGACTTAAGATGAGCTATATGTATATATGTATATATGTATATACAATGGATAAATAGATATAATCACATTATATATATATATATATATAGATCAAACGATCGATAGATGTCTATCTATCTATCTATCTACCTATCTAGTTGCCGTATGTGACGTCATCGGCAGCCGTCGGACCTACGGCATAGATACATAGATATTGGATAGACATCTATCTATTGTTTGTTTGTTCTATCTATTCTATATATAACATATAATATGATTAAATATATATATATATATATATATGTATATATATATATATATATATATATATATATATATATATATATATATATGTATATATATGTATATATATGTATATATATATATATATATATATATATATACATATATATACATATACGTATATATATGTATAATATGCTTTTAATTATCCATCTATCTATCTATCTATCTATATGTAGTTTGTCCTAATAGAGTTGCCGTAAGACACCGGTCACCGGACACATTCTGTACTTACACCAGCACCAACTGTGTAGAGGCAGTGGAAAACACGCCTGATCTGACAACACTGACTTCCAAAGGTTTTCTCTCTCTCTCTCTCTCTCTCTCTCTCTCTCTCTCTCTCTCTCTCTCTCTCTCTCTCTCTCTCTCTCTCTTTCATGCATTTTTACAAACACATCTTTGGAATCAGCACGTCACAAGCAGGAAATAATTGGAAATGACAAAAGGTAATGAACAATCAAACAATTCTCAGTGACTCTGCCATCTGCCCGCTGAAATTGGATTCCAAAAAAACACCTCACATCTTTTGGAGCTGAACATTTTGTCTGACGTCCAACACATCCCCGACCAGAGCGCTTAAATCTACTGTATTTTATCATACCTCTGATAAACTGTTGTTTTGGTTTTGTTTTGGTCTGAACAATAAAAAAAAAATGCCTTCATTTGATATTAGGTGGTTGCTGCTAAGATCCCTTTTATCACATGGCTGTGCAGTAATTTTACTGAAACAACCAGGTTAAGAGAGGTGAACACTTCCAAAATACACTTTGGTCACACACAGTTTTTTTCAGAAGAAATACACCACAATCAGTGTGACGGAAAAGTAAAAGGTGTCTCAAAAAGTTATATATATATATATATATATATATATATATATATATATATATATATATATATATATATATATGTATATATATATATATATTTATATATATATATATATATATATATATATATATATACATATATATATATATATATGTGTATATATATATATATATATATATATATATATATATATATATATATATATATATATATATGTATATATATATATATATATATATATAATTGATTGTTAGTTTATTGATCTTATCGATCAATAAACGGTTAATTGATAAGCAGCAATTTTTCCTGAGAACCTAAATTTCACAATGAAAAATGTGTAAGGAACACATTATTTAACCCATTTATACATCAGGGGGCTGTGGGGGTGGGGTTTAGAGCTGTGACATCCAAAAAAGATCGGTTTCGGCGTTTAAACGAAGCCAGGCAAGGAGGCGTTTTCAAACGTCCGTTGATCTCCTCTGAACATTTTCAAAAGCACGCGTTCAACTGTTCAGCATTTCAGTGCTCATCGCTCATCACGCACTTCTTGTGATTCACCACAAAAATGACAACGTGCCTCCTCTGATCCGTGGTGTCTGATGTGCGAGTCCAGCCCTCCAGGCTCCGCCCACCCAAGGCGTCTGAAGCGGCTGCGGCGCGTTTGCGGCCCCTGCACTCCGCGTGCGAGTTCCCAACAGGCCTGACGAGGCACTTTTCACCAGCGTGGAAGCGCTGCAGCCTCGTTGTGAAGATATGCGGCTGTTTTATGGATGAAATGGCTCAGACAGGAAGTCAGTGATCGGAAATATATATACATATATATATATATATATATATACTTAAAATAAACTTTCACTTTGAGACCTTTAATGATAATTATTTTAAATGTGATTTTGGATTTTGCCAAGAGGGCACTTCAGCGGCATCTACCCATACCAGTGTGGACCTTTGAGCAAGCACGCACACACACACACACACACACACACTCACACACACACACACACACACACACACACATTCCTGGAAGGAGCACGTCGGACTCTCTCTCTCTTTCTCGCAGTGTTAAACTGCGTCTCCTCTCGAAAAAAAAAAAACAAATCCCTGGAGTGAGAGTGAGAGTGAAAATGAGCGTGAGGAAGCGGAGGAGAGCAAGAGAGCGGCGGACGAGAGCGACGGAGGAAAGGAGACGGGATTACGGGGATAATGTGAGCAGATGGAGGGAGGTCTCGGCTCCATCAGGACTCTCCACTCCAAAGGGATTAAAGGACTTCAACCTAGCCACTGACAACCCCGCGCACGCTGGGTTTCCACACACACACACACACACACACGCACACAAACACACACTCCCATCACCCAGCTTAGCCCAACCAACACACGCCCCCATCTCACACCCCCGCCGCTGCCATTGCGCATGCTCACTCTGCACTTTTCCAGCCGCTGAGTTCAGAGAAAACACTTTTTCCCCAATTGTTAAAACACAAATCCTGCTACTTGAGACACAAAGACCACAACATGTAACTCGTGCACCCCCCCCCACCGCCCCTCCCGTCCCACCCTGAGCCAATTCTGCTAAACTACAAGCGCAATTCCTGCACTCCAAAAACACACTTTTTCTGCAAAACCTTACACACATTTCTCTGCATTTCGCACACTTTTCATGAAAAAAAAATGTCTTGTTTTCCCCAAGGAACACTGTCCGTCAAAATCCTCAAGTTCATTTCCTATGCACACAGACCCATCACTTGGGCCAAACGCCCGTCACACAGTTTTACAATTAGCTCTGTAACTACATGATGGTTTGTGTGTCATTTGGAAGCAAAACGCCATTTTTGAGACAAAACAAAATCACGTCTTGAACGTAAAGTTGCATTTTGCAGAATTGAGAGCTTTGGCTCGCGTGTGTGTGTTTCCATGTATGTGTGGAGTTCTGACAGCGTATGAGGCAATGTTTTCAGAAATGTGTGAGCTGTCAAACTTGTCATTTTTTTCCCCAGCACGTCGGAGTCAGAACACAGTCACACACTTCAACCAAGCGGCCTGTCCTCTCCACCTCCGTCTCCGCCGTTACAAAATGTCACACACACACACACACACACACACAGAGGGTTGGACGCTTTACTCTGAGTCCGCCTATTTAATGCTGAGCCTCCACTCTGAACTATGCATTAATATTCATCCTGTTTAGGCGAAACAAATCACGACACTGAGAGAGAGAGAGAGGGGGGGGGGGAGTGGGGGGGGGGGGGGGGCACTGAAGACCCAGTCAGCAGAAACACAACTCACGTCCAGAGAGGATTTGGCAACATAAGCAACAATATGTGACGTGTATTTAATCTTCGTGCTGCCTAATCCATTTTACACATTACAAAGTCATTCCAATTGTTGGCGCCGGCCGGATTACGCTAGATTACATTTTCAAGGGATAGTTCAGTTTTTGTTTGGATTTTCTCTCTCTCTCTCTCTCTCTCTCTCTCTCTCTCTCTCTCTCTCTCTCTCTCTCTCTCTCTCTTCTTAATTGGGGATGTACACCAGCTTTTTGACTGGGAGGGGGCCACAATGGCTTCTAAAATTTGACAGAGGGTTCGGAGCAGGAGCAGATGGATGGAGTGTTTTTGGTGCCCCACCTCATAGCAGGAAAAAAATATATCATGGGATGTGTAGAAAACATGCGCTCTAATGTCAATTGAAAATGAATCAAAGCAAAGTTACAACGAAATCATTGTCTTTGAGTAGGGGGTGGGAATCGAGAAAAACGGTTCCGACTTAGAACCGGTTCCAAACACCTCCAATGCTACTGATTCTTCTTAACAATCCGTTCATTTCCCCGCACAGCGTCACATCACGTTATGTCACAGGGCGGCAGTCAGGGACACTGCGACGCTCCTCTGCTTTAGCTAGGAGGAAACGAGGAGCGAAGGAAGCGGTCGAAAGCATGGCTCCATTTCAGAAAAAGAGACGAGAAGACTGCCTTGTGTAATCAGTGCGACGCTGTCGTCTCATGGAGAGGTGCAAGTACCTCAAATATGCCAGTGTTTGACTGTCTACGTGCCAGTGCTCGCGCTAGAGCTGTTGCAGCTGCGAGCTCCGCTGTGATCTCCATCGACGACGGTAACATCCACGTGGAATATATCCTGCATTTGGCACAGTCACCCTGCAAGCGACATGCACTTTTTGATTATTTAAGCCGAGCTACGTAGAAATATTTCCCTTTTTCATCCCTTTTCGAAAATGATGATGTTCATTCTGTGTGCTCTCTGACAAGTTTACAGTATTTTCAAAATGGTGTCTAGGCATACATGCCTATTTTTCTAAAGCGAGGACTTTAAAACCCCACATTATTTAGGTCTTTATTGAAATGAAATACAGCCATTGTATGACTGACTGACTATATATCGTTTCTTCAAGTATCAGTGGGCTGGATTAAAAAGCTTAACGAGCCTTATATGCCCCCCCCCAGGTCATAGCTTGCCCACCCCTAATATACACAGTCAGTCAGGTTTTCAAAAATGAAGTAAAACAAAACAAAACAAAACAAAACAATGGCGGTGGGCTGTTTTGTTCCCACTTCAGAGAAACAGAACCAGAAGTGCAGCTGCAGCAGCACAAGGGAAGAAATGTATGTGGTTGCAGTCACGCTGCGTCGAATCATTGACATTGTTAATAACGCTGCTGTCAAATCCCCTGTTTCCGCGGTATTATAGTTTATATTGTACACATGTACATATTATATACGTTTTACTATAGTAGTTGTCTTGCTTCAGTCATCTAACAATGTGCTTCTCGAAGCCACCGGAGCATTTTGATTTTGAAATATATATATTTTTTGTTGTGCACCGGGTGCGGCGCGGCTGCTGCCCACTGCTCTCCCTCTCAGGGGATGAGGGGTCAAACGCGCAGAACAAATTTTACATCCTTCGGGATGTGACAATCACTGGGACTTTAACTTTAAACAGTCTTTGTGCTATGTCTGTCTGTCTATCTGTGTGTGTGTGTGTGTGTGCGTGCATGTTTGTGTGTGTGCGCGCGCGTGTGTGTTCCGGTGACCTCAGAGTTTTTAAAAGATTAAAAGGTCTGGATTTTCCAAAAAGGTTTGTTGTCGTTTTGTTTTTGTTTTTTTCTCAAACTACCTTAAACAACCCCACAAAATAAATAAATAAATAAATAAATAAATAATAAAAGAAACACCTCTCCCTTTAAAACAACCTTCTTTCAACATTTGCTGATTAACATCCCAATGACAGAAAGACTAAACAATCATTTTAGATGATACTAGAGCTGTCACCCGGATCATTGATGCCATATTTATGTTCATGTCAACCAACAAGTCAACGATTCCATCTGACAAAAAAAACAAAACAACAACAAAAAAAACCCAACATAATCTTAAGTGATTGGAATAGTGAAGAGTCAATCTGGTTTGAAAATGTATCTGCTAGAACAGACACGGGCAAACTACGGCCCAGGGGCCTTATGTGGCCTGTTAGGCATTTTAATTTAGCCCGCCGAAACTTAAAATTAAATTAATTTAAATGATATTAATTGTCAGTACGTCAAAAAAAAGAGCTGTATTTCACAATTTTTTTCATTGTTTTAAAAGTCATTTCAATAAAGAGCTAAATACTGTGTGGCTTCAAAGACATATTTTGCTGAAACTTTGCTTTGGTTCATTTTCAATTGAAATTAAAGCATGTTTTCAACATATCCCATGATCTATTTTTTCTCCGAAGAGGTGGGTCACCAAAGCCTCGTTCAGACTGCCAGCCGGAATCCAATTTTTAGCCCATCCAGATTGAAACCGGATGGCTTTTTAGTCGTCTGAACAGTCCCAAATCACATGAAATCCCATTTTTGCAAAACGGATTGAAACCACCTTCCGGATGGCAATTGGCAATGGCAATTGGACGGATGCGTCTCAGTCTGAACAGCTTCAAACACACCGATCCGTTCTGAGTGTCCGTGACGTCACGCGACACAAAACCCAAACCCGCCAGACCAGAGAGCGCCGTTGGAGGTGCGGGCGGAGCTGTAACGTAATGGAGCAGACAGAAGAAGTAGAAAACAGGGGGAAAGTCATCGGCTCATCAGTGTGTGGGGAGATAACTGCAGCTCCATTCAAGCCAAGCTCCAGGCCGTGTATCGCAACAAGTCCACTTAGCTTTTGCCGCTGTCGCAATTATGTGACGTCACACGCGACACGCGCTGGACGACGCCTCCGCTCCGACGTCGTTGCCACAGCAACCTGTCAGATGGGTCAATAATGTTGCCCAGTCCGAACAGAGCCGGATCCCATTAGGACACTTGCCGATTTGAGAGGGAATCTGATTCGAATCAGATTCGCCTGCAGTCTGAACGCAGCCCCGAACATTCCGTCCATCTGCTCCCGCTCCGGCACCTCTGTCATATTTTACAACCCATTTTGGCCCCACCAGTCAAAAAAGTTTGCCCACCCCTGGACTAGAAATAGAAAAAAAAAAATGCCTGCAGTGATGCAGCTTGAACGGACTGAGCAGAGCTTTTAGCCTGGAATCAGACCGCATCTTAAATGTGTCTAGTCCCGTAAAAGCCGGATCTCCTGACTTGGCAACAGGAAGGCGTCATTCTGCAAGAGAAAGCGCAAGTGTCGCATTTAACGCTTGACGTTTATGAGGTTCTTTTCTTCTTCTTCTTCTTCTTCTTCTTCTTCTTCTTCTTCTTCGTAATCAATATTAATGTCTTTAACAGGGGGATGATGGTGACAAACAGCCGACATGGTCCGCCCTCTCTCTCTCTCTCTCTCTCTCTCTCTCTCTCTCTCTCTCTCTCTCTCTCTCACTGTTGTCAGATAGTGCTGAGTGCCAGCAGCAGCCTCAGCTCCTTTTGGTGCAACAGGAGACTTTTGCATCAGCGATAGGTCACAGTGGACAGGTCCCTCCTCCAGTCAAATACTGTTAACTGGTCTGAACGCGACGAGCTGTGTGAACTCTATGTTATAGCACGCTGAGAAGAATAAACAGGCCGGCAGAGAGACACAGAGGTATCGAAAAGAAAATGGTGATACACCCATACACACACACACACACACACACACACACTTATACACATATACACCCCCCCCCCCTCACACACACCCACACACACACCATCACTTGCTCTGCTTCTCCGCAGGTGTTAATTAACCTGTTGGTCCAGGCGGCTGCGGAGGGACAATCTTCTCCCCTGACACACGAGCATCTGCTGCTGCTGGCAGCGAGCAGCGCACGCACACACACACACACACACACACACACACACACACACGCACACACACACACACACACACACACACACGCACACACGACCCTAATTCATCTCAGTGCACGAATCGCCACCGACGCCGCTGATCCGTGTCATTCGCTTTATAACCCGTGTGTGTTCGACAGCGGAAACAGTGGCGCGGTTCGCCGCTGAGCTCCACCACCTGATCACGTCGGTCAGAGGGACGGCCAGGACGGAGGTCATTTCATCAACAACTGGGTTAATACGGTGCCTGGCGACTGGTTCACACTCAGGATCCAAGGCTGACTTGCCAAGCCAACATATGTAGAGTGGGAACCTTAAAAATTCAAAATAGGTAATGACAAAAAAAAAAAAAAAAAAAAAATCTTCCCTCATTTCCCTCCTTGCAAATCCCTGTACCTCACATGTATTCCACCGCTCGAGGAACTCTGAGGGGTTGAGACCAACGAGTGCATCAACACTTCATCCCGGACTTGACTGAAGTTAAAGGTGACTTTTACACCACCAATGAAACAAGGCCACGACTTGATCCCTGCCAATATGACTGAAAGGCAACATCCTATAACTATGACTTAAAATAAAATGAAATGGAAAAGCTGGAGAAGGAAGTCCTCTTCCCCTCTTCCTCCATTCGCACCTCAAGCAAAAATCATCAATTCATTTTATATATATATACAGGTCCTGTCACTATGCCTCCAAATGATCATGCGCCTGGATTCAGGACAAGTTGGTCTTATGTATTAAGCAACGTGCCTCCCATGGCGCGAGCACACAGGAAGTGCGCTCACCGACCCGTCACATCCAATTCGCGCTCTCTCTCTCTCTCTCTCTCTCTCTCTCTCTCTCTCTCTCTCTCTCTCTCTCTCTCTCTCTCTCACCTCTCTTGTCTTGAACTTTGACGGTGACCTCCACCAGGGGGTCGGTCTCGCGGTCCAGCCTCCGCGAGATGACCACGTCCCCGCTCTCGCGGCTCACGCTGACAGGCGCGCTCTCGGCGGGCTCGGGCTCCACGAGCTCGAAGGTCGCCGACTGAAACCTGACCGGGTTCAGGTTCACGAGCACCGAGCCGATGGCCGCATCCTCCGACACGCTGATCAACATAGAGTTGTCGTCGCTGTCCGACCCTCTCACCGACCGGGGCTTCCGCTCGGGCGCCCTCGCGGGCAGCTTGGCCTCGCGCGCCCCCGGCCACTGCCGCGGGTTCACCTCCACTGTCACGCCGCGGCTGGTGCGCGGCGGCCAGCCGCGGTCCCGCGCAAACACGCGGAACTTGATGGGCTGGTCCCGGCCCAGGATGGAGTCCACCAGCAGGAGGTCTCCGGTTTTGGGCACCACGTAGAAGCTCCCGTTCCTGGGCTCGGCGAAGTAGATGAGCTCCGCGTTCTTGCCGCTGTCAGCGTCCCGCGCCGTGGCCGTGTAGACGGCCGTGCGCAGCGGCGTGGCGTCATCCAGGCAGAGTCTCACCGCTGCGCCGGGGAAGGTGGGCTGGTGGTCGTTCGTATCCAGTACGTCCACTTTGAAATGAGCCACCTCGGTGAGCAGCGGGCGCCCCTCTTCCTCTTCCTCTTCCTCCTCCTCCTCCTCCCGGGAGGATCCCGCGTACTGGCCGCAGCACACGCCGAGGCTCAGCGCGTACTCCGCCCGCTCCTCCCGATCCAGAACCCCGCTGGTCTTCAGCAAAATATGGCCCCGTTTGTGATGCGCAAAGACGCGGAAATTCTGGCTTCCGTCCCCCGTCAGTCTGAAGTGATGCGCCGACGCCGCCGCAGAATCCCCAGGACCGCACAACCTGTCCGAGTTGAGCCGCTTGATCGGGACGCTGAGCCCGTTGACCCGGGAGCCCGGAGCCGAGTTCTCGAACACATGGCCGTGGAAGAACGGCACCGTCTCCGCGGTTCTGTTCCCGAGGACGCACAGGGGTAGAAAGACGAGCCAAAACATGGCTGGATCTCGCAGTCCGGCGCACTTAGAGAGACCGATCCGCGCCGCCGACTCGGAGCGCGCACATTCCTGTCGGAAGAGTCTCCGCTTTTACTTCACAACCGAAACTTCCATCAAACTGAGCGACCGAGGGCACCGCATCTCCGCTCATCTCGACTCAGGAGAAGTTGCGCGTCCACCTCCTCTTCCTCCTCTTCCTCCTCCTCCTCCTCCTCCTCCTGCTGCCGCTGCTGCTACTAGTGCTGCCGCCGCCGCTGCCGCTGCTCTCCACAGTTTGCTGTCGCTCCTGTCAGTGCTTGGCTTCTGACAGCAACGAGCGCGCGCTTTACCTCCGTCCTCCCCACCGCCCCCCCTTCTCGCTCTCCCTTTTCTTTTTTTGCGTGCGTGCGTTTTTAGCGTGCGTCGTATCCGAGCGATTTCACACGGGGATCACATTTAATCCATCGCGCGTTTGAAAGCGGCTGCAGAATGCGTGCGTGCGCGCGCCCGTCCGCCGGCTCTGGCTTTTGGAGATGAATCGGAGCTCCTTTTATCCGGAGATCAATTTTGTTTGCTCCTCAAACGCAGTTCATGTGGAGACGCGGTTCATCGCGAGGATATCTTACTGAGGCGGCTGGTTGGCTTTTTTCTTTCTTTCGTTCTTTCTGGTTTTTTTTATTTATCTTTTTTTTTTATTTATTATTTTTTTTTTTTACGCACGCTTTGCTAGCGATGCATCCGGCGCGGTGCGTGCGCGGTGACACGGTGTGATGCAGCGCGATCTATCCGACTCTGCCATCGGAAATGAACTTCTCAGCAAAGGAAGGCGCCGCGAGTCGATGGGAGCCGCCGTGCGTGTGCATGTGCGTGTTTCGGGCGGAATCCTCAGGGGAATAACCCTAAATCCCCCCCTACCTCACCAACACCCCCCTCCCCCACCACCACCACCACCACACACACACACACACACACACACACACACACACACACACACACACATCAGTGATCAATGTCCAGTCTTGCACATCCAAATCCATCACTTCTCTTTCCAACATTGACACCACGAGTGGCTTTGGGTTAAAATAATGTAAAAAAAAATCTGTTATTTTTAAATGCCTCCAGAAGAAGAAGAAGCGATAAAACACAAGTCTTGTAGCCCAAAGGCTCTTTGTTACATCACGCATCGGCGCCATCTTCATGTCACAGCAAGAAGGGGCCCCGGCTCCACGGTGCTCGTCTGCTTGTTATGGAGCTTTTGTGTGGACTCCAGGGCTCGGCGCAAAGTTCCAGACAGGTTCCCCTGCAAAATGAAGAACGGCCTCAAATTTAATATAAAAGACTCTCACTTTCATATATCAGCTTTCACTTTCATATCGCCCTCCTTCCCACAAGAAGACACAATTCAATAGCCAATCGACAGGGGCCCTAAATCTTCCCGCGCCAATGCTCGCTAATAAATCTGAGACTGTTTGCGGATCCGTTTTAGCGCAGCACGGCCATTATCGAATGCAAAGCAGCCAGTACTTCTGAGTCCCCCCCCCCCCGCCTCTCCTGCTGTTTGATCTGCGACTCACTGAAACACTGCAACCTGTGCAGTTTTTAGAAAAAGTTTCAGGATCAGCAGTCCTCGGATAACAGGATGCTTCTCAGGCTCCAGTGCCAAAAATGATGTTCGCATATTCACGTATATATTCAGCCAGGCTTTTGGTTTTGCATTTGGTTTGCATCAATGTTAAGCATTAAAAGTGAATTTCCCCTTTTCCTCATTTGAATGACCCAGCAGCGATACTCACCTTGATGTTAAAATCATCTGACTAGGCGTTAAGCGTCTTACTCCTTTAAAAAAAAAAAAAAGGAGAGAATATACAGTATCTCAGTTCTGCTGAAGCACTGTTTGTAAAGTTTGTACGTTGTTGACACTCTTACTTTTTAACAGCTTGGTCCAGATAGAGTCCCATTCTTACACACAGAAGTTTGTATCTGTCTTTTGTGGGGACCTCGTTGCATACTCCATCTGGAACCTGGAGCCCAGGGGTGGTTGGTGACCACACGAGCAGCCCGCAGGTCTGTTGGAAAAGTTTTAAAGTTAAACATTTTTATCCCACCTTGTTTAGTCATTGATGATTATTGAGAACTCATTAACTTGATCAGTGTCTTTACATAGATCAGTGTTGCTAATAATAATAATAATCATAATAACAACATGCAATTGAGAAAATTATTACAGTAGAGTGTAGCGAACTGGTTGCCCTTCACATGACTCAGGACCCATGAAGTAGCTCTCATTTTCAAAGAGGTTGGTGACCCCTGCTTTAGCCTACATCCTAAAAAAAAAAAAAAAAAAAAAATGTAGAATAGAGTTCTAGCAAAAAAGTAAAGGCTGACCAAGACGTCCGTCCATCCATCTTGTCTCAACGCTTCTCCTCAAACATTGAATCGTCACTCATATTCAAGTCCTCGTACTTGCAAGAACTTGCAGGACTCACATTCTTGCGAGAATGTCCACAGATGTGCTTACATTCACGTCTCCCTCGCCCAACATCAGGCTAGACCTAGAACTGTCTTTTGCTCTAAGTGCTTTATAAATAGATAAGGTTATTTGTTTGGAGTGGGTCTTTTTAGGTAAGTTACATTGATGGAATTTTGCAATTAAAATGGTCAATGAAACAGTGTCACAGAGGTGCACTTTCACAAGAGCTGAAGTTTTCTGAAATTTTTGAAACTACAATTTGTCGCGTCCATTTCTGTGCAACCTTGAAAAAACGGTGTTAGACTTCAGTTTTGCTGTGCTTCAGAGCCAGTGGCACCACCACGACATCTATATCGGAGTGACATCACGGCCCGGGTTCTCCAGCTTGTTGCTGATTGGCCTGGCCGGTTGCACACTTATGTGATGCATGCACGCATCAATCTCTTCTGCCTCCTCTGGGCCTCCGGACCCACGGCCACCCGTCCTCGTCAATACATGATGAGGAACGGCGGAGCAGCCACCGCTCAATGCTAATGATAAGGTACCCTTGTTGAGGATGCACAGTTAGCTGGCTGGTTGTGGTGTGCATGGGGCACAAAAAAAACAAAACAATCGCATCTATTAGTTAGAGCAGGGGTGGGCAAACTCTTGGACCAGTGGGGCCGCAGCGTGTTGTAAAATTTGACTTGAGCCCGATTCGCACATGGTCAGTATTACCTGAGGACTTCTGGTCATTTGTAAATGACCCGTGCATTCGCAAGAGATAAGTGAGGTCTCTATTTGACTCTATTTTACTGACATCAAGACTCAGCTATGATGACGCCACACTTACTCTGTTTGTTTATTGGCTAATTTTGGCAGATGTCAACCATCAGGTGGGTACACATTTGGTCACAATAAACATTTGCGGTCATGGCAACTGTAAATAAAATGCAGCAATGTGACTTCTGAATAGAGTGCAGTTGTTGCCAGGATAACGGGCTATTAATATAATTTTTCAAGTTTGGCATGCTGGATTTAAAAGCTTAACGGCCACATATGGCCCCCAGGCCGTAGTTTGCCCATTAGATACCAGTTAGGCAGCACATTTTGCCCCTCTTACTGCTTTAAAGCATACTTTGTCATTCCATTTTTCTTTTTAAGCATGTATCACATGGAATTCATATACGTCTATCTTTAACCCTTAAAGCTTTACTGAGTTTATAATGTGAATGTGGACTTTAAACCTATCATGAATCTATCAATTGCAATAAAGTTTCCACGCAGTCTTCATTTATCTTACATGTATTCAAAAAAGAGACCCAATTGTATTTGTGTGTTATTTACTTAAAATGTTATTAGCTTATTATTTTTTTTCCTCCTGCACTCTGTCCTTTTGTATTGTCTTCTCTTTTATCTGGTTCTAATAAATTATTTATAGACAGAAACAAATAATGTTTTTACTTTTTTTTCCCCCCCAAGCACAAAAATCACCAAAACCATGTTGAAAGTTGAGGCAAGGAAAGAACAGAAAAGTAGATGATAGACTGAGATGGACTTGGTCAGCTGTTAAGACTGACTGTGGAGCAATATTACCCACAGTGGCAGTGACAATGGCCCAGTGAGCACCAGACTGAATCATCTCTCCTCCTCATCTCTCTCTGTCTGTGTGCATCATTGTCAGATTTAAAATAAACCTCAGTGTGAATAAAACTTTTGCTGCAACTGTTTCCATATGTCCTCGGCTGCCAGTGTTTACAGGCATCTTTCCAGAGCATGAAGTCTTCCAGGGGTGAGGGAGGGAGGCGTGACTCTTATACATTTTCTTGAAAAAAATAAAAGCACCAGTGTGCAGTTGGTAGCTTGACAAATCATTGTCGTAAAGTGTTTAGTGCTTTTCCAAAATGTTGAATTGAATCACATACGTAATATACGTTATAATCAATATTATATCATACCAATACCAACCCACACTTATTATTATTATCATCATCAAGTTAGAGCTGTTCCTGTTTCATTAACTTAAAAGCAAATATGCTTTCCATGCACATAATGGAATTTGTTTTACAGACCAAAAAAGACCAATAATTTTAAAGATGGAGTTTTACCAAGAATTTAAGTCTCGCCCACTCAACCTTCTGTACTCCAACTAGAGGCTATGGTGACATTTTGTAATTTATGGAACCATTTTGCTCTTTGAACTCTGGGCTCAAGTTTTTGTTTGTCTGTTCAGTTTATGTTTATGATCTCATGACTTCCTGTTTTATTTTGAAATCCTGTTCCCTTATGTGTCGATTGACTTGCTCTTTCCTTGTGTGTCCCAAAGGGCGACAAGGACTAATCTAACCAGGTAGGGGCTCCCCACATGGTCTCATAATTAATCGTCCTTGCCTTGATTGTTTCCACCTGTTCCCCAACTTGTGTGTATATGTACATATAGTCAACATCTTCCTTGGTCTTCTGCCAGACAAATATGGGGAAAACATCCATCTGGGATGTATGAATGCAGGGATGACAGTTGTGAATGTGAAAAATATGAAATAAACAGAGCGGAAATTAGGGAGTTTTTAATCTGATACACACACACACACAAAAACACATACTGTACACACATATATGTGTAAATAAGGTTGCATAAAAACAGTAGA
This sequence comes from Nelusetta ayraudi, assembly GCF_046127955.1. Lineage (NCBI taxonomy): Eukaryota > Metazoa > Chordata > Actinopteri > Tetraodontiformes > Monacanthidae > Nelusetta > Nelusetta ayraudi. The sequence goes on from NW_027466073.1 coordinate 2,488,927, forward strand.
AATGTGTAAAAAGATCAAATCAAAATAATACAATAATAATAATTATAATGATCACATTATAATCTGATACAATCTGATGAATATTAGGTTAGATGGTCTCTGCGTTTACAAAGAGGTGAGGTTTTTTTTGGGAGGGGGGGGCTGCATCTAATTCACGAGGTCATTGTACAGCTTATAAACTGACGTCACTTAAAGTTCAACATTAAAGTTCATAACATTTTGCATGGCAGCAAGCTCGTGTGACCATTTTAGATAATGGTAGCTGAGGACCAACATGAGCTGCCTTTCCATTACAGTTTTTCCTCAAAATAAAAGTGATATTTCTAATATAGAATAGTATACAGTATATTATAGTATAGCATAGTATAGCATAGCATAGCATAACATAGTATAGTATAGTAATAGAATTGTGAGAATTCTCGTAATTCTCATAGAATTTCATCCTGCGAGATTTATGAGAATTACATTTGCTTTTGTTTGTTTACGTTTGTTTGCTGTCAAGAATGGTTGTCATATTTTCCTCTTTGATTACTTGTATCCTCCATCCAAACATAATGCGCCATTTTCATTGAAGTGAACTGGTCATGCATGTCATGTCTGGTGACATGTAAATATTTCCATGACACGTTTGTGATACACCTCTATATCGATACATCTGAAAAACTGCCTCATGAGAGCGTACAATCCTTACGATATTTGAGAGGTTTTGTTGAAGTTTCAGTGTTTCCATTTTTTCTATATTGACATTTAAGTTTTCCGCAATTTTAGGGGTAATGGAAACACGGCTATTGCTACTACTTGCTGTCCTTGATTTATCCCTTCAATTCGCAGAACAAATTAAACTTTCATTTTTATACTAAGGTATGTGATCAATATTTGCAGGTTTTTGCAGAGGCACTACAGAGCATAACAAGCAATTCTCCAAGGAAGAGAACAACAACCCAACAACAACAACAACAAAGGCCTGAGATCTGTGTTCTGGAAACTCTAGCAGCTGTCTCCAAAGCTGCCAGAAGACAGAACCTCCTCTAATTAAGTTAACCATCATTCTTGATTTTCCTCATCGGTCTGGGCAACTATTTGGCCACTGTTTAGACGTTTCCGCTGCCCTTCCATGTTTTTTTCTCTCATCTCCCTGAGTCATGAAGTGGCCAAAATAACAATGAATGTCATATCCCATTTATTATCATGACAGCTGATTGCTCTGCTAATCTGCATAGACCTGCTACATCTCAATGGAGTATGGCATCAGTCGGGCTCCGGCTGCAGCTGGTAATTTTCAGGTTCAAGATTCATCCTTCTCAAATAAGAACAAACTGATAGGTTGACACAGCGACACACGCCACAGGTCAAGTTTTGAATGGTACAGCTCGCCCCCTCTCACCTTCACATCTCTCTCTATTCCAAACACAATCAGGAAGGGTGAAATGAGAACAACACAGAATTGCATTGAGAGTGGTGGAAGGAAGCTGTCTTGCGAATCAGAAAACATTAATTGAATTTGTTGCAATTGATGAGGAGCGTCATGGCTCGTTGTTTTTTCTTTTATGTTGTAATCTCTCCCCCATCCCACCTCACCCTTTTTTTTTTTTTTTGGCTTGCCTCACTTGATGTCGCCCCCCCCACAGGGAAGTCCTGACAGGATCACCTGCTTGAAGACCTGCATTCCAGCCATGCCCCCTCTCCTCCCCACCCCTGTCCACCTGTGACTGCCAATCGTGGCTGATGTTTGGGGAGGGATTAAAAATCCTGCCTACTCTTTGACACAGACGGCTGTGGTTATTTTGTGAGCAGTCTGTCCTTTGTCTCTCAAAAGGGTATGTGTTACATACCCTTTGACACCTGTAGATCCGCTGTTAATCCTTCGTGTGTGTCTCTGCGTCTGTGTGTTGGGTTAGACAACGGTGTACCCATTTACTTTGCCTTAAACCGGCCTAGTTTACGTTCTGTTTGTTTCCAACACTGCTTATCACACCCTCAAGTCACGATGCCTTTTTGTATACACACTAGTTTATTGGTGACACGCTCTGTTGTACTTTTTGTTTTCTAGTTTATACAGAGCAGGTAAGCCAGGTTTAAATTTCTTTTTTGTTTCAGAATTTCAGCAGGTAAGTAGTTTGGGGAAATTTATTTCAGCTGGTGTATTTTTGATTTATTCCTTTTACTGAGTTGTGGTGTCACTAGCTGCCCGTGTCATTAATCACTAATCACCTATTGTCTTTGTCTTTTTTTGTTCATGGACCAGAGCGTGTATCAGTGATTTTGTCTTTCTATTGTTCTTCGTTATATTGAACTTTGTAAATATTGTTAATAAATGGCTGCAAAGCCGACTTGTATTGAATTGTCGCCTCCTGAATGATAACCGCAAGACCAACAACTTTATTTGGGTTCTAACAGAATTAAACTATTCTGCATTAAGTTCATGGGAGCCTATTGAAGGCTTACAGCATGAACAATCACTGTGGTTTCTCCAGCATTTGGAAGGGCAATAGGATGACAGATAGCGTGAGTTCATTATCCATGTTCTATCTCCCACCTGCAACAGACTAACCATCAAGGGAAATATCTTGATGGGATGATAAAGAAAACAGAGACAGAGAATATGCTCAACAGTGCTTTGGAGAGGCGCCAATTGGACTTGTGCTACTGCCGCAATCTGGAGATCTGCTGGGCTGCAAATTGGCTGGGTATAATGTCGGCGCGTGTGTGTTTTGTATGTGTCAGACAACAGATAGATACATTTGGGACTGCTGGCTTGGGGCCTCCAGCCAAACAAACACCCAAACAAACAAACACACACAGCGTTGAATATAAAGACTTGTCAGTAGGCACACTTTTTTTCACGCACTGAAATGGTAACACAAAAAAGAGCACCAAAGCAGCAAAAAGAGGGATTAATGACCTTGCTTGATGACGTTGCTTTTTACTTGTACATGGTGCATTTATCCATTTGTGGCACAGGTAAAAATGTGCATAAATAGATGAATATAGGAAAAATACATATCGGAATAAATAGCAGCGCAGCCGCTGGATCAGAAATTGTGTTCAGTGATTTAGATGTAGTTGCTAAGCTCATGTCTTCTTGTCCCCTGTTAGGTGTAAGCATGGGGGAAGTTAATATTGTTTGCTTGGTGGATACAGGGTCTATGGTGTCCACCGTAACAGAGATCTTCTCCCATCAGCATTTTGAGCTTTGGGGTCAAGAAAAGCTTTATTCTTGGCCATGGCTTTAGTTCACCGTAGCCAATGGGTTTGCCATTCCTTCTGAATATGACTTTTGTAATGCATGGTGGAGGCGTGGAGGAGGCAGAACCCAAAGACCGCAGGCAACTCTGGGTTTGCAGAAAAGAAAAAATATTAATTTTTAAAAAATAAACAAAACTAACAAAAGGTATCTCAATGGGAAACCATGATCCAAAACCAAAATGGGAGACAAAAGAACCCAGACAAGGAGGGACAAGAAACACTTGGCAAGAATCAAACAAACCTTAAAACCTGAACTGCAACAAGCAACAATGATTTGACAAAGAGAGACAAGAACTATTTACACACAAGGGCGGGGGATCACAGGTGAGAACAATCAAGGGCATGACTGACAATGACCACTTTTACATGCACAGCTTAATCGAGCTACGCTCAAAATTTTCTATCTCGGTTTTCTCGTCTTCTCTCCTTGTGTTACGGGAACCGTATTTTGCGTGTATTCCTTTTGGGGGGGAGGGTTCTCCAAACTCCGTTCGACAGGTGGTTCCCCGATCATCGGCTGCTCCAATGTCATCAACTGGGGGGGGAGTTCCTGCCTCCGGCCCACCGTGATTCGCTGATCGCCGCCACCTGCGTAACAGCGTGAGACGGAAGACATAAAAGCTGCCGTGATCCTGAACACTGGGGCGCAGTCTGATCGTGGCTGTTAGCCCTCGTGCCTTGACTCAATTCCCGTGTTTGTGCTAACTTCGTGAAGCATTCGTGCCTTGTTTGACTCTCGTGTTCGTCGGTTAAAGAAGACTTTGTTTTCACCGGGGAACTATCGGGCTCTTAGGCTTAGTTTTGGTTTTCTTTGGGGCTTAGTTTCCCCTTATTTTTCTGTAGCGTTTTTGTTTAGAATTATGGGTGGCGTTCTTTTTCTTGGGGACTACCAACCCGTGTTCCCCTCGGTTCTCATGCGGAGACAGCCTTTCTTTTATTGAGTTATTGATTTGACGCTACCTGCCGCCCTTCCCCTGTTGTTGTAATTGATTCTGTTAATTCACGAAACATACCCTAAGTTTGTTAATTGCTCCTGGAACTCATTTGGTGGTCCATTTTTGTTACTAACCATTACCCTAGACCAGGGGTGTCAAACTCATTTTGGTTCACGGGCCACATAGAGGAAAATCTATTCCCAAGCGGGCCGGACTGGTAAACTCATGGTATGGGAATAATAACGTAAAAATAACAACATCTTCTAATTGTTTTCTTTGTTTTACTTCGTTTGTGTTCTTTGAGGACTCTGCAGTCTGCATCAGCATTGCCAACTCCTCAGTAAGGAAAGTCGCTATTGGCTGTCCTGAAAGTCGCTAGAAGTCATCAAATGACGTCATCGTATAATTTGCATAAATGACAATTTGCACTTGATCGCGACGTAATAACAGCAGGAAAAGTCGCTAGAGTTGTCGCTTGTCGCTTTTGACCAAAAAAAAAGTCGCTATGAGGAGAATAGCGACTTTTTTGGTTGGAGAAAGTCACCAAGTTGGCAACACTGCTCTGCATCAGCTTTGTCTGTTTCGACAGAGACATTCTGGGGCAATGAGGGTAGCCAATAGGAGACATTCTGGGGCAATGAGGGTAGCCAATAGGAGGCGTGAGTCGCTGTACTTGTGCCGATTTGCTCAGCCTCAGTTTTGAGTTTGTTTGCGAAGCAGAAACGATATTGCGACACCAAATGGACACATTTAGAACAGCATTTTCTTTCATTGTTAAATTGCAGTTTTTATATTTTGCAAAATCATCTTGCGGGCCGGAAAAAAACTGTTTGCTGGCCTGATCCGGCCCGCGGGACGTACGTTTGACACCCCTGCCCTAGACACTAAGTGGTTCACAACACTTCCCAGTATGCATGCAGGTGAGAAAATCAAATTATTCACGGGAACGTGCCCTCCTCCCCAACACTAGAGGGCGATATCAGTCTTTTCAGCGAGTTAATTTCTGATTTACATCGTTCGTAGCACAATAACAAAACAACTGGAGCACGATACAACATTGGTGTTATGTCCGTACTGGTCTTCAATTTAACAAGTTTCCTCAACGAGCATCTGCGTCACCAGATTGGTCAGAAATTTACCAACATACACAACATATTACTGTTGATTTTACTGTCAAAGCCCACATCTACCACAGCATATATACCCTTTAAGTGAGCACTATGTACTAATGCTATTTATAAAAAATAAAAAAAAAGGAGAAAATATGATACACGAATTTGCGTCAAGCTGGACTTCATTTCACTTGAATAAAAAAACTCTGTAAAACATCTCTCAGCTGTCTAACTCTGTGAGCTACCAAGACTTTGGAAAGGCTTTCTTCAGGTATTAGTAAATTAAGTCAGCATCCGGGTAACGTTTTGACATAGTAAAATGCCATACTTTTCATACTTGACATACTTTTCACATAGTGGGTTGCTGTTTGTGCGCTGGAGTCATTACGTTGCTGTTTTAATTTTGGGCCCTTTTTCTCAGCCACTACTTCCTAGTAAATTTCACTCTGTGGTATCAAAAATTGCCCTGCGATTGCACATGGGTTGGTAATCAGGGGAAGAAAAGAATAAAATAAACTTTGGCTTTGTAACAAAAGGTTTTCTGTTTATGCTTTAAGTGTGTGCTAAAGCTTGTATGAATGTGTGCCAAGAAAACTGACTATATTTGAACTATATTTTTGTTTTGTTTTTTGGGTGAATTATGATACAATTCAGTCAGATTTACATAAAAGTGAGTGTACCTACTATCAGATTCCTTATCTGTTCCCAAAGATGAAGAAGAGGGTTAGATACATACCCACTGACGTAAAATATACGTCAGTGGGTATGTAGCCTCAAATTTATACATTTATACATTTTTATAATATAATTGAAAAAAATAAATCAATCAATCCAAATTTAAATAATAATAATAAAAATAATAATAATTGTTTACGTTTTTCAGTTCAGTTTAATTCGGTTTATTCAGACAAAATTATACGTATAGAAATAAACAGATAACAACGGATACAACAACAACAAAATTATATAGAGCGAAAATGTGTAGGCTGAAGCTTAAGCTTATACTGTGTGGCCCATTCTTTTAATAGTTGTCTATAATAGTATAATAGTAATTGTCTTACTGGATTGGACAAAGTTAAAATGACTGTGGCTTATACATTTATTTTCTGCTGTCCAGCACACTGGCATCAGACCCTTTGGTGGTTAGCGGATCTCAAAACAACACAACACTGATACTTAAAAAACAGGACATTTTCCAAAATGTTGAATTATCCCTTTAAGCCTCTGGACAGTGACATTGAGTGCATCTCTGAAAATAATACCATGACACCATTTTCTGCAAGATGGCACAGATTTCAAAAAAAAGAAATTATTATTGCTACATTTTCTAAAGGACATTTCTGCACTTACAAACACCAGGGTTGTATTTTATTTTTTATTTTCTTTTTTTAAGGTGATGCATTTGGGCGAAGAAATGGTCTGGGAACATTTCAGCAGATGATAAAGTGTTATATCACTTTTGCAGGGTACGTCTGCGTACGCGGAACACTGGCAGCCTAATTTAACAGTAAATTTTAATGGCTGCCTTGCTGAAATGTGAGTTTGTGAGTTTGCAACTCTGAGTACCTTAGACTGGCTTGCTTTCATTTCAGGACTTTCACTGTTTGTGAGCTCTGTGCATATGTGGCAAGGCGCAGAGGGCTCAGGCGGGCATCGAACCCCAGACTCCCAGGTAATAGCCTAATAATAATAGCTTAACCATTCGGCCAAAGGGATATCCCCTTGGCCAAGTAGCCAGGGCGCATGATCAATTTAAGGCATAGTGACAGGACCGCCACTGTCACACATAATACTACTACTACTACTAATAATAATAAAATTAAATTTGATTGAGACTCTGCTCAAAGAATGACAGACAGCTTGGGAGTTGGTGAATTATATTAGACATATTGGCTGATACTGCTCTGTATGCATTACAGGTGGGCGCAAGTGATAGAAAAGTCATGCAAAGTAATGTCTTTAAATGTATACAAGTGTCCAAGTGTAATAGGAAAATCTGGCATTCATAGACACGTGTCGTTGTTTGTATGTTGTATCACTTTGTTAAGATAGTGAGCTAAAGTTTGCGTGAAACCGAGACGGCCAACATGAGTGAACCAACATGAGTGAAAGGGAGTGAATTGCGTATGCATGAGACAACAGATATAGATGCCACTCAGTGCAGCGATCGCCTGCAGAGTATGCTGCTATGTATGTATGTATGTATTACACAATTAAAATAGTTTGAACAAGACATGCACATCTGGATACTCGGCTTTCTGCCCAAGTGTACAACACATATCGACAGAACAGAGACCAGAGAGGTCCCATCTGCCTCTGCTGTGCAGATGGCCAAGGTTGCCCTTTTTGTGAAAAAGCCGATTAAAGATTCCTAAACAAGCACTGCTTCCTCTTCAAGGAGACCTAGTCACGCCAACACCACTTGTCCTTCTTCCTTCTTGTGTAAGAAAATATTAAAAGAAAGTCCTACCTAAGTTAATGTCATGCCGTGTAAGTTGATCAAAGGCTCAAATTCCCAAATGTTCTGGTGTGTCAAGTCCATTCATCACACGGTTTGCAGTAGTAAATTTGATTGATTGATTGATCCTTTTTATTCAAGTGCCAAACACCCTGATTGGTGCCCAGCCCTCACGTGCTTATTAGACACTGAGTAATGCATTTGTCAATAATATTGCCACAATTACATCCATGACAGCCATGTGACGATAGAAAAAAAAAGAAAGAAAAGCAAAACATAACACAACCTATCAAAATAAGGACACATGCAATGAAAATAATTTGTCAAATGGAATTCAAAATACTACAAGAAGCCAGCAGGCCTTTTCTATAAATTAAAAGTAAAAAAAAAACCAAATTTTTCAACAACCTGCACAGAATATCACCTTCATATTCCCAGAATACATCAGTTTTTTATTTATTTATTTATTTATTTATTTTTTATCTGAATTGATAAAAAAAAAAAAAAAAACAGAAAGAAAAAGGAACAGATGGTGTAACCTTTAGGTTGACCCACTGCCAGAGTTAAAGGTACATGTTCTTAATGGAGCACAGAGCGACTCTTAAACTCAACATCATTTCTAAGCTTTGGCCTCTTCCATTCATCGTGTTTCCACTGCTCTTCATATCAATTACAATCGTCAAAACCTAGTGTGTGGTGTGGTGTGTGGCGCTCCAGCTGGTAACCTTTGGAACAGTGACAAAGAATGGCAGGTTTAAATCATCAAGGTTTCTATCACTGACATGGAACAAGTGCTCAATCCGGTCCTGCTGTAATGCGTGGTTACGACAAGACATATGCACCGGTCGTGAAAACACTGGACTACCGGTAAGTCCAGCTCAGCTCTAATGCTGCATCACACGATCCATTCTGATTGCAGTCTGTCTCTTCAATTGTGTGTGTTTACAACTATTGGCACCTTTCCCCAAAATGAAGCTCCTACAAAATTTGTCCCGACAAATCCTCGCGTTTGAATTGTGAATCAGGATAAATGGTACAAAAGCAGTGGGGAAACAAGCTGAAACACAACAAGTTTTAAAAAGTTTTTTTTTTTATTTTCATTATTTTTTTGTAAGAAAAACAAAACAAGAAAGCAAGTGCACCAGACTAAGTGCACCACTGCCTGTGGAGATATCAAACTGCCGTGTTTACTAACATATTCAGAGAGACATTATTTGAAGCTCATTGTCAATTCACTTTGCAGAATAGAAGCAACCCAGTTGATACAATGCTGTTTTTAACTTTTCCTTTAATAATGCATGCCTCCGGATAGATTCGTTTTCCACCTCTGTTCAATATTTAAGTGCACGAGGCTGCTGCGGATCTACAGTTCATCTATGCTGCTGTTTGTGGTTAACTGAGCAGCTCCTCACTGACTGTCCTAATATCACTCTGCTGCTTGTTAACGACTAGCAATGTATGGATGAAGCAAGGTAAAATAATGTGGCCAACTCCAAAGACCCAAAACATGCAAAAAACCCATAACTAAATAATAACTGGTGGCCCAGCCAAAAAGAACAAAAAGAAAGGGAGCCACCACTGGCCAGCCCACAGGGGACTAACTAAACCCTGAACACACGAGAAATCAAGCCACATAAATTGAACTATTGAACCCACCAGAAAAGAAAAAGAAAAGAAACAACTTCACAAGGTCACATCAAAATCTGTGGATCTTTCGTTCAATCGTTTTTTAAAATAAAACAGAAAATGAAAAAACGAAATACTGCCTTGTTTTCTCAATATTCATTCCCAAAACCAAAATGTACGTGAATGTACGTGTATGTGAATAACAAGTGTTTTTTTCCGCTTATATATATATATATATATATATATATATATATAAACACACATATATATCATGTGATTAATTGTGATTAAAATTTTTAATCGTTGCCCAGCCCTAATGTGTGTATATATATATATATATATATATATATATATATATATATATATATATATATATATATATATATATATACATATAAATTATATATATACATATATATATACATATATATATATACATATATATATATATATATATACATATATAAATATATATATATATATATATACATATATATATATTTATTTCGAATAGCTTCTGTGCACATCAACAAAGAATTTATACAAAATATCAAAAACAACAACAACAAAAAGAAATAGTGTCAAACACCCAAGAAATAATAATCAATAATCATAATAAATAATTTTGACACATATAGCATGTCCGAAAAGGAGTGACACAAAGCAAAACTTATTAAATCTCACCCCCTTTCCCTCAGGTAAAAAAAAGTAAATCAATGCAAAGTTGTGCAACAATAAGGAAAAAGTTAATTAATCATTCATACTGAGAAAAAATGAAAAAGAAACACAACCTATCTGATCGAATTAATAACATTGACTATTGTGTAATGATGAAAATAATAATTTCCTATTTGTACCAGCTCTTCCATGCTTGAATTTAAATGATTCCCCTTAAACAATAATTTCCTTGAGCTAACATAAACATTTTCTGTATATTATGAGGTAACTGGTTATGTTTTGCCTGAAACAGTATTTGCACAGTTTTCAAGTTGACGAGGTCAGTAAATTGAAAAATTTTGGACTGTAAAAATAACACATTTGTATGATCAAGATACCCAGCTTTGTGAATGATTCTAATGGCACATTTTTGGATAGTGACTAAAGAGTTAAGGTTTGATTTGTAAGTATTTCCCCACACCTCGGCAGCGTTACTTAAATAGGGTGACACCAGTGCACAGTACAAAATTCCAAGTGAGTAATGATCCAGGAAATATTTTTGCTTTGTTAATTATTGCAATGCTTTTGGACAAAACCCAACTTTATTTTCTCCCTCTTTTCCGGGGCCTTCCCGTGATTGGTGGAGAGGACTCTTCGGGCAGGTTCAGCCCTCGGTAGCCCAGGTGCACGGCATCTGGGTAATGCTTCACAGCCACGCCCACACTCGTACATCCACACACATACACACACACACATACACATGCACAGAGCAAGAGAGAGAGAGACACACACACACACACACACACACACACACACACACACACACACACAATACCCCAGAAACGGCAGCGGCCAATGGTCCCAATACTGACCCCTGGGGGACCCCACAGGTGATGTCCAAACATGAAGAGGAACTAACCCCCAACTTCAGGAACTGTCTCCTGTTACTTAAATAACTTTGAACCCAATTTAATACTATTCCCCTAATTGCATATTTTCCCAATTTATTGACTAAAATGTTATGATCTATTGTATCAAATGCTTTTTTTTTTTTTTTTTTTTTTTTCAATCTATTAATATTCCAAATGTATGTTTTTTTCTGTTCTATACAATTAGAGACTTCTTCGGGTAGTTCCATTAAGGCAAGTGATGTTGATCTTTTGGCCCTAAATCCATATTGACTTTCCGCAAGTATCTTATATTTATCAATGAATGTGTCTAGCCTTTTGTTGAAGGGCTTCTCTAGAATCTTAGAAAATTGTGACAGTAGTGAGACAGGTCTGTAGTTTGTAAAATACTGTTTGCTCCCCGCTTTGTGCAAGGGTATGTATGACCTTAGCTATTTTCATTTTGTCAGGGAAGGTACCAGCTTGAAATGATAAATTACATATATAAGTGAGTGGCTTCAATATTCGATTAATAACCTTTTTCAATACAGTCATATCAATTCCATCATAATCAGTAGATGTTTTGTTTTTACAACTCATAACACTCTCTATAATCTCATCTTCACCCACTGCAGTGAGGAACATTGAATGCGCATTGCTCTCTATTAGGCAATCAAGGTTTACATCTATAGGTCCTGGGTCCGGGACTTTTGTCGCTAGGTCTGGCCCGACATTCACAAAATAATTATTAAATTGCTCAACCAATACATCCCTGTTATGTTCTTCTTTATTATTATTGTTGAGAAAATACCCAGGACCCTCTATGTTTAGACACCTGTTTGATGATGTTATTCAGTGTCTTCCATATTCCCCCGATATAGTTTCTGTTAGAGTCTAATACCTTCTTGTAATGTTCCTTCTAACATGCTCTTATTATGCTAGTTAACTTATTTTTTTATATTTTTTGTACCTATTCTCAGCTTCTTTCATTTTTTCTTTAATATGAACTTTGTACAGTGCATTTTTCTTTTTGCAAGCGTTTTGTAAACCCCTAGAAATCCATGGACACTCCGCATACTTCATTTTTCTACGAAAATAAACAACTGGACAAGTCTTATTATACAATGATAAGAAGATGCTCAAGAATTTCTCGTAAGCAATATTCATGTCTCATAATGAATATACTTCATTCCAGTTATACTCAAATCATCCCTAAATGCATTAATAGCATCCACAGACCTGACTCGTCTGACGAAGCCTACTGTACTTCCTATCTCCCCCCCCCCCCCCCCCCCCATAATTCTGATCATAAACTGCAAAAACTGGTAAATGGTCACTGATATAATTTATTAGTAGACCACTCACAACCTTATTTTCTATTTCGTTCGTAAATATATTATCAATAAGGGTGGCACAGTGTGAGGTAATTCTCCTAGGTCTTGTCATTTTCGGGCATAAAGTCATACTGTACATGGTATTGATGAATTTATCTGTCACTTTATGTTTGTTTCGGATTTAGTAAATCAACATTAAAGTCGCCACAAATAAAAATGAATTTGTTATTCAAAAGTGAGTACATTTCCTCCACCCAGTCACAAAAGATTTTGATGTTAGAGTCTGGGGCTCTGTACAGCTGACCATTATGTGTTTATGCTTTTCCCTCCAAATTTCAACTGTGATGCATTGCAGCAAATTGTCGACCACAGTTGTTAATTTTTTCTAAAACCTTGAAATTCAGAGTTTTTCCCACATAAATGGCTACCCCACCTCCACCTTTATTTCACCTATTTACAAAACTAAACTCATAACCCTCCAGTTCAAAGTCTGTACCTTTAACATTGTTCATCCATGTTTCAGGTATTGCTATAACACTAAATGAATGTGAAAAGGTTTGCAAATAATCCTTTATAAGAATGAAGTTGGCATACAGGCTTCTACAGTTGAAGTGAATAATAGAGAATTTTCCATCTGTTAATATCACAATCATATTGTTCGTCAGTGTAATAATAACGGTCATTATCGACGGTGGAGAAGAAATTATTATCCGGGTCAATGTGTTCCAAATCCTGCTATTTGTGGTCAGTGTACTCAAATGTCTTAAGCTCCTGGCCCGTTTCATTAAACCTCTGAAGCGCATGGGTTTTGTCTATGGGCATAGATGGACAACGTTGATCAGTATCTATCATGGATAAGTGTAGGTGCATATACCGTTATTGTCCTCTCCAAAGCTGCCCTCATACACGGCAATCACCCTGCCTGTGACGTCTTCACTCATACTCCTCCAGTTCATCGATATTCTTGACAACAAGGACTTTCACCTCTTCTGGTGATCCATTAAGCTTGATAAAAAAAAAAAAAAACTTTACAGCTTGAAGTCCAGGTGTGTTGTATTTTCTTCTGTTTCTTCAGGAGTCGGGCTTTTTCGGTTATATCCGCATTTTGCTTGGTCAGGTGCTCATTAACATAGACGTTTGACCCCTTCAGCTGTTTTCCCTGTTTCAGTAGTGCGATTTTATGCTTCCTATTCACAAATCTCATCACGATGGGTGGAATGACGCCTGGTTTCCTCCGGGGTAGCGGGTAACCTCGATGTTGTCACACTTCAAGTCGATTCCCTTAGACTGAAAAAAAAGCCGCAACCTGCAGCTCCGTTGACCCGGCGTCCAACTCCATCTCCCCAGCGACGTCTTCGTTGTTCACCGCTCGCGCGTATGACCGGGGTTTCGCCTGGAGCCCGGTGATGATGACGTTGTTGATTCTGGTATATTGTTCAAGCTCAGCCACTTGGTATTCCAGGTTGGCAATCTGCTTGCCTTTCTTTTCGTTCTCAAGTGTCAATGCTTTTACCTCCGCCACCAATTCCTTGATGGTCGCCCGCTCGTTTTTGATCGCAGCAATCTCTTCGGAGATGAAGTCGAGCGACGCTTGGATTGAGTCTTTTTTTTTCGGAGATGTGTCAACCAGCGATTATCGCAGTCGTACTAAAACTTTACATTGAATCTTTCGGCCGCGTAATTCCAGAACTTAATTAAAAGCCAGGGACCAAACACGTGCCGCATTTCAGGACAACCTCGCACTGGAAGGTCTCGTGGAGTATATATATGTAAAACCCAAACAAACAAAGTTGAAGACCCAACAAAGGCGGGGCTTGAACCCGCGTCGCAATGAAGAAAACTAATAAATCCAGCATTTTAGCCCCTACTCCACCGAGTGCCACGTTCAAACTGCTACGCAGCAACAGTGACTACGTCACTAGTCACAGCAGGCAGCAGTCGTCGAGATGAACTTGCTACCCCGTGTTATGTTGTTTTATGGGGTAATTCACAACTTAACATCGCCCATTTGACCTTCTGAACAGAGACGTAACTCTTAGGCACCGCACCGACCCCAAATCCCCGTAAAACACTTTGCGTGACTTGCCGAAGTTCACTTTTAAGCACGTCCTCCCATTGCTATATGGAGAAGCTGCTTCGCACCGCTGGCAGCAGGCAAGCCATGCCCATGCGCACCTGTCAGTCACATATCTGTCACCTACCAATATCGCCACATTCATGAAAAACAGTCATTGCAACTCCTTCCAACTCTGTTCGTTCACACCGTTTCGACCAGACAGACAAGGAAACGTTCAACCAACATGGAATGTGTTCACTTGGACCACAAGGAGAAATCGTTAAGAACAAGACATCGTCATAGCCTGCTTCGTATTCAACAGTCATCTAACATTTGTACAACATAGTTAAATTCGGTTTGTGCAATGCATGATTTGATTTAAAAAGATTTTTCAAGCAAATACATCTTGGTGCAACATGCAATGGTAATTGTATATATTTACATTTTGATAAGCAAACTACGGAAGCGCACAAACATATAAATACATTTCCGTCGCGTCGCAGAAAATCACAACGTGCAACGTCATCCGCTGGTCTGGTATAAAAAGCTCTAGGTACGTTAGGAAATGCGTAAACCGCATCTTGTGGTCACCCAAGTTTACACTGACGTGACAGACAGTGTTTTGTTTCTTTTCTACATTTAACCTTCCGGGTCAACACACCCGAACGACAAGGCATTATTTTGTTTTTTTCATTTTCTGTTTTATTTTGAAAAACGATTGAACGAAAGACGCACGGATTCATCAAGATGGTTGCTGCTGCCACTGCTACCTGCCAGACTGAGGAACAGGAAGAGAGAGACCTGGGCTACAGGACCCTCCCCCTCACTATAGGTACTTGATTACTGTGCAGCCACACCTATTGGGAAGGGAAAAGACAGAGTTGTCATATTGTAGTCGTTTTGGCATTTTTAATTTCTGTAACACCTTTATTGTACATTTTATTTAAATATGTTCCTTCCATCTATAGCCGTCTTTACCATTCCTTCTAAAACATAGATGTTTCTTCCCAAGGAAATTCTATTTTCTAAGTAACTTAAAGACATAGTGGATAATTTGGTAACAGTTCTTTTAAAAGAAAAGAGACATTCATTTTGTAAGCATTTGATCTTTTTAAATCATTGATAGCTGCAATCAGCTCAGTATATCCCATTACAATCAAGTTTAAAATCAAATGCAGAGATTAATTTTATTGTAAAGAAAAAAACATTGCGTGTATGTCTGTGTCTAAAAGACTGAACTGACAGCAATATTGGGTACTGGACTTTTTTTTTTTTTTTTTTTATCTATTTGTTTAAAAGATCCCATTATACACCCTCTTTTCAGACATTTTAAAATGTCAGTTCTAGTCTCCAGCAGAGCAAAATTTGGATGATTGATCATTCTGTAAACTTGGGCCTTGAGAAAACAGCCTTCTTAGCCTTGAGTTTTACCTCTACCCTTTTTGCCTTCTGGAGAAGGACACAGGTGTGATGTCACCAGACAAGGAAAGGTATAAGTGAAGTATCAATATCTTTTCGGTGTCACAAAAAGCCGGTTTCCAGATTTTTGGGTTTACCTCCATGTTTCCTGATGAACAGGGCAAGAAAAAGAGACCAAAGATGCACTTTTTTCATTTCTGGGGAGTTCATCAACAGCCTACAGACAAATATTGTGTCTAGGAAACATTAGTAGACATACATTTTATACACTCAAAATCCAAATCTAACATGACAACACTGTTGTCATTGTTTGTTGATGTTTTTTGTCATGATTTGTCAAAAAGGCTTTCATGTTTCTTCATTTGTTGATATTGTCACAGCTGGAGCTTTTGATTGCTTATGTTTTTGAGCACAATATTTAATCAATAGCTGCAATGACATTTGGATTTTATCATGGTAAGAAACATCTTCATCGTCAATGCAAAAATTCAACAGACTTTAAAAGTAGTCATATTTGCTTAAATATAAAACATTTGTGTTGTATAGTAGTATAGTTGTATAGTAAAAATAGGGAAGAAATAACAAAGAGAACACACATTTTTGAATATTGCTTTAATATCTATGCTATCTCCGTATATCTCCGTCTCACTGTTACATCTTTGTGTGATGTTCCCTTTACACAAACAGAGAGACGAAACATTCTCAAAATTTCAATGAGGAAGAAAAAACATCATCTTCTTAATGATGCAGTTCACTGTCTGTTGGAGAAAGGAGCAGTGCCCAAAGCGTTAGGGTCAGTGTCAGAGCAACCACAAAGAATAGTTTAGAAAAAGAAAAGCTTACTTTTGGTTGAGCAATATTCTCTTGAAGCAACTGCAAGGAACAAATGTGGGAATTAATGTTTGGTGTCGCCCCCTTTTCAACTAGACAATAACAGATGACAGATGTGTCGATAGGTTGAAAGTGTATTTTTACATTTCTGAAGTGAAGCCACTCCATGTGTCGAGACTGACATTTAAGATTTCTAAATCTTTCAATGTTTTCCCCCCTCCAGAAGGTTAATGAGCCACTAATGTTTTTCTGCTCCCACTGATTGATTGAATGACAAAGGCAATAAGAAGGCCCAGTGGAGAGGTGACTAAAGGCCATTCAATCGGGTATATATATACATATACATCCCTTGACCTTTCATACTTTGTAACAAGCTTACTTTCCATGCGGTCATGACCTTGCCCTCTCCTGAAACTGTCTCTAAAGTAGTCCAAAGTGCTACAAAGTGTGGTGTGGTGTCCTATTATTATACTATCTAACTATATACTTCACTTCACTCTAATGCTAACATCTTTGTTCTGTATCATCTTGTTTAGCCAAGGTAACTTTTTTAAATAAGTAATAAATAAAAAAAAATCCTCTAGCATGCACCATACATAAGACTGGAGAAATTTAGTCAAATCAAATCAAATCAAATTTTATTTGTATAGCACCTTTCATTCAAGAAAATGCTACCCAAGGTGCTTAACAACAATTAAAATAAAATAAGAATAAAGATAAAAAAAAGAGTAAATAAAATCCCCCCGCCTCCTCCCAAAACACATACAGGTGATCAATCCCCGGCCTGTGTCCCAGCAGCGCTTGCCCACGGTTCTGCCCTCTTAATCCAAAGCCATCTTGTGGATTTCTCTGCGGCTTCAGTTGCGGGTCTGATAGCCTTCCGATTTGCCTCCCCGACGAGTCCTAGCTGTGTGAACACTCTGCAGAGTGAACGCCCTGCGAAACCCCGGCAGCCCACCTCCAGAGGCTCACAGATCGTTTTCCAGCCTTGCCTCCTGCACTCTTCCATCAGCTCCTGGTACTTGGCACGCTTCCTCTCATTGGCCTCGTCCACGCGTTCTTCCCATGGCACAGTGAGCTCCAGAATGATCAGCTGCTTGGTGATATCGGAGACAATGATCATGTCTGGGCGAAGCCTGGTTGATGTTATCCTGGGAGGGAACTTCAGCTGTCTGCCCAGGTCCACTTCCAGTTGCCAGTCATTAGCGGAGGTGAGGAGGCCAGACTTTGTCCGTGGTGGTATGTTGGGCTTCTCTCCAGCTCTGTGGAATGTGATGGTTTGTGGTCTGTGATGGCCTTTGCTGGTGTTGATGGCGGCGGCGATGCTGTCAGCAACTGCCCGAAGCACCTGGTCGTGGCGCCAGCGATAGCGCCCGTCTCCAAGGGCTTTGGCTCCAACGTGCAGGACTAAATGTTTAATGGAGGAATGGTGGAAATGACTGCAACAAATCCGGGAGTTTTTTTTTTATTTATTATTATTTCCGTGACGGTGGCTCCTGGAAAACAGTGAGTGGTGGCACTGAAGAAATGGACCTGACAGGGGGTCCAAACGCGGACACCCCAACCCTCCGGGCTGCTGGCAGCGGACCAGTCAGAGAGGAAGCAGCAACAACGGAGTCAAGCCTCATCTCTTCGTCCCTGATCCAGTAGAGGTTGGAGATGCGCTGCTCCAGCTCCGCGATCTTCTGGTATTTGTGGATGCATAACCACGTTTATTCCTTATGGAGCCATTTGACTGGCGTTTATGGCTGTGAGCCACAGTGGAGAACTTGCGCGCGAGGAGGACTCCCAAGAGGAGTCCGCTGCGTTGTGTTGTGTTTTAGATCAGAGTGAGTTTGGGTCCAGCAAACAGCGAAAGCCAAACCTACCAGCGTGGGCCCATTCCTGGGCCCCTCGGGGTGAAAGCGTATCCGGGATGAAACTTTGCCAGGCAACTGCAGATACTCCGGTGTCTCCGGAGTGGCACAGATTGCGAGCTTATGTTGGTGCTTTACTAGTCTCAGGTAACGCTCTGTTCGCACTCTGTTGTGACACCTGGATGGTATTTGTGCTCAGGGTGAAGGTAAAACGCCGCCGCAGCGATGAAGGTCAGAGCGGAGTGCGTCTCACAGCAGCCGTCTTCAACTCTTCATCCTCTAGTCGGGCATTGATATATGTTTATAGATTAAACACTGTAAATTCATAGACATGTATTGTGGCAAATTAAAGCGTATATAAGTGGATGGAATGTATTTACTCCTATTTACTACTGACACATTTAACACTGATCTATTTGGAAATGTTTTCTAGTCAGCATTAAACAAAACTGAGTTTCTTGTATTGGTTCAAAACAAAACAAAACAAACAAAAAACAAACAAACAATGTGTTATGTCAATGACAGTAGCATGAAAACTAACTTAGCATTGCACGATCCTCCCCCTAGCTTGGAGGCTACAGTGATAATTGGCTGAAAACATGGTGTTAACATCACAATCTGGAATCAAATTGGCTTGTTTGTTTTCATTCATCTGTGAAAACCCCAGAGTTTTTTAGTTCTACAAAACACTGGGGTTGCAAACTATTTTATGAAAAGAACCTCCTAAGACTTTATAACTGCCATTATCACTGATTTTCGGAAACATAAAATCCATGTTCTTGGCTTCATTACAGTTTTTTTTTTAGTTGAACAATGTGAGCAATTGTGAAAAGTCGATTTTGTACAGCAGTAGACAAATACATCGTGTTTGAGGGGAGGTCAAATTAGTCATTGAAAACACTCTGTGTTTCTCTTCATGTGTCATGTTTTTGTTTACAGCTACAATTTATTTAGTTCCTTCTTTTAGAGCTGTGTTTCTGCGCTGCTTCGCAACCAGCCAGCTTGGAGGATGTGCTACGAGAATATCTAGCAGGTCAGTCTGGCCAGAATTTGACTGTGAAATACTTGCAGGTAAAAGGACAATTCAGCACTGACAGAAGTCTCACATATACCACCAGAACAATTGTGAGAAAATGTTTTCTTTCTTTTTTTTTTTTTTATTGTATAACTGACAAATGTGGTAGTTGTACTTGTGTTTTCTCTACAACCCTTACACCAATGGTTCTCAACTGGGGAGTCTCAGGACCCACATGTTTTCTATCATGAATTAGCGAAACGCTAGCCCACTCTCTATCATGTCTAGTAAATAAAACACACGCGCACACACATTATTTTTCGATATTCAATATCCCTTTCAGATTAAAAACTTCTTCCCAATTTCACTTTTTAGCTGTTCTCTCTTTATTTCATATTTTTTTTTACATTAACAAAAAACACAATGCATTGTTTCCCAGTCATCCCCGCATATACATAAGTACTGTACATCCACTGTAAATCAAATTACACAGAAAAAAGAACTTCCGGTGTTTAATTGTATCATGGCTCCATGACAGTGGATGAAGACTCTTAAAGATGCAAACTTCCTACGACAAGTACAGTGTAGTCATCTCCAGTCTTTTACCATTCGTCGAGTCACTATTGTCAAGCTGAGACGTACTAGACCAATTCACCTCAAGCTCAAGCTCTGTCTTTCGGTCTTACTTTTCACAGAAGAATAAAAAGTAAGAACTGCGTGTTATTCTTCTATGGAATCCTGTTTTATCTTTTTGATCCTTTTGAAAATACAACTTGACAGGTTGAACGTAGCAGCTGGTGACTGTGGCCTGTATGTATGTGATGAAATGGTGGCAAAGACCAGTTGCATGAATGTTCAGTGAAGAAAAATAATGAAAAAGTTGCTGGTCAAGAGGCTGCTGTGAGCCATAACACACACACACGCACGCACATACATAGAGCACCTTGTAAGTGTTCTGACTCAAGTCTCTGGTCAGGATCAAACAAAGACTCACAAGTCTTTTGTCATCAACGGCATTAAGCCGCTGGTGCTTAATGGTTACTGCTGTGAGCCACTATTTAAAAGTAAATCACCATGACAACAACAACAACTGTGTTTTGACTGAAAAACAGCTCAAGCAGAGAGAGAGAGAGAGAGAAATGCAGCTATACAGTGTGTATATATAATTGGAATACTGAGTGACGACGCAAAGTTCTCTTTTAATCTGACTTTGTGTCAAAAGGTCCAAAAAAAAAACCACATTCATAACAGAGTACAAAAGCATTAATCCTCATTAAATTTTTTTTTTTTTTTTTTTTACAAGGTCATCTCTTTTGCATTAAGTAGCGCTTAATTCGTCGGGAATTGCAAAAATCCTTAAACTCTGTCTCAGGAGAATCAAATTCAGAGTCCTTGAGAAACTTTCGGCTTTGTCTCCCCTTTGGTCGCACACTTTTCCCCGAAGATCGGCAAGTGTATCGCCGCAAGTTTTCGGAGGAGACATATTTGGGCCAGCGGGCAACCCAAATCAACTTGGCTGGACCATCATCATCATCATCATCAACATCATCATTGCACTGATGGGGCTGTTATGGTGCCAAAAGGGACTCCATTTGGCCAATTAGCCTTTGCTAGGAAGTGTGACTCTATTAGCTCCCTCCACCCCCCTCCAACCCTTCACCCCCACCACACACACACACACACACACACACACACTCCTCACCCTTACGGATGAAACAATGTCAAGCGGAGGCATTTGTCAGCTAATTATACAAGGGTGACACGGCTGTTTAGAGCAACGAAACCTCATAAAAGCCGAGAGACGGAATGAGAGTCGACAGTCTGTGATGGATTGAGGGGAAAGGAGGGCGGGGGGGGGGGGGGGGGGGGGGGGATGGATGGGAGGGGACCGAGTGTGTTTGCCCTTGGCTCCACGTGGTAGTTTTTTTTTTACAATAACAATTAGAGTGTGCGTGCATTATAAAAAGCTAATGATCAGGTCTGTCATATTTGCATATGCAAAGAGCAGCGAGACTGATTGCTTGCAAGAAACAGCACTTAGAGGGCGCAATTAGAGGAGTCTGGCGGTGGCCATGTGGAGAACAACGGAGAGATTCCCCCTTAATGAGGCTCGTCACGGCGCCCTCTGCCTCGGCTCCCTGCTCCCTGAGCTGACGGAAGGGCGTGCATGCACACGCACGCACACGCACGGTAGTCTACAGCGCGAACACACACTGTCTGCTTTCTCGAGCACAGTTTAAGAGATTTAAACGTCAAGTGTAGCAGCTTGTGGAGCTGCTACACACACACTAATACATGAACACACGCCTAGTCTACAACACAAACTCACTTATGAAGAGTTTAAGAAATTTAACCATCAAGTGTAGCAGCGGCTCCACGAGCTACGACACACACACACACACATGTGTTGTGTGTGCACGCACACACACACAATGCATGAGTGGAATCAGGCACACGAGCACTGACACAGAATAGTTGTTAAATTGCAGGACTTTCAGTTCAACCAGTTTTTCTCTCTCACTCTCTCGAGAATAAAGGTTTAATGAATTTGATATATTAGCATCAAAAGGTTCGGAGTCATGGGCACAATGTCTTCAATTTGCTTGTTAGATTACTTTGTAAGATTTGCAAGAACTGTAATGTGATATTTTTTATTATTATAATAACCCTAATTATTATTACCACCTCTATTCGTCTCTCTGCTGATTTCTCCATTACGCAGCTTGACGACTGCTTTCATTCTTGCTCAGGCATTGGCATTTTCTGTTTTTAAGCTGTTTTTTTTTATACAACCAGGCCTTAAATTATTCGTCAAAGGTTATTATTTTTTTAGATTATTATTGTGCAATAGGACAATACAGTGACATTAACAGATAGACGGAGTGAATAACACAAAACAACATTTATGTGTGTGTGTGTGTGTGTGTGTGTGTGTGTGCATTACACATTATAAACGTATCATTTGGAAAGTTTTAGTATTCGTATATAATAATAAATACTATAATTCTCAAACAGAAAGCATGGTAAACAGAAATAAAATAAATAAGGAATTTATTTTAAAAAAAAGGCTACAAAAGGGGGGTTGATCACAGAAGCGGGAAAAAGTACTATATCTATGCATATATATATATATATATATGTTCCATATATATCTGTGTGTGTGTGTGTGTGTGTGTGTGTGTGTGTGTGTGTGTGTATAGGATGCCTCGGAGCCCTACTAAATGTTAAATGTTTAATATTCCTTGACACCAAACAGTAAGAACTTGAATTGGTGAGACTTGCTTACATGCTGCATAATTAATGCGATGTGCGGCTGCTTTATTGCCGTCTTTGCGGCAACTTTCCCATTTTAAACTATTAAAATGTTCAAATGAGACAGCTTATATTAATATTTAAAATGTTGCAGCATCACAAAAATAACTGCTAAGATGATAGTACACAAAAATTACAATCAGACTGAGCGACACCACAGAGCGATAATTCTATTCACTTCTTTGTCTTTGGATTGTTGCATACCTGGCAGAACTCTTCAGTCCTGTTGGCCTCTGGAAACCATTGCTGTCAATATTGTCTGGACCTCTCTAACCTCAGTTCACAACTGCAGTTATCACACTTTACACCAACAGCAAGGTGTAGTTTGCGCACCTTAAATTGAGAAACTTGCTACTGAATACTGAGTTCATCCATTTAAGGAGCCTTTGCATTCTTCCATGAGCAAGCAGTTGGTGAACGTCGTGAGGGGAAAATGTAGATCCGAAACCGAGCGCATCAAAGATTCTGGTGGGCGTTTTTCTGCTGTGACCAGATGGATAGAGAGTGAGATGAAAAGAAAGTGAGAGAAAGCTCAACAGGAAGTTGGAGAGAGCTGTAAAGTACCAGAGAGACTTACTGATTCCCAACCGATTGTGTGCCATTTAACTATGCAGCAGTCTGGCCTCAGTTTCCACCATTCATACTTTATATCCACTTATTATTTTGTTTTATGATGTTATTTCCGTCTGTACTGAGTCGCCCCAACATCATTAGCCTGCTGTCTAAAAGTTCACACCACAATTAGTTGCGTGCAAGCCAGATGGGATTAATTAAGATCTGATAGACATCAGAAGGACCGAACTAGTCAGAGAGTCACTCGTTAGTCTTCGCCTGTCAAGTAACCACTTCACTTTATAATGATCTTGTCTTGACAGAGCAGTAAGCTGATAATCATTACCCAACAGCAATTCATTTTTAATGTTTTGGTTGGTCTAACTGCTTCCCCTATATATTGCCAGCACGTCAATACTTAATGGAACATACTACTACTGCTACTCTCAAATGAGATCCTAAAACAAAAATAGCCTGGAAGCATGCATGGCTGGAAGTATAACAGCAGTTTTGGATCTGTGTGAGCCTCTCTTGCAAGTCCCAGTGATTGTTACATCCCGAAGGATATGAAATTTGACCCATCATCGTCTGAGGGAGTCCGACTCCGAATACTAAGTGCAAAGGACAGGGAGGCAATGGGTACAATTTTTACAGCGTTTGGTCTGTTTGGGCGTGGGAATGAAACCCATAACCTCTGAGTCTCAGGGCAGACACTCTACCACTAAGACCACTAAGCTTGTAGGGAACGTGACTACAGCTTCAAAGCTATAGAATAAAAAATTAAAAATAATAAAAATAAAAATAAAAACTACCATTTCAATATGTATGTCTTACACAGAGACAGGACAGAGTCATTTACGGTACAACCCTTAAAATATTACCCCCAAAACACTTAACACACAAACACACACACAAAAAAACTTGCTTGTTTTTATTTTTTTCCCAAAACATATGGTTTTATTTATTTATTTATTTTTGCACCTTTCCTATGTTTGGAAGGGGACAAAAAACACAGAGATCTCAAAGGACGGAACAAAACATGGTGCCGGTGCTGTCACTAAGCTGATACTCGGAATAGTGGATTTTTATTTATTTATTCATTTATTTTTTGCATTTTGTTCACACACTTTTTCGAGAGGTGGGCTGAGCAACAGAGGCATGGACTTTGGACTTTTTTTTTGCATGTCAGGGGAGTGTGGGGACACGCTGAAGAACATTAACACTAAAAAACACAAACAAACAAAAAAAAGACTACCAAAGTCAACTTTGCATGTTATTGGACGTTTAAACATTGACATTGTGCTGTATGAGGAATCACTGCATTTGTGGATGAACTGACAAGTGGGTGAGATGGTGAGGAAAATGTGCCTTAAATTTTCTTTCCAATTTAAAAGTTCCGCTACTTATGTGTTGGTATAGACAAGAATAGAACAGAATTGGTCTTTATTGTCATTGCTGCAGGAGCAATGAAAAACATTTTTTTTCTTTTAAATGGCTCTGCTGTTCAGTGTTGTTTGGACAAGATGTTACGTCCAGCCAGCTAGCTGGTGCTATGAGCTCCAGTGTCCTTCTTAAGTACATCCACAAATGTTACTGCGGGATGTCCTCGTGACTGATGCCCATGCGTTGGCTCCCGAAGCACCAGTTTTCTGACTGGTAACTCCTGGTGTCTGGCAGTGTCCTGCAAGTCCCATTCTCCTCGCTGCTATGTTGTCGCTCACCCTGAATATTCCAGCATACAGATTATCATTGGTAACATGTGCACACTTGCTGATGTTGAGCACTACATGTAGCATTCTAGTGTGGTATCCATTTAGGGCCCTCTACCAAGTTGGGTCCAGCATTCGCTGCCATACACAAGAACGGATTCTACCGTCACGTAAGATCTTGTTTTGTTGAGTTGATCCATGAGCCCAGGTACTTGAAGTCATTGACTTCCTTCAGAGCAGTGCCTCCTGTTGTTGTGAGAGGTGGACGTTCCGCTTGAATGTTATAGGTGATCACCTCTGTTTTCTTGGCATTCAGCCAAAGGCCAACCTTGGCACACTCTGACTCCACTCTGCTCAAGCGCTCCTGTGCTTGCTCCACGTGGTTGGAGAGCAGGCAGATGTCATCCACGTAGTCTAGGTCAGTCAGGACTGCTGTAGGGTGTCTTCTTGACCTCCAAGAGGCCAGGAAGTTGTGCTCTGGGACATTCCGGACTGCTGTTGTGAGGTCCTCGTAGAACTTCTCCACTTCCTCAGATGGTGCCACATTGGTGGGTGAGTACACAACTATGACAGTTGTTACTGGGTTGCCTGAGAACTCTGCAATGAGGATCCTGCCGGTATGGAGGAAAACCCAACGGAGAGCCTTATGTGCCAGAGAACCCAGCAATAGCCCTACGCCCCCTGTTACAGCCTGGGCCTTATTTTGCCATGGAGATGCAGTGATGAACGTGCCTCTCTCCACTCTGCGGTAGATGATCCAGTCATTAGTGTGCACTCTTCTGTGTTCCTGGATCCCCAGGATCTCCACTCTTCTTGCCTCAGCACAGTGTGCTAGCTCCTCCAATCTAGCGTCTTCTCTAACTGTGCATGCGTTGAAGGTTCCCATTATAAATGGTCTCCGACTGCGCACAAATGCATTGGATTGGGTGTTGCGATCGGACAGGGCCGTGCCTCGTGGGCTTACGGTCCTATCGTCATGATTTCCTCTGGGAGGAGGACCAGCACCACCATGGTTGGCTTTACTATGCTGATTGGGGACTGTGGGGCGCAACTACTCACAGTCCTGGTTTTAGTTCGGTGTCCCTCTCCTAGGTGTGTTGCTGACCATGGTTATGATCCCCACCCGCCTATGCTATTTACCCATAGCTGGGACAGTGGTTGGCGAAGCGCCAGGGTGTGTCCACACACCGGCGTGCCTGCACACCTCACCTCTGGGGCCCACTGCTTCTCCCAGACCCCCTACAGCTTGGTTTATTTTCTGCAAGGACACGTACCCGTTTGTGGCCACGTGGAGGCTCTGCAGGAGTCTTGGCGGTGGAGAGGCTGTGTACCGGCAGGAGGGGACTTACGCACTCGGCCCCTCTGTTCACCCCCCGCATGGAGGACTAACCGGCGGCAATAGCTGAAAGCAGAGAGTAGCAAGCAGGTGCAACATGCAACATGCAACATGCGCTAACTACAAGCAGTCCTACCCAGTACTACTGCACTGATGCAACACACATATTTTTATTTTTAAATGTATTATTAGCCTGTGGGACAAAAGGTTACTGTTTTAAATCAGAAATGGATCTGAATCTGAAATTTAAATCAAAAGGCTGCAATAACAAAAAGAGGCATACAATTTTAATTTACATTTTATTTTATTTATAATTTTTTTTTTTATTTGATTTTGCATGTGTGCACTATTAAGTTATTTGTTGTATAGCATTAAGCTTTGCTTCTTCCATATTCGGGTTGAGGCAAAACTTGAGACTTTGTCCAAGTTTTACATTTTGACCCACTGTGTATTTGAGTTTGACATCCCTGGCCTAAAGATTCACAGCAGGCACATTTTCATTTGGACATCACCCACTTAGCAGCAACATCAGAGCAGAGAATTTGCCTCTTGACCTTTGAAACCTGCACGTGTTAAACTTGTTTCAAAGTACACGTCTTCTTGTAAGCACAGTAGCCAATGGTAATCTTGAAGTCTCATTCTCTCGGGGGCATATCGCTGCCACAAGATGGATCTCCCTATTTCCTTTGCCTTGATCAATCTGTCTCCTCCACCCGTGGCACCCCCAGTGCTCGCAATCCATCTCTAGCTCTTCTTCTTCCCCATTTATTCTTAGCTTTCCCCAATCTATCTCTTTCTGTCTTCCCCCCTCATTTATTTCCCCCTACCTGTTCATATCTTTTTTCTCTCTCTCCGTCTACTACAGGTCCTTTCTTCCCGTGTGTATTAAAATGCCTCATTTAGATCCATTCCCTCTCTGCTCAGGCACTGCAGCATTTCATTGCCCAAACTCTCTCCAGTCAGCTTCATAGAAATCAATCTGACCTTCCCCCTGTCCAACCGTGGAAACAAATTAACAATCTTCATCCTAATTAATGAATGTTTTGTTATACAAGTAAAGATGAGTTGTGAAAAGGCTACCAATGTCTCGCATGTGCGGGATGTGGTCGACATTGATAGATGCAACCTGATGGGGGGTCTGATGACAGCATCGCATGAAACAACTGGCTACACTGATAACCAATCCAGAGGAAACCTCTCACACTTCAGTCCGGACACACAGAACCCTAACAACAGCTTATCTCTGCCAGCTTCAGGCTCAATCCTAAAAAGAAAGAAAATTGTATCTTGTACCATTGGATAGCATTTTCATTCCCATTTTACATGGGGCCGTATTTTGCCAGGAACAAGCATCCGCTCTGTGAGGGCAAGCGTTGTCATCTTTTAACCCACTCCACCCTGTCATACTGTCTCTCTGAAATGAAATCCTGGTTGCAAGCAAACCTTGTCAAACTCAACAGTGATAAATCAGACATTCTCCTTAATTGGTCCAATCTCCCTCACCAAAACAGCCAAAGACTTCCACCTCAACATCGACAACTCAACCCTGGCCCCCACCCCCACTGCCGCAACCTAGGAATCATCTTTGCCAATCTCTCCTTTGACCAACACATCAAACATATCCCTTAAACAGCCTTCTTTCATCTGAAAAAGATTTCTGGCCTCCGGCCTCTCTCTCTCTCTCTCTGCCGCTGAAATCCTGATCCACGCCTTCATTACATCCCGTCTTGACCACTGTAACAGCATCCTCTGTAGCACCAAAAAAAATCCAATACGTCCAAAACGCTGCCGCACACCTCCGCACTCACACCCGCTCTCAGGACCACATCACCCCTGTCCTTCAGAATCTACACTGGCTCCCTGTCCCACAACATATCCACTTCAATATCCTTTTACTCATCCCGACACAACCCGGCCCCTCTCTACCTCACTGACCTGCTTCAACCTTACACCCCGCATTCCCCTCCCTCCTCCCTACCTCACAGACCTGCTACACCCTTACACCCCGCATCCGCAGCCTCCGTTTCACCAGTGCTAATGTTCTCACTATTCCCAAGACCAAGCACAAAATCTGGGGGGGCAAGCCTTCTCTGATGCTGCACCGACCCTCCCTCCCCCATTTCCCATTCACCCTCTGGAACTCACTCCCAACTAACATCCAAGACTGCACTACTGACCTGATTGATTTCGTACTGCTTTTAACGTTGAGTTCTTTTTTTAATGTTATTTAAATTTTTACTTATTTATTTTTAAACAAAATTAGTTCTAACCACAATTTATAATCTGCAATTGATTTATTTTTTTGTAAATGTTTAGGTATTTTTTTTTAGCTGCAAACTTTATTCTGATATGTTTTAAACTTCTTTTGTAAAGTGTCCTTGAAGACTTTGAAAAGCGCTCTTTAAATAAAATCGTTACTGTATAATTAATATTGTTAATATCATTGTTTCGAAGAATCAGCTTGGGGCCCTGACAGTGGAGATGTGGGATGACCGCTGGTTGCAGAACCTTACGTTATAAACCTCCAACATCAACAAGCCTATTTTTTTCCTGATCAGGGAGATGCAGACCCCCACTCAGCCTCCACCACAAGATGTTGCAAACAGCACAGCGTTCTTTGGGCCTTCTGTTTACTCCAGTTTCCGTTTAGTTTTGTTGCCAAAGCGACACATGAGTCTAGCAAGATTAAAGATAACGTTTTACGCACTTGTGTCCAAACGGGTGAGACGCTTGAATCAGGAGCAGCTGCAGATGCCAATCGTACTGTCGAGCGACGTGGCGAACGACTCACAAATGAATGAGTTGAATGAATGAAAGGAATTGGCCAGGTGTTTTTCCCTTGGGCCTGTTGGTGATCCAACTGTAAAGTTTCTCGTTCCAGGAGGCTTTGCAGCCAGATGGATTCTATATCCCGTGTTATTTTTCCACCCACTCCAGAGCACTGGACAACGAAATACAAATACAAATGTAACTTAACATCCCGTTGGAATCTCAAACCCTGGAATAATGAACTGTTTGGATGTGCATACCTCAACTTATCAATAGGACAAAGGACTGAACCATAATTGAAGTGCACTCTGTATATATTGTACATATTGTTTGTTGTTTCGAGGTGTTAAACACAGAAATAAGTACATGGGTTATGGTTATTCACTACAAACCTTTGTCTGTGGTCATTTTAGTACTGCTTCCTTTACTCTGAGCCGGACCTAGAATTTTCTATACCGTAATTTCCGGACTATAACGCGCACCTGAATATAAGCCGCAGCAGCTAAATTTGGGGGGGGGAAAACAAATGTGTACATATACAAGCCGCACTGGACTATAAACCGCAGGTGTTTCGTCAGGAAACAGGTCCGCGGAGTGGATCGGTTCGGCGGCTGCGACTCTGGACTCACACTGCGGATCCTGTTTGCGGGGTCCCGCTGGTCACCTCGGTTAATTGGTATGGAGTCGGACCAGAAGTGGAGGCAGCGACGCACCGGAGCTCACAAAGACAGAGCGCATAAAGACAAGAGAACATACAGACGAGAGCGCGCCGTGCTCAGAAGCATTATTTGATTGACTTGTTCTGTGTTCACTCTTTTCTTGTGAGAAATGATCACTATTTATCTATTTCCTTCTTTGACAGCCAGATCGACTGCTTTTAACTTAAAAGCTGCACCATGTGCAATTCTTCGTTTGTTTTCCATAATGAGGGTTTGTGCATGAAAACTTCCTTTGCGCAAACTGTCTTGCTCTCTTTCTGTATTTGGTTCCACTGTTGCTTTCGTTGTTCGCGCGAACTGCCTGTCTCACTCTTTCCCGAGCCCACCCAAAAATCCATCGGTTGAGACGGTCCCCTAGTGGCCGTTAGCTGTAAAATAAAAAAAAATAAAATAAAAAAAGAACATAGATTAGCCGCACCGTTGTATAAACGGCAGTGTTCAAAGCATGGGAAAAGAGTAGCGGCTTATAGTCCAAAAATTACGGTAATTATCTAGTATTTCATAACCTACATTTATCTATCTAGCTCACACATGTTACACTTCGCTCCACTTTGACCCTGCAGTCCTGCTGCTGTAGGCAGAATCTTCCCCTGCTGCTGAACATAATGCTTGCCCCCCCCACCTACATCATGTCGCCATTAGGTGCCTGACTGTCAGCACCTTGCACTATCAGAAGCTCAAAACAGGAGGCAATAGCAACAGCTAATTAACGGATTGGCATTGGTCGAGAAGGTTGGAAAAATGTTTATGCAAATTTCATACCCCAAGGATTTGAAAAAACCAAACAAAAAAAACAGACTAATGGCCAAATCCCGAAAGAAAGGAGCACAGCAGTAAGTTGCGGCACTTTTTGTGGCGACTTTGCGGCCGTAATCTCAGCCACCTATGTATCGTATCCACAAAGTTTTTTTTTCGCGAATTATATTATATGCAGGCGCAAAAATGCCCAGAAATGCGGCACCTGAGGAGTCAGAATCGCAAATTGCGCTCTAGTAACCTGACCACGCGATAGCTTGCCAGGTATAATGTGCACACCTCAATCACCAGAAGTTGAATTTCTGATGGAATGCTTTATTTTTATTGTTGTCAAATAACATGCACATTGGCTTTCTCCTGTACTCAGGCCAAGAAAGAGACAGTTGCCTACACGCCTGGTTTTGGCTGGCGGTGTTAACGTCTGTCAAATTAAATGCAGACGTGAGCGCAAACTCTTTGTAGATCCGTCACTTTCGAATGAGGCATTAATTTTTAAAAATGTTCTAAGAAAGCCAAGAAGTAATCGACCAAAAATAAATTTCCTTTACTTTTTGTGCCAAGTT
Organism: Nelusetta ayraudi; assembly: GCF_046127955.1. Classification (NCBI taxonomy): domain Eukaryota; kingdom Metazoa; phylum Chordata; class Actinopteri; order Tetraodontiformes; family Monacanthidae; genus Nelusetta; species Nelusetta ayraudi. The sequence goes on from NW_027466073.1 coordinate 2,520,075, forward strand.
GTGTTTTGGCCCTCCTATTTTTTTTTTTTTTTTTTTTTGCTTGTTTCTTTTTTTTTTATTTGTTTTTTGTGTGAATGGCAATGTTTAATGTTCCAGTTTTGTGAGTAAAGGAAAAGCTCTACCCCCTGAAATAAATGTAGACCAGACAAAAAAGGTCTCAGAGTCTGTATGAAGTTTGACAAACTATTCAGTCTGAAACAGAAATTAATTCCTCTCACACCCATGTTAAACCCACCAGACTGATGTCAGGTTTTATTGAATAAACCTCAAGATTATTTTTGTCTACCCCTACTGCTTTCTGCTCCTCCAATCAGCGCCATCCATAACAAGCACTGTAGCTGAGTGTCGCCCTCTGTCGAAATTTAACTGGAGCTGATTTGATTGTGGAGGACATGCTTTGTCCTCTTGCAAGGGAGGGTTGAGTATCGTCTGTAAAACTAATCAGACATCAGCACTGGTTATAAATTGGTTTTCACCCATATTGATAACATACCTGATTAATGGCAATCTTGAGTCTGTTCACTGAAAATGGCTGCATACAATGAGTGTAGGTGGGGTCTCCCTCAGTTTGTGGGTGCTATCGATGGCTCTCACATACCCATTATAGCGCCAAAGAACTATCATATGAAACTAATGAAGCTAATAAATAAGTAGACATGACACAGACATAACAAAAAACAACCTTTATTAAAAATAAGGATATCTTCAAAAAAAAAAGAAGAAGAAGAAAAAGATAGAACAATAGATGGCATTATTTCTTGTTGGCTGAGACAGCACGCAGAAGCTGGCCCACAAAAGCCAAGGAAGACATTGTTGAAGGCAGCGTTCTGAGAGTCCCGTCGAACTGCCATTTCCTCCTGCATCAGTGCCGCTTCAGTATCCCTGTCCTCACGAGCTTCATGCAGGAGCAGCTGAACATGTTCGGCACACTGACTCATTTGACATTCTTCTCATTCTTCTTTTCATTTGCCTCGTTTCTTAAACAAAAATAAAAGTATTCTAATTAATGTTTTTTTGGGGGGCTTAATTAACCGATTTGGTGTCACAACAGTCAACTTTACCTATCTGGGAGAGCTGCAACGACGGAGTTGGTGTCAAGGACCTCTCGAATGCAGCGGTGGATGATGGGGTCGAAACATCTGTTGGTAGTGGTATGGTGGTGGACACTGGGGAAGGCGGTGGTTTGAGGATAGAAAAGTCTGACACCTCACACATCACAATGGGTTCTTCTGAAAAAGAAAACATGGCACAAGTCCATAAAAACATGACAATATACATTGGTAACTCTTAACCTAAAATAAATTGCACATAACAACTGGCAAAAAATACTTGCTAGCGGTGCATTGACTTCAGGCGAGGACGTAGGCCCAACGAGTTGAGACGAGAGGCATAACAAAAGTATGTGCAGATTGACACTAATGATGTAGCTACATGAGTCAGACATTTTTATCCCAAAGAAAACACTATTTTAAAAGAGAGCACGTCCTCTGCCAGCTCGTCATGTCCTATCATTGCAGAGTCTAGGCCGCTCTCCCTCCAGTTGCTTGCTGGCCTGTGTCCATTTATCACGTCCACCTGGTCATACCACCTCCATGAAGTTCGATCAGCAACACTTTGCCCAATACTGTCTTTCAACTTTCTGTAGTCGCTCTTTTTTTTTTTTTTTAACTTCCCCCGAAAATTGCTTTGGCGGATCGGTGGTATCCAATGAAAACTCAAATATTGCGCACTGTCCCGTTGAGGTCACATTGTATTTTTTTGTGTGCAACCAGGGACAAAAAAGTCTGGACATCTGCGTTCGTCCACAGAAGAATTGTCTGAAAAAAATCACATAAGCACATGGACAGTCCTTTTGCTTCTGCTGATTTTTTTAAATGGCGGGTTGGTTCAAGGTGAGTGACACTCACCTTTGGTCAAAAATCATTACCCAATCAGTGCCCTGCTCGTTGCCACGTCACCACTATGGTCCGTGGTCAGTCCGTTTGGAACCCCAAGGAAGCAGGGACCAAAATGGTAATGGTTGAAACTGGGTAGGGGCCAATGGAAACCGAGGCGATGCGTGCTGATGCATCACTGATGCGAGTGATGTTACTCAATGGCAAAATGGAACCTTTGCAGGCGCAGTGCCCAGTGTAGAAGCCGGCTTGAAGTTTTGGTGCTGTTGAGCACCCATTGCAGAGATGCATGGTCAGTCACCACTGTGAACACTTTGGGTTCTAGATCGTGCTGTCATTTCTCTAATGCCCAAACGACTGTAAGGCACTCCTTTTTCTGTGGCTGAGTAGTTGCCTTCGGCTTTATTCAGAGTCCAGCTTGCAAAAGCAATGACCTTTTCAAGGCCGACTCCCTTCTTTTGAGTGAAGATTGCTCCAAGCCCTACGAGAGTCATGGCACACCTCCAGTACTGACGTTATGAGCGACTTCGGTATCCAAACTCTGAAGTGCTGTTTGTTGCCAACTGTTTCTTCCGGTACAGTAAGTCCTCAATCACAGCATAATTCTCGTCCGCGTCTCTGCATCCTTCTGTCAGGTCTTTCATGTTTCACGTTTCACAACGTCGCACTGGACAGCGGAAGGTCTTTGGGTTCCTTTGTGTGGGCACCAAGGTATGTTCAAGACATACAAGCGCCTGCATGACGTGGCTTTTTGGCCGAGAATGTGGGATGAGGTCACAAGCTCCGTCCGTTCCTGTAAGGTTTTTCAAACTCGTAAAAGAGAAAACCAGAAACCCAGTGGCAGACTCCAACAAACACAGGTGAATCATCCAAATGAAATATTCAGAACGGACATCATGGGAGCTCTACCACGCAGCCCAGAAAGAAATGAACATCTCCTAGTTTTGGTTGACTACTACACCCGCTGGGTAGAGGTATTCCCCATGCACACAGCTTCCTCTTCCAGAACGAAGTACTCATTCGCTGGGTTGTGCGCACCTTCATCCTGTCGGACATATTCCGAGACCTCTGTGACACAACAGCCTACAAATCAGATCTGGACTCCAAAGGGCACTCGGCTGCTTTGACTGGTTTGACCACCTTTTCTTTCGAAGACCTTTCAACTAAAAGGAAGCTTGGAGATGGGCCTGAAGTTAGAACCCTTCTACAATAAGTAGGAGGACTCTTTACTTTCCAACTAAGCAACTATAAGTCTGTGAGCAAGCAGTGATGCAAATGCAGTAGCATTTTTATGAAGACGGGAAAGTCCTTTCCGTCTTTCGCTATCTCAAAAATAGTAGTTAGTGGATTAGGAGTCACTGTTTCAACCCTATCACTGACAGCGATTTGAAAAGAGACAACCAAAATTTTGTGAGAACTTGACATGACCAAAACATGTGGCCTATAGAGTACGCAAATACCAAGGATGCATATATTTGCCCTGCCTTCCCACTACTCGCTAAATCTGATCATAGCCTGGTCCTAGTCCAGCCCATCTCCAAACCCTGGGTTGTGACTCACCCTGTGACCACCAGGACATTTAGGAAGTGTGTTGCTCCAGGACAGAGCAACACAGAAAATCTTTTATCCCAGCTGCCATTTGGCTGATTAATGAATGTATTCAGTTGGATGCCGCGGGTAACTGGACTGAACATGTGCAATAATGGGCTTCTGCTGCAACACAAACCTGTGTAATACATGGAAGATATGGAAACATAGAAATATCTAAGTTGATGAGACTTTGGAAAATTATAATTTTGGCACAGAGACCATTTCTGTGCAAAACTGAAAACGCCAGGTCTAATTGTGACAGTGTGAATAGATGGTTAAAAAAAATAATGGGAGAGAATCTAATTATTTCACGTGTTTTAATCGTAAAGGCCACTAGAATTGAGTCTTTATTGAATTTGTTTTTATTTGTTTTATTTTTTTTTCCAAAATGGAGGGAAAGGGCGCATGGAAATTGCATATGCGTATGCTGTGTAGGCATGCCTTGTGATGTGTTTTACAGAATGGGACAAAACAAGGCACTGAGCGTGATGTGTTGTCTCTCCCAAGTGATTGTACACGCCTCAAGACCTGTGGTTTCGAATCGAAGCATCCTAAACACAACTAACACAACAAAAAACTAAAATTGTATGAATCTTTTCCCACATAACTCAAGCTGCCAAGACTGAGCAATATATATATGTGTGTGTGTATATACATATACCTAGAGAAAAATACATTTTGCATGCAGAAGAAGCAGTTTTCTCTTTTGATGTTCCTTCCAATTTTCTGCAAGGCAAAATAAAAGCACACGTTATTCACTCACCTTTGCAACAAACAGCCTCCAACATAGTATCACTGCATTTTGGATGAACAGTGTGGATTTTGATTAGGAAAACGAGTGAGCTCTTTCTGTTGGCAGGTGCACTGTGGCATTTGGTTAGATTTGACAGTTTATTTTGAGGCTCTAAGCGACAGCTTGAGGAGCTAATGAAGGTAATTGCGATTGTCCCACTGCTTTAAAAGCCACAGGCGGCAAAGGTGATGGAAAGTGTTGTCAAAATGTTAGTTACTGTTCTGCTTTTCAGTGCAATATTTGGCAGGTGAACATCATTATCCCAACACTCTCTCTCTCTCTCTCCCTCTCTCACTCACTCACACACACACACGCACACGCACACACACACACACACACACAGCATCTTCTCCAGCAGAGTCAGTTAACTGACAGGGTTTTGGACAGAACTAATGAGAGTATTGCTTAAGTCCATAACCTACACATGATAAATTGCACATTGGTCGAGGCCGAGACTTTCCAAAAGCCCGGTATTTTGACAGGTAGAGAGTGGGCTGACATTTCAGGGGGAAAATAATCTCTTTGTCATTAATTTTCATGTTCTGGATTATTATATTGCATTTTGTTGCTGATATTATTCATGTATTTGTTTCTTTATTCATTTTCTTAGGGTGTGGAGGGGTGTTTTTTTTTCTGTGTTGACAAATACATTTTGATGTTTGCATTAAGTAGAATGGATACCTGGATGTACAGGATAGGCAGAAATAAGCCTTGGGCTTCAGCCTATTCCTTTTTTGGTTACACATTGTGATCTTTTATGTTGAATCTTTCTGTTTTATTTCTGCTTTGTTGTAACCAAAATAAACTCATTCATTCATGCTCCATCTATTGTCTGTCAAATTGAAAGTTGACTGAAAATCCAGTGACCTAATGTGTATGGTTCTATTACATTTTGACATAATTAAAACCACAGCGTGACCTTGCACATCCTATGAGCATGTGACAAATAAACTTCTTGAATCTTGAAATCCTGACAACAGTGTGTACAATTTTTATATGGCGGCATATAATTGAAGGGAGTGTCTTCCCAATTCTAACCATATTTCTTATTGTTACCCATCCAACCCTCTTCTATACCCACTTCCTGCCTCTCCAAACTGTCATGGGGCGAAGGCAGGGTGATGCTTTGGATCAGAGGCCAGTTCATCGCAGGGCCACACAGAGAAATACATAGACAAACAACAATTCACACCCACTCACCTATGGACAATTCAGAGTTCCCAATTCACCTCACATGAATGTTTTTGGACTGTGGGAGGAAGCCGGAGAACCCAAGGAGAACCCACGCAGACACATAGAGAACATCCATGTATACAAAATTCTGACTCACAGATTTCCAATCTTTCTATTTTTAAGAACCTATTTTTTTTATTATTATTTTTTTCCATTAGCAAATTAGTACCTTCAGATCTAATGTGCAAGTCTTCTGGCTTGTGTTTCCTAAGGTTCCTGCCTTTTGATAATGATATACTAAGATTTAATCAAGTGTTTTGGAGTCACGTAATTTATAGCATGAAATTATTTCAATTAGGGTTCTTCTAATCTTCTAAATAAGTAAACAGTATAAAAGTCACAGGCTGTTTAACAGTGCGATCGGTATTCAGCGGCTGAAAGCATCCTTTTTTTTTACATTTAGAAAATGTCTTATATGTAATTTCATTTATTTGTTTGATTTAAGTGGTTCCTGCAATGTCACAAAGTTTAAATGTCATAGTGCCTCTCATCAATTGTTGAGGAACCACAACCCAAGGTGAAGTTTGCTGGTAAAAAAAAAAAAAAAAGAGGTTATGACACTGTAAATATCAGGTACATATCACCTTCTACGTCAAGGAAGTAAAAGCTTACAAATGTCAAAGACAAACCCTCACACACAACAACTAGTATGCACAACCACAGCTAAGAATAGCCCTTCTATCTCCAATATCCCTAATAAAAATCAATAGTACTATTGCAGATAGTGATGTTGCACTGGGAAATACTCAGACAACACATGCAACTCGTGTAAACAAGGTCCATGAACATGGAGATGTCCATCCATCCATCCATTTTCCATACCCGCTTAGTCCCGAGGTCAGGGTCCCGGGGGTCTGCTGGAGCCTATCCCAGCTGTCTTAGGGCGAAGGCAGGGTGAGACCCTGGACAAGTCGCCAGTTCATCGCAGGGCCACATAGAAACAGACAACCATTCACACTCACATGCACACCTACGGACAATTGACCTCACAGTGGGAGGAAGCCGGAGAACCCGGAGAGAACCCACGCAGACACAGGGAGAACATGCAAACTCCACACAGAAAGGTCTCAGAATCGAACCCACGACCTTCTTGCTGTGAGGCGGCAGCGCTAACCACTGCGCCACCGTGTCGCCCAACATGGAGATGTGTCAGTGTTAATTATAAAAGGTGCAGAGAACACAATACTCCCTTCACCAGTCCACTACAATCCCCGCTGTAAATTTAGAAATAATACATAGCCAATTATTAGAACTGGGCTCGGAACTTAATCCCTCAATACCATGACTTGGGACGAAGTTTAAAATTTCACTGACTATTTTCAAAAGTAACAACCAAAAATCATCTCTTATAGGCATAAAACAAAAATACTCAGAAGAGAAAAACCTTTTGTAACCCATACAATGTAAAAAATATATCTAGAATTACAATATTTTAATTTTATGTATATATAATTATGATTAGCTTTCAGAAGATTAAAAAAAAAAAAAATCAATTTAGGGAGGAAATCCATAGCATTGAAATCACACACAGGCAGGAAAATCGTTTTGTAGTATCAATTTATTTGAAAAAAATAAATGAACATTTAACAAAAGGCAATCACATTTGTGAGGTTATGTATGTATGTATGTATGTATGTATGTATGTATGTATGTATGTATGTATGTGTGTGTGTAGGAATTTTCAATTGATCATGTGTAGAAAAAAAAAGTAAGACTACTATGAACGTGTACTTGGGGGCATTTTATTTGTGTTGCTCTGCATCACAGTTCTTTTCTTGATAATGTGGTTTTTCACCTTTAGTTCCTTTCAGGAGAGTTGTCTTCAGGCACTGATACCGTCCCTCGCAGCAGGAGGGCAAACAGCTGATCTGTATGCTGTCACTGGGATGTTTCAATATCGAGGCTCAACTGCTCTGATTATTCTTAAAAAGACAGGAGGTTGTTATTGGTATCAAAGACCAAGCCTTAAATTGGTTTATATCTTATTTGTCTGACCGCTTTCAATTTGTGTATGTTCATAATCATAAATCAGAGCGTAAGAGGGTTAGTCATGGAGTCCCTCAATGGTCTGTTCTTGGACCACTCCTCTAACATTTACATGTTACCACTTGGTGATATTATTAGAAAGCATAATATCAATTCCCACTGCTACGCGGACGATACACAGTTATATATGTCATTTAAAGCTGATGAAGCAAACCAGTTAGTTAAATTAGAAACTTGCCAAAGTGACATCAAAACTTGGATGACGCAAAATGTCTTGATGTTCAATACCAGTGAAACTGAGGATAATATTGTGGGAACAAGGGAGCAAAATTTCTAATGGTCAAATTATCTTAAACAATAATACTTTTGCCTTCAATATTGCTGTAAGAAACCTTGGAGTCATTTTTGATCAGGACCTGACGTTCAACTTCCAAATTCAGAATGTAGCAAGGACAGCTCTTTTCCATTTAAGAAATATTGCTAAAATTAGAAATTTCTTATCTCTCAAAAATGCAGGGAAAAAAAATCATCTATACGTTTGTTACTTCTAGATTAGATTACTGTAATTCCATGTTATCTGGGTACCTAAACGCTTCTCTTTGGACCTTACAATTGACAAAGAATGCTGCTACCCGTCTACTAACTTGAACTGGGAGGAGGCAGCACATTACATCAGTCTTAGCATCTTTACATTGGCTTCCAGTTAGATCTAGAATTGAATTTAAGATCATGCTAATAACTGACAAAGCTCTTCACTCTGAGGCTTTTTCCTACATTGAAGAATTTATTGAACCTATCATCATCTGAGGGCTCTTCGCTCTGAGGATTTGGGACTTTTGGTGACCCTTAGAGTCTGTAAAATTAGATTAGGACGTAAGAGTTTTAGCTTTTTGGCTCCTTTACTTTGGAACCATCTCCCGGCCTCTGTTTGAGGGGGCGGACACGGTCAGTTTATGTAAGAGTAGACTTAAGACCTTCCTCTTCCATAAAGCTTACAGTTAGAATTCAACTCACTGTCAGTTGAACTGCTATGGGCCTAGACCGCTGAGGGAGATCCCTCTCTTCCATGAAAGGGATTGTCACTCTGTGCAGGTGGAGCTTCTACTCTTTTTCCTCTGAACCTGAACTCCCCATTATATGCACGATACTACAGTAGTCTCTGTGTGTCCCTGGCAGGTGATGACCACAATGCCGAGAGCCAGAGAGTGCAGTCCTGGAATCGGTCCAGAATCGGACACACCTCACAACCTCACACAACCTCCATGATGACTGAATTTGCAGCCTCTCAAGAGGAAAATATCACTTCATACTCTCTTGACAAAAGGAAGTTCCTAGTGGAAACAAAAGTTCAGAGGGCTATTAAAGCTGAGCTGTTTTTCCTTGATCTCAATGGTTTTTATCAGATCGATAAACCGACGCCGAGGAGATGGTGTTTTTAGTGATCAAGAGACCTACTGGCTGTCATGCATTTTGCTGTGGGTTTTTATTTTTTTTCACAATGATGAACATTAATATTGGAACCATTAATATTAATGGAGCACGGTCTGCAGAAAAGAGAGCCTCTCTTTTCAAAATGTGTGAACTGAAAAAGCTGGACGTGACCTTCGTCCAAGAGACTCACAGTGACAGCAACAAAGGGCACCACAAGTTGTCCACAAGTGCTGGGGTGGGACATGCCATCATAGTGTAAAGAAAGGGTTTTCTGTGTGTTTATGCCCCTGTCTCAGCCATCAACAGAATGCTGATTTTAAAATGCTTTATGTGATGTCATTGATGGAGTTGCTGACGAGTTTTTATTTCTGGGGGGGGGGGTGATTTTAATTGCACTGCTGAGGCAGCAATGGACAGGAATCACCTGGAGCCTCATCCTGCCTCATCTACTCGGCTCAAGCATCTCATTGAGACTCATCATTAAAAGATGTGTGGAGGGGTTTTAACAGCAGGACCAGGAATTACACTTGGTGTCACTGTAGGAATAACACCATGTCGCTGGCCAGACTACATTGTGTTCCAAATTATTATGAAAATTGGATTTAAGTGTCATAAACATTTATTTTTTGGTTTTTCAATTAAACTCATGGATGGTATTGTGTCTTAGGCTCTTTGGACCATTGAAATCAATCTCAGACACTTGTGATAATTAGTTTGCCAGGTGAGCCCAATCAAAAGTAAAACTACTTGAGAACGATGTTCCACATTGTTTAGCATGCCACAGGTTTCAAGCAATAAAAAGCGTGAAATTGTGCACTACTTTGGATAAGGTATGAGAACATTGAATATTTCCCGAAAACTTATGCATGATCATCGTACTGTGAAGAAATTTGTCGTCGATTCAGAGCGCAGGCGGGTTCGTGCAGACACAAAGGCACAACAAGGAAGGTTTCTGCCAGACAGATTCATCGGATTAAGCGAGCAGCTGCTAAAATGCCATTGCAAAGCAGAAACAGATATTTGAAGCCGCTGGTGCCTCTGGAGTCCCGTGAACTTCAAGGTGTAGGATCCTCAAGAAGTTACTATTCGGCCACCCCTAAACAATGCTCACAAGCAGAAACGGTTGCAGTGGGCCCAGAAATATATAAAGACTAATTTTCAAACAGTTTTGTTTACGGATGAGTGCCGTGCAACCATGGATGGTCCAGATGGATGGATTAGTGGATGGCTGGTGAATGGCCACCTTGTTTTGTGCCGGAATCATAGGGAGAGAGCTGGTCGGCCCCTTTAGGGTCCCTGAAGGAGTGAAAATGACCTCGGCAAAGTATGTAGAGTTTCTGACTGACCACTTTCTTCCGTGGTACAAAAAGAAGAACCGTGCCTTCTGTCGCAAAATCATCTTTATGCATGACAATGCACCATCTCATGCTGCGACGAATACCTCTGAGTCATTGGCTGCTATGGGCATAAACGGAGAGAAACTCATGTTGTGGCCCCCATCCTCGCCTGACCTCAACCCCATTGAGAACCTATGGAGCATCATCAAGAAAAAGATCTATGAGGGATGGAGGCAGTTCACATCCAAGCAGCAGCTCTGGGAGGCTATTCTGACATCCTGCAAAGACATTAAAGCAGAAACTCTCCAAGAACTCACAAGCTCAATGGATGCAAGAATTGTGAAGGTGATGTTAATGAAGGTGTGCTATGTTTGGCCTGTTAAGATGATTGAAATAACTTTTGAATAAACTTATATGACCTCCTAATGCTGCAAATTCCACAAATGACCATTTTTTTTTAGTTCTTTACAACCTATAAAATGTCTTGAAACTATGTTGTGCACAAGAGTGAAGTCTTTGCTCCCAGAAAGGACTCACTCAATGAGCTGGTTTTACCAGGGGGGCTGGTGTGGATCATGGGTGGTTTGAAGTACCTTGGGGTGTTTCCAAGTGATGATGTTCGAAAGAAAAACTGCAATGGAGTCTTGGAGTCCATTGAGGGCAGACTGAAGAGGTGGAGGTGGCTGTTACCCTCCATGTCTTTGAGAGGGAGGGCCCTCATCATCAACAATCTGGTGTCCTCCTCTTTATGGCACAGACTGACAGTGGTGGACCCCGGATGACCAGTTCCCCTCCTTCATCATCTGTTCCAGTCCAGAGCGACAGAGTGAGCGGAGCCTTAAGGACTCCATGGGCAGATAGCTCTCGGTTCTGATGGTGGAGATTCTGAACAGACAGAAGCTGCAGCGTTGCTGTCCACTGCCCTGGAGTCACCTGGCTGCAGGACACGACTCCGATACTCTTTTGCCCTCAGAGGGTTAGGCAGGTATGACAGTTTGTCCTGGCAGGCCACCGTGTTTTCAGGTATTCTCCCGCCCAGCGCCATGTTGAGTTAATATTTTCTATAATGCCATAAGGTAAGCAGCATAAATGGTGCTCTGCATAAATGTGGATTATAATGATAAATTAACGTTTTTCTATGTAGCCTGTTTCACCGCTGTGTTTAAAGATATGACGTGATATCTGGCTAGTTGAATAGTTACGTTTCATCTGTGTGTTTCCTTAGAATGCCGGGCGTGACTCTCACTAGCTTTATGTGTAGCTACAGCATTAGCTCCAAGGTATTTCTGTGCTGTAGGCCTACTGTGAATATTTATTTTTTTTTTGATATTGTTGAGTTAATGTTTCTGCCATAAGGGTGGAGCTGCCAGCACAACTTGTGAGAAATAAACGGTGCTGTCCGAGCCATAAATACGACAACTGCCTGTGTCCGACTCGTCCCTCCTTCACACCACCAACATCATCATAACACAACGCAGAGTCTCTGGGTGTGCAGAGGCACAGTTCCCGACACGGGCTGGGTTACAGTTACATATACAGTATCATTGTAAATATTCTCCCTCTCCCTGGCCTGTCTCTCACTCTGTCTTGGCCTCGTTTTTATTCACTTTTCAACCTGACACGGTCAAAGCAGGTGGCCGCCCTCCAGAGTCAGGGTCTGCTCCAGGTTTCTTCCCACTGGTGAATTTTTCTACCACTCGTGCATCAGTCCAAGTCTTGGGCAATTTCTTTATTTTTAAAATTATTTCAATTAATTAATTAATTATAATATTTTTTAAAAATTATTGTTAAATGTTAATTTAGCACTGTAGAAATGAAAGTTGATTGATTTATTAATCAAAATGGTGGTGTGCTGATTGTGAGAAGTTTCAGTATAAAATACAGTTGGGTCTAGCCCTGAGTGACACTTGATCTGCTTCCTTGCCGTTGCTGGCGCTTGGTACCTAAAAAAAAAATGAATGATTGACAATCTGTTGAATCTAAGTTGAAGGATAGTAAGTAGTAATAATAAACAAGGATTGATAGTTTGTGCATTTCAATGTTTTCCATTTGTTTGCGAAAGAGCGTTGAATCTGTGAGGGGAAACTCTAAGAGCTGACTGGCAAGTCTCGGTTTCATGTCTAAATTATGGATTCATTTTAAAAAGAAGAAGAGAAATAAATGTTTTTGTCCAGCGTGGTTGGTTGGTGCCACTCAAATGAAAGTGATTCATTGTCTTTGTGACAGCACTGACGACAACAATACCTCTGAGAGATGCTATGCTCGAGTTAGTTTGTGCCTTTAGCGCTCTGATTTTAATGTGAAACAAGCTGGCACAGTGAGTATGTATTACTAATGCAGACACACTTGGAGGGACCAAACTTAATAGCAACACTCGCCCCTCAAAGCAATACGTTAATGCATAATGCATAAAAACAAGAGTGACTTTTATGCCCTCATAAAAAAACATGTATACATAATGCTGTTCATTCTTCACACACACTGTACAAGTTGTTGTTGTTGTTGTTGTTGTTGTTGTTGTCAAGTTGTTTGAGAAATGTTTTCCTGTGTTCCAGTAAAACAAAAAGAAGTTGTCTGAAGCACGGTGACTACGATTTCCACCATTTTCTCTTATTTTGTCCAGAGGATGTAGGTTGTTGTCTTTCAGTAGCTTCAGAGATTCCTGAGAGGTCACTTGTTTGCAAAAGGCCAGAATGAATGCTGATTAAAAGCGCGTGGGCCAGGCTCCATGCATTTGAAAGGTGCATTGTCGAAAACACAATATGCCAAAATGTTGTTCTCAAAGGATAATTGGGCTCTTTAGCATGCCAATGAGGTTCTCAAATTAGTCCAGTCCTTCACAAAATGCAAACTGTTCTGTAAAACAGACTTTTTTGATGTCACCAAGGGCACCGACGTCTACACCAGGACACCCCAAATCACATCTCGTGCAGTTTTTGTTCTGATCTCCATCTACGCGTTGGGAGGAGAAGAAGCATTTTACAGAAAAGCTGTGAAAAGAGGGCTTCATATTTTATTTTCTGCCCAATATATTTATTTATTTATATACTTATTTATTTGGGAGTAATACAGCCAGAGACCATTTCTGTTATTATTTTTCTATTCTGTAAATACATTGTAAATGACTCTCATGTTGTGGATGTGAAAGATTGATAAATTGTTCTTCTTCTTCTTCTTCCTGTGGGTGTTTTTTTTTTTTTTTTAATCTTTTAAAGGTCAACACAAAAGGTCAACACAGTCACAAATACAATGTCTATTGTTTCCCAGCTGGTCATTTGATGATTGGCTTCCGCAGTACAATACATAAAATGGCTGTGATTTGGATCCGGGCCCTACCTGGCAAGACACCCAGGTTTCTTAACGTGTGGCAGCAACAAGTGTCTCATTGTTTTTGGGGTTTTCTTCCCCTCCCTTTGCTCTTTTTCTTTGCAAATGTTGGGTGCACAGAATGCAGTAGTTTGACAATTTTCTGAAGAAGCAGGTATTAATACATATTGTCGACCCCAGGTCCGCATACAATACCTTATTGTCATGCTATGAGCTTTTTTTTTTTTTTTTTTCTGACATTCACACAATAGTGACTTTGCTTATGTAAGCCAGCAAGGCAAAGCACAGTGTGTGATGTGCAGATGTTTGTTTTGGCCCTCATTCTATGTATGCAAATAGACAACCGTAGATAATTATGTAGGTAACTGTAAATAATCCAATTGTTCATAACATGCCCATATTGTTTTTACCTTCTTACTGTTCAAATATTTTATTTCAATTCTATTTTTATTTATTTCACATCATTTTTCCTTCTCTTTGCACTACGTCTTGTCGCTGTAATTGTGTAAATTTCCCTGATGTGGGATTAATTACGGCGCTCTATTCTGCTCTGTTCTTGTCAATCGAGTTCAAAAAGATTTACTTGTATGCAGAGTGTTAACTGATATTAACAGAACCTTGTTGAGCTGAAAGCGATGGCAGGTAAAGCCCGGAATTAAAAGATGCACGTTGAGTTGACTCATTTGATACTAGTGCACAAGATTTTACTCTGCAGGGACCCTAAACTGTTGCACCGAGGTGTGTGCAGGAGAGAGATGAGACTTAGTTCATAAGCATGTGAACGGTGTGATGAGGCCCTTGAATGTATCAGCAAAGTTCAGTTTGAGGAGAAGATGAGGGAGGCTCTTGTTATTGTTATAACTTGTTATCTAGGGCACAACGAGTTTAATTAATTTTGCATGTTTTTTATCAGGCCCCTATGGACGTGTTTCCACCAGCACCACCCAGCTCGGGTCACCTCGGCTCAGCACGGGTGCGTTTCCAGTGCGACTTGGTCCTAGCTCAGCTAGGGTGGAGTCACCACAGCAAACCCTTGTTGTTTGTTATGCCTTCCGTATCCTCACATTCATACGTTTCACTTTTTGTATTGACCCTGTTTTATTTTTCAACAAAACATTTTAGTAGGTCTTAGAATTATTTTTGTTTAATACCATTGATTTGTATCAAAACGCTGCTCCAGCAGAGATATTGTAGACTCTGAAACGATCACTTGAGTCGCAAAGTCGATTATTATGGCACAAGAATATCCACACAAAACACAAAACAGCAACAGCTTCATTTGACCAATGTTAACACGCTAGCATACGTTAAAATCAGGCAAAACTGAAGAGGCAGAATCACAACCTCTTGAATTTCGCCGCCAGGCGACACAAAACACCAGCGTGACATGGAGTTAGCGGTGGTGGCTAACAGCTTATCTACATGAGACAGCGGTTGTACTTTGAAAATAGCCTTAAAAGGAAAGTTGCTTGAGGTCACAACACACTCACAGTCCTCATACATGCTCTCAGATATTGCCTTGGTTGCTGAACAAACCTCCAACATGTTTGGTTTATTCCACTCCCGCTGTTGTGGTCCTCGATGCTTCGGTGGTCGCTCTGTCGTTTTTTATTTTTTATTTTTCCTGACACTGTTTTGCTTAACTACGGCCATCGACTGTAAAACCAGAAGGACTTTTTCATTGCATGTTGCTCCGTCCAGCTCTCTTTGAACTTTTAACTTTAAACTTTGGTCCCTGCTCGGCCTGCTTGGAACCCCAACAGAGCAGGGATGTAATACTCTGAGTGGAGTACATACAAGGAGCCAAGAGAGACTTTCGAGGCAAGAAGAGGAGATTTGTCAGTGACTGGAGGAGTGTAACAGGGAAACCAGTGCAGACAGAATAGGAGTGTGGGATGGGACAATGCCAGGGAAGGGGGCACGAGAAGTGTTTCCGTTTGGTGGAAAAAGAAGGAAAAAAATTGGATGCATTGTTAGAGGGGGAGAATGGGGTTTACCCCCTGTGGAGCGCGAGGGAAGAGCGCAGGCTTTTCTGTGCGGCAACAAGACTCACTCCACCCTGTGCTTGTGTTTCTCCACCTTAGCCGGTGGCCTTTATTAGTGCTCTGGGTAAATCAGGCGCCGTGGGAGCGTGTGTGGAAACCCGACGTTGGCTGTGCACTCACACACACCGGACTATGATGCGCCAGTCAATAATGGAACATTTACTTGTGAATCACATTTTGAGTTCCAGCTGGCTTGTAGTGGTCTAGTGGTCTCATCATAGGCAAGAGGGTCGGAGGTGTGATTCCCAGGCCTGGGGTCTGTCTGTGTGGAGTTTGCATGTTTTCTCTGTGTCTGCGAATCTGAGTTCTCTTCAGGTTGTAAATTCCTCCCACAGTCCAAAGAAAGGCACTGGAGAATAACGTTGAGTCGTCGTGTGTGTGTGTGTGTGTGTGTGTGTGTGTCCTAAATTTCTGTCGTTTCCCCCTTCTTTCCTTTCTTTTTTTTTTTTGCCTCCTTCAAAACGTCGTCACCTCCGTGGCTTCTGCTTCTTCGTGTGCTCGGAGACTGGGCCATTCCTTCTCCTCTCTGTGTGCCCTACAGATCATCACGCTCGGCAATCTGCCAGGTCACATCAAACCTTTGCCAGCCAGGTGGCACTCACAGATAAAGAACCTGTGTGCCTGGCAGAGGCTTTTTCTCCATTTTCTCGGCGCACACGTGCTTTGTTTGTTTGTTTGTTTTGGGGTTTTTTGTCCAATGGTAAAAATGTGGGCTTGTATGTGTGGCTGTAAAAAATAAAAAAATAATATATAATAATAATATATAATATAAATAAAAGAAACGCATCCATAATCTTTATTTTGCGGCAATTTTTCTCCCCAAAGGCATTTGCTACTTTCTCTCAATCTCTCACTTTATCAAACAAAGGCTTTTTCAGCGAGAGATTTCTGAGGCAACTAGATAACCCTCCCTTCCCAATACACACACACACACACACACACACACAGTATAGGGTCCCTCATCCACCCCTCCCAGCATCCCACAAATATACAGCACAAAAACCCACAAAACGTGCAATCGCTCATGGCTCTTCAGCTGCACTACCCCCCCCCCCCAACTTCAAACTGTGCTCCCCTGAGGCTGCGTTAAGGCTCAATATATGAAAGAGAGGGTTTAAAGAAAGGAGGGAGACCTAATAAATCAGACTTCATCAGACCAACCCTCAATTTGCCTGGCATTCAATCCCCATCTACCCATGTTTTTTTTTTTAGTGTGTGTGTGTGTTTATTTTTTTTACACTCCAGACACCCTCACACATTCAGCTGCCAAATTGTGTTTGCGCCCTGGTTTACCAGTGAAGCAGCTGCCAAAATTCTACAGAGCTGGCCACCAATCAAACAGGAGAGAGAGAGATCCTGAAATTTCATAAGGCACACAGCTCCGATTCATTTATTTTGATGACTGTACACCTCTGCTACCATATGTCGATCCATCAAAATGATTGTCAGATATTGTTTTGTAAAAAATAAAAAAATAAATACACAAATAAAATAACAATAATAATAATAATAATAATAATAAAAAACCTATAACTTGCAGATGGCAGATCATCTTGAATGTTAAACTTCCAGACAAATTAACAGGGTTCACCAGAATAAGTAGGTAAAAAAAAAAAAAAAGAAGAAGAAGAAAAAGAAATGTTTGGATGTTCTGTCTGTTTAAGTCTATACTTGTGGCAATCGGGTGAGGAAAGGTTGGTCCAAGGCACAGGCTCAAGAGTGAGAGCAGACTTTTGACCACTTATTTCGAAAGGCGCAATCAGTCACGCAAGTAGGGGGGAAGCACGGAGACTGAAGCCACCAGAGAAGCAAAGGCAGGTAGATGGTGGCTGAGTAGAGACTTGCGGCAGGAGCCGCAGCAGTGCAGGAGTTTTTTCCTGGGGTGAAAGGCAACAATTACAGTACACAAAAGCTTTGAAATAAAGTCGAGGACAAAACAAATCATGTTGGTTATACTAAACTAATTGAGTTTGTCCAGCAATAAAAATGTCATTGGAAATGCTGAATAATGGCTTAGTATGGCATTACTTAAAAAGATGAATGCAATTGTTACAACAATTTTTTGTTGAGCCAGTGTGATATTTTTAGAGTGTTGTTTTACCTCTGGCTCGTGTGTGTGTGTGTGTGTGTGTGTGTGTGTGTGTGGGTGTGAGTGGATGCCTGCATTTTGGTGTGATGAATGAACAGATGCACTCATTACAGTTTTAAAAAAACACTTCTTGCTGCTACTTGGACACACCCGGGGTCATGGGGTGTTTCGGGTCTTTGATCGTGAAACACCCTCACCCGGGTGACCCAGTCAGGGGTGATCAGCCCCCGACTTGTGTCCAAGTGGCCCACGACTCCACAGATCCGCAGCCATCTTGAAGCTTTCTCCGCAGCCTCTGTGATGTTCTTGATGGCATTACAATTTTTCAAAGACCACATTTATGTCCACCCTTCATCAAATGTAAGTCCTGTTTCCTGTAAAGATCCATCCGTCTTTGCATTGAAAATCTAGATCCTGGATTTTGACTCTTTAAATCTATATGCGCTGCATGTTTTGAACTTCAGTTTAATGATCTGTAATGTGGAAATATTTGAGCAAACATGCATATTAGTGGCTAACTAGAGCACAGGAGCATATTTCTCTTTTTCACTGTGGTGCTAAAATGCCACGTGGAGTACCTGCCACAAAATTGCATTCTTGTTTGAAAAAAAAAAAAAAGATAAGAGCTGATTTGAATTTGTCATCTCTTCCATTTTCTACTGATTATCCCGCACTGGCAGTTAAGAGGGCGCTGGAACCAGTCCCAGCTGTAAAAGTTGGGCACACCTATAGTATATTGCTGTGCCAACAAACAAAGAGAGATGAGTAGTCCCAGTAGTTGATTTAAAAGGAAAAAGGGGTTGTGAAAAAAACAAAACAAAACACTGGTGGTTTTGTCCTGACTGCTGCTCCATCGCTGCTCGAAAAACAGCTTAATTGAAGCCGCAAATAAAAACCCGATGAAAGTGGACTGTGTTTGTGTGTGTATGTTTGTGTGTGCACGCGTGGTGTGTGTGTGTCACTAAGCCAAAACAATGCAGTGAAAGCACAACATTGGTTGTCAATACTGTAATTGCTCTTGAGCACAATCCATGACAGCATCTTTATTGTCTAATTTCTTTGTTGTGATGGTTTCTACCGACAGTTGCGCAGCTTCTCTAGCCAATTACTTCTGGTTAGCCTTAGATCTATCAGACATACTGAGAGGTGCGCAAACACTCACACAGGTGAGGTTTTAACCTTCAAGATTACCTCAAAGCTGTGTACAATGAGACGATCTGTTGTCACGGGAAGCAAATTCCTACTTTTTGCAGCTTACTGTCCGTCAATCTGTGTGAGGAAGTCAGGTCAGTGCAAAGTCTTCGTGAACAAGGTGCTGTTTCTAATAGGGTATAGAAAAGGGTGCCATTTAGAGCAAAATTATCAATGAAAAATATATATTCAAATGGCCCTGCGATGAACTGGCGACTTGTCCAGGGTGTCACCCTGCCTTCGCCCTAAGACAGCTGGGAGAGGCTCCAGCAGACCCCCGTGACCCTGAATAGGAATAAGCGGGTATAGAAGACGAATGAATGAATGAATGAATGAATGAATGAATGAATGAATGAAAATATTCAAATGTATCGCTACCTGCATCTCACAACATTTTCAGCCACTTTTTTTACCTTTGGGTGTCTTCAGTGGATGCAATTTTTCTTTTTGGTACCATCTGCAGAACTTTTCTGTTGCAAAAGCCGGTGTATGGATCTGTTCAACACTCTTTTCAGTTAAAAAAACAAAAAAACAAAAACAGGTTATGTTTTATTTTTGTGCGCATTTGTGTTACCTTGAACATGGTAAATAAAGAAACCAAACAGACAGTGAATGTTATTTTCAGTCTGCTCGTGAAAACAGTTTTTTTTGAGCGGAACAGAGATCACTCTGTGACCATGTTTTTAATATACCAGTTTCCTTGCCCTTGATAGCCTAAAAGCTAATACTTCTATCCCACTGAGCATTTTCTTTTCCAACTGAATTATTTATCTCGGTCTCGCTCCCTTTATCACACACATAACTGAAGTCATAAAAATATATTTTATAAAGGTACAGCGGAAGGAGAGACGACGGTTTCGGATGTCTCAGCTCTGAAGTAGAATCTGCTCCACTGATAGACCAGATTGTGCCACCTTTATAAAGCCTTTTTTTTTTTAGAGAGTCTTGATCAACAATGTAGTCTTTTCAACACTGGGACCCAAAACAAAAGCCTCTGTGCCCAGAACCTTCCTCTTGGCACCTTATTCCCATATCTCATTTACTTATCCATTATATGCCTTATCAGAAATATTTATTTATTTATTCATTTATTTGAAAGGTTATGGACAAATATGGCTGTTGGAAACCATTGATAAAATGGAACATTTGCATAATGTGGAACCTCTACTTAAAAACAGATGTCTAATTATTAACAATTTACACCACTGTGTTTCATAGCATGCTCTATGTCACTCTGCCTGTGACTGTGGCTGGAGGCAAGTCACAGTCACATCATGTTCTCGGGCATCGTCACATGTTTTAGTGACGTTCTCTGTTCAGTGGCACTGACCCAGAAACAAAATTCAATGGATATCATTCATGACTTTGCATTGAAAACAAACAAAAAGGTTTTACCCAAAGACTGAAGACAGTCTCACACACACAAGTTTTGATATGCAAAAGTCAGATATACACTGCTCAAAAAAATAAAGGGAACACCAAAACAACACCATGTAACTCCAAGTCAATCACACTTCTGTGAAACCACCCTGTCCAGTTAGGAAGCAATGCTGATTCTGAATCCATATCACCTGCTGTTGTGCAAATGAAACAGGAAACAGGTGGAAATGAGGCAATTTAAAGGAGTGTTTCTGCAGGCGGTGTCCACAGACCATTTCTCTGCTCTCATCCTTTCTGGCCGATGTTTTGATGACATTTGCATTCTGTAAGTGTCCCACCCCTGGAGGTACCATGAGGCCGTGTCTACCACCCACTGAAGTCGCTCAGGTAGTGCTACTCATCCAAGATGGAACATCAATGCGAGCTGCAGCAAGAAGGTTTTGCACAGTGTCCAGGGCATGAAGGCAGTGGGGAACGGCTGTGACGCAACCAGGAAACACGCCTGGTTACCGGGCAGGTTCGTGTTCGTCCTTCTCGGGCCGGGTCCTTCGGAGGGCCCGCCTTCCGACGGAGGACGCTTCCTTCGAAGGATGCAGACCCTGAAGTGAGACACAGCCATGGTGTCGTTCACGCCAGACTTGAAGCGGCGCTCACTTCCGCGGCCGGCTTGCGCCGCGCAGCGATTGTTTCGGCGTCTGGTCTATTTTCTATTTTATGCGCGAGCTGCGAGCGAAAAAAAGCCAGAGGACAATGAACAGATTTCGAGTGTTGATAGAATGTAATGAAACACCTTTGCATCAGTATGAGATATACGCTGCGACTGGCGCGGTATTTTGACTTAGCGCACGTAGCGCTCAACGTCATCCTGTGTGGCAGGTAAAAAATATGATGTTGTCACATGATTGATGTTGTTGATGTGGTCAATTTCATCAAAACAAGAACCCTGAAAGCACGGCTATTCTCTGCACTTTGTGAGGAGATGGGAGCACAACATAAAGCTGTGTTGTTTCACAGCAAAGCCAGGTGGTCGTCCCGAGTCAAAGTGCTGCCATTGGGTAGAGGGCTGTGGGAATTCTGCTTCCTTTCGACACATCCTGTCTCTGTGAAATAAGCTTTTCAGCTGTTGCAATACTGAAAGCTGAGTACAGAGCTAAGCTCCACATTGAGCCTGATCTGCAAGTGGCAGTATCAAGCCTGCAACCCCACTTTGAGATGTTGTGCAAAGCAAGACAGGCCCATTGCAGCCACTAATACAGTAACTCTCACAAACTCTCACTACTCTTGCCAAATGCCTGCATTTGTTCTTTTATCTACATATTTAACTCAATTGTTTATGTGAAGTGAATGAATGGTTATTTGCACAACAGAATACCTTGATAGAAAACAGAGGGAATGTTAATGATAAAAAGGGTTAATTGTCTTTATTGGATGTTATAAAAGTGGTTTCCCAAAAAAAGTTATTTTAGTATTCCTGTTTCAAAAGTAATGTTCAGGATTTGATGTCACAAAGAGGGATTTGCTAAAGTTGTTCATTTGAACAACCTAAATTATTTCATAAACGAAGAGAAAAGTGAATTGAATGTGAAATGAATGTTAATGACAAAAAAGTAATGTTGGTTTTGATGTCACAAAAAGTGGTGTGCCAAAGGTAAACCATTATTTGCACAGCAGAAATGCGTAAAGCTGGTGAGAGGAATGCTCTTGTTTTATGTTGTTTCAGTAAATTTGAAAAAAACTATTTTGTCACCATTTTGTCTGGGGGGGAGGGGGGGGGGGGATTTTTCTTCCTCCAAGGTGGGGCGTGACAGACAAAGTTTGAGGACCACTGCAGCAGCAGGACCACTACCTCCTTTGTGTAAGAAGGTACAGGAGGAGCACTGGCAGAGCTCTGCAAAATGAGCTTCAGCAGGCCACTAATGTGTATGTTTCTGCTCAATCGGTCAGGAACAGACCCGACAAGTGGGGCCGGTGCTTCCAGCCCAACACCATGCAGCGCGATTGCCATTTACCAGAGACCATCAAGATTGGCAAATTGACCATTGGCGCCCTATGCTCTTCACGGATGAGAGCAGGTTCACACTGAGCACATGTGACCGACGTGACGGACTCTGGAGACGCCTTGGAGAACGTTACACTGCCTGCAACATGAATCCAGCATGACTGGTTTGGCGGTGGGTCAGTAATGGTCTGGGGAGGCATTTCTTTGGAAGGCCACACAGCTCTCCTTGTGCCAGCCAGAGGTTCCTTGACTGCTGTTAGTACCGGGGTGAGACCCTCAGACCCACTGTGAAACCATATGCTGGTGCAGTTGGTCCCTGGGCTCCTTCTGATGCATGACAATGCCAGGCCTCATGTGGCTGAAGAGTGTCAGTGGCAGTTCCTGCATGATGAAGGCATTGATGCTATGGACCGGCCTGTCCGTTCCCCACCCCTGAATCCAATGGAGCGCATCTGGGACATCATGTCTGGTTCCATACACCAACACCACGTTGCACAACAGACAGTCATTTCATCCAGATCTGGGCGGGGAGGGGATCCCTCAGGAGTCGCTTGGCCGTCTCATCAGGAGTGTGCCCAGTAGGAAGCACGAGGAAGCCACATTCACTACTGAGCCTCGTTTTGACTTGTCCTGAGGAATTTCCACTGAAGTTGGATCAGCCTGTATTCTGGGTGTCCACTTTTATTTTGAGTAGGATTCCAAATCCAGACCCCCAAGGGACAATGATTTCATTTTACATCGACAATTTTTCACATTCCACTTCGTGACTAATAAAGATTTTCAACTGGATAATTTCTTTAATTGATATCTAGGATGAATTATTTTAGTGTTCCCTTTATTTTGTTTGAGCAGTGTATATTAGTTCTGTTCTTTAATTGGGAATTTGCAATTTGAACTGTGATTGTTGTCACATCTTAACAGCTCACTTAAAAACATTAAACTCCTGCAGGCTTTCGGCACATATTCATTACCGTTCTTTTTTTTTTTTGTCAAAAGTAATGAAAATTTTTGGGGAGTAGAAGCTGTTACCCAACTAGACTTTAAAAAGCTGAACGCAGGGCCCCATCTGGCACTCTCTGGGAAATGTCTATAGTACATATCCAATTCTCATACAGTGCAAAGGTGTCAAAGACAATATTGGGAAAACACACAGTGATTGTTCAGGACACTAAGGTTTTAAGCTTCCAACTGGCATCTGAAAACCACCTACTGTGTTCTCATACTGTGTTGTAAACCCTCCCACCCTTCCCCACCCCTCACCCCACCACACACACACACACACGTCTAAAGCCTAGCTTTGATGCATTTACCACTCCAAGTGATAACAGCCAAAGTCATAACGTGATAGAACACCAGTGACAGGTGAACAGAGGGGAAGAAAAGTTGAACAGCTTTGTCTGTGCGAAGGAGCGTTCTGTCAAGACAGCTACTTTCCAACACATTTCAGACTTGGCATCAATATGGATTCAACCAGCCAGGACAAAAATATTTCATTATTTTTTTCAATTTCTTGTTATATCTTCCTCCATATAACAATATACTGCAGCATGTAAATATCTTGTTTTTCCTTCTAACTCTATTAATATTTTATTTTTATTTTATTATTCTTTTCAATGAATATAATTTTCCATTCTCTTAGCACTACTTTTTGTTGCAATAATTATGCAAATTTCCCCAATATGGCATTAATATAGGCATTCTATTCTATTCTACTCTATATGGTGGTCCATCACATGTTGTAGGGAGCATATGTGGTTTATTTTAGAGAAAATACACATAATGCAATGCTGAATTTTCTTTTACCTGAAGTCACAGATATTCCAAACATTTCAGTTTATGAAACGTTATTGATTAAAAAAAAAAATCTAGGTGAAAAGACTTTTCTTAACCACTTGACTAATTAGTGTTGTCTGTGAACTTAGAGCAATAAGTCATTTTAAAGTCTAATTTTAAAAATTTCGATAAGTGTGGAGAGTTTGTGTGTCTGTGTGTTTGTGTGTGCGTACTAGCGCTGGCTGAGGGGACGGTTGCCCCCAGACCCAGGCCCGTCACCGAGGCAGCAAGCCCCGCCTCCCTCATGCAACTGACTTCCGTGGCAGCTATCTTAAACCGTCCCTCCCCTTGTGCGACACATGCGCTGCACTGTTGTTGACGGGACCGAACCAATCCATGCAGAGACGGGGGTGGACAAAAAAAATGTCATTACCAGCCGTCCCTCAACGCCGTCCGTCCAGTGGACGATATTAACGTCATTATTAACTGCCTGTCAACAGAACAGAGAACGGCATAAAAATGACCTGGAGCAGTTATAAACACAAATGTGGAGCAACAAAATGCAAAGGAAAAGGAAAAAGGGAGCAAGGAAAACCCAATTGCCCAAGCTTGACTCCTATTTTGTTGTTGCTGTAACCCTCTTCCTGTAAAAGATGAACCTGACGGTGTTTGCAGCAATTCATTCCCAAGCCCCGGTGCGGTCACAACAACGTTGCCCACATCACGCAAGAGTTGCCAACCGTCCCTTAAAATACAGAGTTGTCCCGTATTTGACGAGGACATGGTGCGTCCCATTTTGAATTAATACGGGACGAGTTTGGCCCATATTTCTGAGTTGTCTAGAACGCAACTTTACTTTCGGCGGAAGCTCTACGTTCTTTTCCAGAGAGCTTGCGTTCAAAACCGTAATCTACGTGGCTGCAGACAGAACAATTGCACAACCCATTCACGACAACTGCGTACTGGCGGCATAGCTTGCATGGAGTAGGCTGCGCGTCAGGATCGCTTCTTTTCAGCAGCAAACGAAAAATGGCTGAGGCTCTTCTTGCTTATGAGGAGTGAGCTCTTGATCACCGTCAACGTTAAGCCGTCCTGTTCAGAGTTTTACTGCAATATTTTGAATGAGAAACAGATACTCAATGCTCCAAGAAGTGGGAAGAAATACACCTGAAAAGGACGTAGCAGTGAAGAAAGGGAGGACTTTAAGATTCAAGATTTTAATACAATTTAAACGTCCAGCTTATTTCTAATGTCAATTGGTAGCAAAGCAGTTCAAACTATGTGAAAGATATACTTTTTTGAAACCCTATTTTAAAAGGGGGAGGGAGGTCACGTAGCCCCGCCCCCAGGCCGAGCTCTAACTGTGTGTGTGTGTGTGTGCGCGTGCGTGTGTTTTCTGCAGCTGACTGGTCTGAAGGCTTGTCAGCTTGGATGAGGCAGTTGACGTTACGGCAATTAAAATGCCCTAACACTAGACCCCGCTGCATTGCTGGACAGACTGTCCACAGAACGGAGATGGATATGAAAATGATTTCGTGCAGAGTTCAGACCAGTCCTCCAACATATGGATTTGTTTCAAAAACATCAACAATTTTTGAGCCTGCGCTTAAGATGCAAACAAGCCCTGCTGATCATTTTCATCTCAGTGGGATTACTGTCGGAACACTGCGGAGATCAACAATGCATTTCAACTGGAGACAGGGTGAAATGAAAAGCTTAGTATTTGCTTTTGTGATAGAAGTCTTTTACTTTGTCTTTCTTTCCTTCCCACACATGATACAATATTTGGAGTTGTTGCTGTTGAATTCTTTCTGTAGTTTTCATAATGTCTCATGCATGCCATCTTTGAAGACAGTGTTTCCCCTTTTTCTCATTATTTTTCACTCTAAATAGCTCGTAGGGGGCTTTAACAGGCACTGCACAAAGAAACTGTCTTTTTATGGCATTTTGTCCATCAAACTCAATTGGCATAACAATGCCTTAACTCCTAATATTTCAAATGGCCAAATGACCTGACAACCTCTGCATCCACATACATTTCCATTGTATGAGAGCTATAATCCATTTTAAAAGCATTTTTACTCTATTAAAAAAATAATAAAATAAAAATAATAAAACACCATGTGCTCCAGTCTGTTACGTTTCAAGGTTATAGCCTGAGGCCTATTGTGATAGAACAGAAGTTGTGATCAGACATATAGAAGGCAACAAAGACATGGAGGGAGAGCAAAAGAGCGGGTGAAAAAGTCAGAAAACAAAACAGCTGCAGAAGACTGGAGCCAAAGTAATGAGGAATGGAAAAGCACAGCCAAGATAAAAAAGACCATCTTCCATGTTTTATTCATATTGTCTAGCTTGTCAGATGGCATTATCTGCTATGTCAACATATTCACATCTGCCTTTTAAAAAACTTTCATTACAGAAACATTAAATGCCCTGTTTTGAATGGCGCTTCATGGAACACACTTCAAGGAATAGTACTATCGGGAAACGATATTTCTATCAAGGTTGATTGTTTGGTTGTGCTTTAGTTTTGGGGTTTGTGGTGCAGAAGAAAAAAGGAGGGCTTGGCCCGCTGCAGATTGGAAAGAGACAAACAATCCATCCATTCCATCAGAGCTTGTGCTGCACATGGGGTACTTGGCTGTCCATAGGTTAGGGTGGGGTTACATCCTGGACAAGTTGCCAGTTTTTCCACAACAAAAAACACTAATACGAGAAACATTTGTTGTTTTTTGTTTTTTTTAACTCAAACATGCCTCATGTGCCCGCCTTTGGAATGTGGAAGGAAGCCAGGGTATCCAGACACAGAAAACCCACACAGACGCTAATATTAATGACAGACAACTAGCTTTGCTCCTGTGGCAGTGCATCATCAAAAGCAGAGGGAGGATGGTAGACGGAAAATTTCCATTGCTGCTCTGTTCATTTTAAATTAAGAGTGCTTGTGAAGCTGTGTTGTCTTTACCTGATTATTAAGAAAGTGTGCCACATTCTGTGTACCAAGTAACACAGACACATGACAAAATCAAGATCAGAATCAACCCAACTGGCATGCATGGCAAACACTTAAACTTTGATACATTTCAAAGTCATGCATTGTTACATATTGTATTTATTTAAATATCTATCTTTGACAGCACAGTTAAAAATCAAGTTTTCAGATTTTCAGATTGAAATTTGTATCGCTTCTTCCTCACATCAGTGTCTAAAGAAGACAACTAGCGCAACCTTTGGACTTCGCAGTACAGACTTATTTTGCTTTCTTCAACTTTGTGACTTTGCCAGAACCCATTCCCCCCCAATTCCCCCAAGCTCCTCCCTCCAGTGGTGTTGACTTAGTGCTCCAAGCAAAAT